>NC_041388.1:495743856-495857555 GCF_002162155.2 Triticum dicoccoides | reverse complement strand
TGGTGGTGACGGTGGGGCGGGGGCTGGGTATTTAAAGGGGAGGGGGTGGCGACTTGGAGGAGGGGCAATGGCGGCCGGGAGGAGTCCCGTCTGGTCTCCTGATCTGAGGCGGCGGCGGCGTTGGTCTCCTGGAGGGAGATGGTGTCGTGGGGGAAGTGGGCCGGCGGCTGGGCTTCGGCCCAGTTAGCCACTGCGCACTTTTAAAAAAAATATTTCACCGAAACTAAAAAAAATCCTAGAAAATAAAATAAAAATATAAAAATGCTAAAACAAATTTTCACCGCCTAAATGAAATATTTAGAACGAGATGAACATTTTCTTGGCCCTAAAGTGCAACTATGAAAACGTGCAATTTTTCTAATGCAAACAAAATCCAAATAAAAATCAAATATTTGATTTTAGTATTTTTCCTCCAATATTTCAATTATTTTGGAGAAGTCATATTTTCTCCTCTCATATATTTTAATATGAAATATTTTCGGAGAGAAAAATAATTAAAACCAAAAATCCTCGTTTCAATATTTGATAAAAATCAAATATGAAAACCGGGAAAATCCCCAACTCTCTCCGAGGGTCCTTGAGTTGCTTAGGATTTCGAGGGTCACGAGACGAAATGCAATAAAATATGATATGCAAGAATGATCGATGTATAACATTCCAAATTGAAATTTTGGGATGTTACAAACCTACCCCCCTTAAGATGAATCTCGCCCTCGAGATTCGGGTTGGCTAGAAAATAGGTGTGGGTGGTCTTTGCAAAGATCACCCTCTCGTTCCCAGGTGGCTTCATCCTCGGTATGGTGGCTCCACTGAACTTTGCAAAACTTCATAACCTTGCTGCAGGTGACTCGACTAGCAAACTCCAAAATCTTGACTGGCTTTTCCTCATAAGTCAAATCATTGTCCAACTGAATCGCCTCCAAGGGTACGGTATCTCTTAGCGGTATATCGGCCATCTCAGCATGGCACTTCTTCAACTGGGAAATGTGAAACACATCGTGAACTCCTGACAGTCCTTCAGGTAACTCCAACTTGTAGGCAACTTCTCCCTTCCGTTCCAAAACACGATACGGTCCTACAAATCTTGGGGCTAACTTTCCCTTAACTCGAAAATGTTTCACTCCTCGCAAGGGTGATACTCGCAGATATGCTCTGTCTCCGATTTCATATGTTACCTCCTTGTGTTTTGAATCTGCATAACTCTTCTGTCTGGACTGAGCTATCTTCAGTCTATCTCGAATTAGTTTAACTTTCTCCTCAGACTCTTTGATCAAGTCTGGTCCAAACAACTGCTGGTCTCCAAATTCATCCCACATCAACGGTGTTCTGCACCTTCGTCCATACAGGGCTTCGAACGGTGCCATCTTCAAACTGGCTTGGTAACTATTGTTGTATGAGAACTCTGAGTAAGGCAAATTATCATCCCAACTAGATCCATAATCTAGCACACAGGCTCTCAATATACCCTCTAGAATCTGATTGACTCTCTCGGTCTGTCCATCGGTCTGTGGATGGAATGTTGTACTGAACTCCAACCTTGTCCCCAAAGTTTGGTGCAGGTGATGCCAAAACTTTGAAGTAAACCATGTCCCTCTATCTGATACGATGGTCCTCGGAACTCCATGCAGACATACGATCCTGGTCATATATATCTTGGCCAACTTCGCGCTGGTATAAGTTGTTTTCACTAGGATAAAGTGTGCCACTTTGGTCAAGCGGTCAACTACTACCCATATAGAATCATAACCTGATTTGGTCCTAGGCAATCCGGTGATAAAATCCATGCCAAGTTTATCCCACTTCCATTCGGGTATCGGCATAGGCTGTAGCAATCCTGCTGGCTTTTGATGCTCCGCCTTCACTCTCTGACATACATCACATACGGCTACATACTCGGCGATATCCTTCTTCATCCCTGTCCACCAGAAACGTTCCTTTAAATCCAAATACATCTTGGTGTTTCCGGTGTGTATCGAATATGGTGAGTCATGAGCCTCCTGTAGTATTAATTTCCTGATCTCTGTGTGATTGGGCACATAAACACGGTCCTCAAACCATAAGGTGTCGTGCTCATCCTCACGATAACCTTTGGCCTTTCCTTCGCTCATTTTCTCCTTTATCTCAGCAATTTCTTTGTCATCCTTTTGAGCTTCTCGAATCTTTCCCAACAATGTAGACTGAACCTCCATTGTTGCAACAAAACCTCTAGGAACAATCTCCAATCGAAGTTCCAAGAGATCCTCTGCTAACTCCTTCGGCAATCCCGTGCTCTCTAGGGTATTAGCATAACTCTTCCGGCTCAAAGCGTCTGCTACGACATTGGCCTTTCCTGGATGATAGTGAAGCTTCATGTCATAATCCTTTATGAGCTCCAACCATCTCCTCTGCCTAAGGTTCAGTTCCTTCTGTGTGAAAATGTACTTCAAACTCTTATGATCCGTGTACACATCACAATGGTTTCCAATAAGGTAATGCCTCCAGGTCTTCAACGCATGCACTACGGCTGCTAGCTCCAAATCATGCGTAGCGTAATTCAACTTGTGGGGTTTTAGTTGTTGTGAGTCATACGAAATAACTCTTCCGTCCTGCATAAGCACACTTCCAAGTCCTAGGCAAGAGGCGTCGCAATACACATGGAAATCCTTACTTATATCCGGCAGTGTCAGCACTGGGGCTGTAGTCAAACGTTTGTTCAGCTCCTGGAAACTTGCCTCGCAATCTTCCATCCATTTAAACTTGGTATCTTTCTTCAATAACTCCGTCATTGGCTTCACAATTTTGGAAAAATTCTCAACGAATCTCTGATAATATCCTACGAGTCCAAGAAAACTGCGGATCTCACTAACTGAAGTGGGTGCCAACCATTCAGTGACTGACTGAATCTTGGTGGGGTCTACTTCTATACCTTCTCCTGATATAACATGTCCAAGGAATCCCACTTACTTCAACCGAAACTCGCATTTGCTGAACTTGGCATACAACTGATGTTCCCTGAGTTTCTCGAGAACTAATCGCAAATGCTCTTCGTGCTCCTCCTCGTTCTTCGAATATACCATTATATCATCAATGAACACCACAACAACTTATCCAAATATTCCATGAATACTTTGTTCATCATGCTCATGAAGTAGGCAGGGGCGTTAGTCAGTCCAAACAACATGATCATATATTCATATAACCCGTACCGTGTGGTGAATGTTGTCTTTGGTATATCTTTCTATCGTATCTTCAACTGATGGTATCCTGATCGCAGATCGATCTTCGAAAACACCTTAGCTCCTTGCAGCTGGTCAAACAGATCATTGAGCATCGGCAATGGGTACTTGTTCTTGATCGTCACTTCATTCAAGGCCCGATAATCAACAACCATTCTTAGGGACTTATCCTTCTTCTCAACCAAAAGCACTGGGGCTCCCCATGGTTATGAACTCCTCGAATGTAACCTTTCTCCAATAACTCCTTGATCTGTTACTTAATCTCCTCTAGATCATTCGCGGGCATTCGATAAGATCTCTTGGATATTGGCCCTGTGCCTGGCAATAACTCGATATCTCGATCCGGTGGCATGCCTGGTAACTCCTTTGGGAAAACATCCGAGTAATCCCTTACTACAGGCACTTCCTCCTAAACAACTCCCGTGAGGGTATTTACTTGGCTACTTCTTGGCGTATGCCTGGATACGTACTTGATCCTTTTTCCCTCAGGGGTGGTGAGACAAATTGACCTACTAACACAGTCAATGCTTCCTCCATATTTTGAAATCCAGTCCATTCCTAATATCACATCCAATCCTTGTGACTCCAAGATAATTAGGTCGGACGAAAAAACATGGTTGCCAATGGTTAAGGGTATCTGGTTGCACCATCGACTAGCCATATACTCTGCTCCAGGTGAACTTACTAACAGAGGGGTCCTAAGGGTTTGGGTCAGTAGTTTAAACTTATCCACGAATTCCCTTGATATGTATGAATGCGATGCACCAGTATCAAAAAGAACAAGAGCGGTAAATGACTTGACGAAAAACTTACCTATAACCACGTCTGGCTGCTCTTCAACCTCCTCCATGTTAATATGGTTCACTTGTCCTTTGTTGAATGGATTGGGCTTCTTCCCAGCGCTCCCATTTCCGTTTCCATTCTTCCCTTCAGGGCACTCCGTGGCATAGTGTCCAGTCTTCCCGCACTTGAAACAAGTAACGTGGCTTAGGTCTCTCTTGGTGGGTGTGGCTGGATTGGGGCGGTTCTGATTGTTGCTTGCTCCATTCCCATTCCCATTCCTTGGGCCAGTATGGTTATGGTTACTTCCTCCATTATGGGTGTGGCCTCCATGGTTATGAACAAGTCCTCCCGAGTTCGGGGTTAGGCGAGGCTTCTGCTGAGCTCCTGAGTTATACCTCCCTTGTCTATACTTCCTCTTACGGTTCTCAATCTGCTGTTGCTTCCCTTCAATCATAAGAGCCTTATCTACGAACTCCTGGTAGTTGTTGAATGTTGCCACCATCAACTGCATGCTCATTTCATCATTTAATCCTTCCATACACTTCTCCTGCTTTGCGGCATCTATGGCCACATCATCAGGGGCATAGCGAGATAGCTTGCTAAACTCATCTGCGTACCGAGCCACAGTACAGTTCCCCTGGCGGAAGTTGCGAAACTCACGCTTCTTCATACTCATTGCTCCAGTTGAGACATGGGTTGTACGGAGGCTTGCTGAAACTGGTCCCATGTCACCGTGGCTATAGGGTAGGTGACAGTGTAATTCTCCCACCACGAGGTTGCTGGTCCATCCAACCGATGTGCGGCAAAATGCACCTTCTCAGCATCAGTACATCCTGCAGTAGTTAACTCCCTTCCGATCCTGCGGAGCCAATCATCTGCTACTATAGGCTCGGTGCTACTGGAAACACCGACGGCTGCAACCTCAGAAAGCGGGCTAAGTTGTCAACTGGTGGTGGTGGTGGTGGTGGATTGTTGTTGTTGTTGTTGTTGTTGTTGTTGTTGCCTTGGTTCTGGACTAACAATTGCATCAGGGTATTCTGTTGCTGGATCAACTGAGTGAGCTCCAGTGGGAAGGTAAATCCGGGGTCACGTCTCAGAGGCATCTGATGGGTTTAGAGGGGAGAGATTAGAATAGAATGAGGTCTAATGAGAAAGCATTACCCATATGCACATGAGACAAACACAAAAATTTCACTCAATCAATCAATCAAGGCATACAATCGGTCTAGAACTATCGCAACAGTGCTCGGACTACAGTATTTACATGGTGGAATACTACTACTGATGTGGTGGTCTACTAAAAGTATTCCTCGGTTGAAGACTCCATGATGTCTGCTCCAGCTTCGTCTTCAATGTCATCATCGCTAAGGTCAGAGTCGGTGTCGTCGATAATGATGTAGTCCTCCAGGCGAATCTCCTTGGGTTCTTCGTCTTCTCCTCTTGGTGCGGGGTTTCCCAGGAATACTCCTAGCTTCCTTTCCAGATCGTCATTCTTCTCCACTAGTACAATGATTTCTTCCTCATAATCTTCATGTGTATCCTTGAGTTCTTCCTCCAGTTATGTGATCCTAGTCATTGCCTTCTTCAGATCTATCATGCCTGCGCACATCTGATTCTCCCGGCGTCGAATGTGCTGGTTTAGTTCCTGGATGAAAGCTGCAATTGATCTATCCTTCCTGGTGCTGATCATCTCCCATTGCTCATATCGGCACCCACAAATCTGATAGATAGTATCCTTAAGCTCCTTTTGGTAAACTTCTCCAATGCGTCCCATGGTGATGTGAGCTGCCATACTCTTTCCTAGACACCAAGTTGGTGCATCAAAGGAAAACTCTATGGGTTTAGTGACTGGCGTGAAGGTCCTTCCTGGAACTTGAACTTGAATCATCCATCACGCCTCTTCTGGTAAAGTGGCATTGTAAGTCCCGGTGAAGCTTGGTATTCCTATGTTCAGGTACCTAGTGACTTCCTTCAAGTGTTGTCCAAAAGGTGCTTCTTCATCTGGTTGTGCAAACTTTTTCCTTTCATCCGCCATCCTAAAGAGTGGAAAATGGAGGAGTCAGAAATGACAAGAGAATAGTGATATATGGCTTTAGCTTAGTGGTCGTGTCCTACACTCAACATGTGCTCTGATACCACCTTGTAGCGACCCGGCCTCAAACGGTCAAGTCTCTGAGCTTCAGTGTCATCCCAGGATCAGTAATGCTGACACACAGTACTTGAGGATTAATAACAGAGTAGCAATCACACACTTATTACATCGAATGTCTCCAAAGAGAACTTATTACAATAAATATGGCTTAAGGCCATCTAATACGATAACAACGGAAGGCTTGGAAGATAAAGTGAGTCCATCAACTCCAACAGCATAGCTGAGCTGCACGGGAACGACCTAACGAACCTTACTCCTTGTCTGAAAAGTCTGCAACATAATACGTTGCAGCCCGAAAATGGGTCAGCACATGGAATATGCTGGCAAAGTAACACAGTAGAGCAAGAACAGAATAATGCTATCACTACATGCATATTTGGCTGGTGGAAAGCTCTATGGTTACAGTTTTGCGAAAAGCCAATTTTTCCTACAACAAAGGAATAGATTTTATTTAACTATCATGGTAGTTGAAACATCATTGAGAAGGTTCCTCCAACTCAATCCCAATTAAAGTAATTATCAACCCAACAATATTAAGTTAAAAGTGATGAGATACTTAAGATACTCCAAGTACTAGATACTCAAGATGTCCATAACCGGGACATGGCTAACCATGATTAGATTGTACACTCTGCAGAGGTTTGCGCACTTTTCCCCACAAGAATCGGACACAGTCTCCGTTTAATTTCTCGCACTACAAGGTGTTTGAGAAACGGATGACCGAGACACAGTCTTTCAGGAACATTAACTCTCTACTCCGGGCAGACCATACCAAACCTACAACGCACTACCTGCCGATCCACTTCTTCAAGAGCTTCACGTAACTTACTCAACTATGCTAGAGCCCATAATAGCTTGTGGCTGCACACGGAAGTTTCTAGCATGAATCATCTTAGTTCCCTTTTAGCCTGGGTGGCGGTCCATAGGAAAATCACACGGAACCCCGGGATCTCCAAAAATACATGCAACACTGGGTACTCCAGGTGCCTCAATCCACCCAGATGTGTATTCAAGTTGCCACCTTAGGTTAAACCATTAATTAACAATCTCACATCTGTCATGGATTTCACTCACCCAAACCACGTCTACGAGCATAACATAGCAATATAAGCAATACATAGAAGTAACTCCCAAGGTTTGAATATAACAGGGCAATAGGTTGTACCTCATCAACTACTTCCCAACCCACATGTTAATCACATCCTAACCATGCAATGTTTGAGGATTGGAACTAATGCATAAAAACTGGGTGATAAAGGAATATGATCAAAGTGTTACTTGCCTTGCTGACGATCCGCGAAACCTAGCGACTCCAACTAACACGCTTCGCACTCCGGGAATTCTACTGCAAACAAACAATAGCATACATAAGCAATCAAGCAAAGAAACATGGGTAAAACTCAAATAAGAAGATCTACCAGAAAGTTCAACTTAAGAACTCCGGTTAGCAAAAAGAATCAAATCAAACAGAGCAATGAAACTCAAACGGCGAAGAAACAAGATCCGTTTACTAATATGGACCTAGGTCAAATTTTACAGTAGCAAAAGCTTGTTCAAGTTGATTAAACAGAAAGAGGGTCTCAAGACGAAGATCTAGGCGCTTGAATCGCCTGATTCCGACAAACGAGTGAAAAGATAAACTAGAACGAAGATCGGATCAGAAATCGCGATCAGAAATAATCGCGGCAAAATCCAATGAAAGAAAACTGACGAACAGGCTAACGAACGAGCGTTCGTTGTCTGTAACTAACGAGCGAAAACCGTTCGTTAAAAGGAACGTATGGATGAACGTCCGCTAGAGAGAAGAACTGGAAAATAACCGGCGAACCGATCTAAAAAAACGAGCTAGGGTTTTTTTTCTAAAAAAACCGAGTCGGCTTTCAAAAAAAAAACCGGTGGAAAACGGCTACCTCTCGGTCCGGCGAGATGCGGGAGCGACGGCGGGGCGAGGCGTGGCAGCGGTGGCAGCGGCGGGCCTGCGGGCGGCGGCGGGTGGTGGTGGCGGTGGGGGGGCTGGGTATTTAAAGGGTTGGGGTCGCGGCTTGGAGGAGGGGCAAGGGCGGCGGGGAGGAGTCCCGGCCGGTCTCCAGGTCCGAGGCGGCGGCGGTGTTGGTCTCCTGGAGGGAGACGGCGTCGCGGGGGAAGTGGGTCGGCGGCTGGGCTTCGGCCTAGTTAGCCATTGTGCACTTTTTTTAAAAAAATATTCCGCCGAAACTAAAAAAAATCCTAGAAAATAAAATAAAAATCTAAAATGCCAAAATAAATTTTCACCGTCTAAATGAAGAATTTAGAACGAGATGAACATTTTCTTGGCCCTAAAATGCAACTATGAAAACGTGCAATTTTTCTAATGCAAACAAAATCCAAATAAAAATCAAATATTTGATTTTAGTATTTTTCCTCCAATATTTCAATTATTTTGGAGAAGTCATATTTTCTCCTCTCATATATTTTAATATGAAATATTTTCAGAGAGAAAAATAATTAAAACCAAAAATCCTTGTTTCAATATTTGATAAAAATCAAATACGAAAACCGGGAAAATCCCCAACTCTCTCTGAGGGTCCTTGAGTTGCTTAGGACTTCGAGGATCACGAGACGAAATGCAATAAAATATGATGTGCAAGAATGATCTATGTATAACGTTCCAAATTGAAATTTTGGGATGTTACACATAAACCCATCATTTACCTTCCTCAAAACAGCCACCATACCTACCTATTATGGCATTTCCATATCCATTCTGAGATATATTGTCATGCAACTTTCCACCATTCTGTTTATTATGATGCGCTTCATCATAGTCATATTGCGTTGCATTATCATGTAGTTGACATCGTATTTGTGGCATGGCCACCATTCATAATTTTTCATACATGTCACTATTTGTGACATAGTATCGAGTTGTAATTCTTGAGTTGTAAGTAAATAAAAGTGTGATGATCTTCATTATTAGAGCATTGTCCCATGTGAGGAAAGGATGATGGAGACTATGATTCCCCCACAAGTCGGGATCAGACTCCGGACGAAAAAAAAGAGGCCATAAAAAATAAAGGAGAAGGTCCAAACAAAAAAATATGAGAGAAAAAGAGAAGGGGCAATGTTACTATCCTTTTTCCACACTTGTGCTTCAAAGTAGCACCATGATCTTCATGATAGAGAGTCTCTTATGTTGTCACTTTCCTATACTAGTGGGAATTTTTCATTATAGAACTTGGCTTGTATATTCCAATGATGTGCTTCCTCAAAATTGCCCTAGGTCTTCGTGAGCAAGCAAGTTGGATGCACACCCACTTAGTTTCTTTTGTTGAGCTTTCATACACTTATAGCTCTAGTGCATCCATTGCATGGCAATCCCTACTCACTCACATTGATATCTATTGATGGGCATCTCCATAGCCCATTGATACGCCTAGTTGTTGTGAGACTATCTTCCTCTTTTTTTTCTTCTCCACAACCACCATTCTATTCCACCTATAGTGCTATGTCCATGGCTCGTGCTCACATATTGCGTGAAAGTTGAAAAAGTTTGAGAATACTAAAGTATGAAACAATTGCTTGGCTTGTCATCGGGGTTGTGCGTGATTGGCGCATTTTGTGTGACGAAAATGAAGCATAGCCAAACTATATGATTTTGTAGGGATGAGCTTTCTTTGGCTATGTTATTTTGAGAAGACATAATTGCTTGGTTAGTATGCTTGAAGTATTATTATTTTTATGTCAATATTAAAATTTTGTCCTGAATCTTTCGGATCTGAACATTCATGCCACAATAAAGAAAATTACATTGAAAAATATGTTAGGTAGCATTCCACATCAAAAATTCTGTTTTTATTATTTACCTACTCGAGGACGAGCAGGAATTAAGCTTGGGGATGCTTGATATGTCTCCAACGTATCTATAATTTTTGATTGTTCCATGCTATTATATTATCTGTTTGGATGTTTAATGGGCTTTACTATGCTCTTTTATATTATTTTTTGGACTAACCTATTAACCAAAGGCCTAGTGCCAGTTTCTGTTTTTTGCCTATTTCAGTGTTTTGTAGAAAAGGAATACCAAAAGGAATCCAAGCGGAATGAAACCTTCGCGATGATCTTTCTTGGAACGAAAGCAATCCAGAAGACTTGGAGTTGAAGTATGGAACTCCGCGAGGCGGCCACGAGGAAGGAGGGCGCGTGCCCACCCTCGTGGGCCCCACAAAGCTCCACCGACGTACTTCTTTTGCCTATATATACTCTTATACCCTAAAAACATCAGGGGGAGCCAAGAAACCACTTTTCCACCGCCGCAACCTTCTGTACCCGTGAGATCCCATCTTGGGGCCTTATCCGGCGATCTGTCGGAAGGGGAATTGATCACGGAGGGCTTCTACATCAACACCATAGCCTCTCCGATGATGTGTGAGTAGTTTACCACAGACCTTCGGGTCCATAGTTACTAGCTAGATGGCTTCTTCTCTATCTTTGGTTCTCAATACAAAGTTCTCCTCGATGTTCTTGGAGATCTATTCAACGTAATACTTTTGGCGGTGTGTTTGCCGAGATCCGATGAATTGTGGATTTATGATCAAATTTATCTATGAATAATATTTGGTTCTTCTCTGAATTCTTATATGCATGATTTGATAGATTTGCAAGTCTCTTCGAATTATCGGTTAAGTTTGGCGTACTAGATTGATCTTTCTTGCAATGGGAGAAGTGCTTAGCTTTGGGTTCAATCTTGCGGTGTCCTTTCCCAGTGACAGTAGGGGCAGCAAGGCACATATTGCATTGTTGCCAGCGAGGATAAAAATATGGGGTTTACATCATATTGCTTGAGCTTATCCCTCTACATCATGTCATCTTGCTTAATGCATTACTCTGTTCTTATGAACTTAATACTCTAGATGCATGCTGGATAGCGGTCGATGTGTGGAGTAATAGTAGTATATGCAGAATCGTTTCGGTCTACTTGACAAGGACATGATGCCTATATTCATGATCATTGCCTACATATTCTCATAACTATGCGCTCTTCTATCAATTGCTTGACAGTAATTTGTTCACCCACCGTAATACATGCTATCATGAGAGAAGCCACTAGTGAAACCTATGGCCCCCGGGTCTCTTTCTTATTATATTGCATCTCTTTTATTATCGCATCTCGTTTACTATTTTGCAACCTTTACTTTCCAATCTATACAACAAAATACCAAAGATATTTATCTTATTATCTCTATCAGATCTCACTTTCGCAAGTGACCATGAAGGGATTGACAACCCCTTTATCGCGTTGGTTGCGAGGTTCTTGATTGTTTGTGTAGGTACTAGGTGACTTGTATGTTGTCTCCTACTAGATTGATACCTTGGTTCTTAAAAACTGAGCGAAATACTTACGCTACTTTAGTGCATCACCCTTTCCTCTTCAAGGGAAAACCAACGCATGCTCAAGAGGTAGCAAAGTTCTCCAGACGCCTTTGCGGATCTTTCGTAGAATGCCGCCGATGCCGCACAGTTCTTCCAGGCTTAGGAGGGACATGTGACGGAGAAGCTGTTCTGGTCACAGTTCGCGGCGCGGGAGGGCCCGGTGCTATTGAACGACCAAATGGCACAGTGGGCCGAGCTATCTGGAGCGGCCATGAAGGACGTCATAGTTTGGCTATGGCCAGCCGAACCCATTCCGAATAGTTATTTCGGCCTGGCGCGGCGACTTGTCGATGCAGTGCCCTGAATCGACGCAATCAAGCGGTTAGTGTGCATAGAAGGTGCATGGATGGCCTTCGCCCGCGTTAATTTACACTGGGCGAAGATGAAGGCTGGTGAAGTGGCTGTCGAGGGTCCTCCCGGAGGCAATAACCACCGCATGCCGGAGCACTATTTAGAGGACATCCTAGAGGGTGCCCACTAGATAGAGGGTCAATGCTCAAAGGACATTATGTTTGAATAAATGTTCCCGAATTGTCTGAACTCTTTATTATATATGAAGGCTTTGTAATATATTTGTGCCTTCGTATGAAAGTTCTTCCGTCCTGTGCGGCCATTTTTATATTCTTGAGAGTTTTCCAGTCGTCGGCTTCAGCCCCCACGTAGATACTACGGGGGTGTTCGGAATAGCACGTGATCACACTTGACCCAACGTCTTAGTCCGTTAAGGAAGCATCAGTGCGGCGAACCAGGCAATCAGACGATGTCGCTTTACCACTCTCACTTAACCATTGGAATTTGACGATGGGGCTAGAAGATAGCCCCTGGTATGTACTCGGCTATCCGGAGGTGGATGCCTTGCTTATGTGACCAGAAAGGCGGTCCTTCGTGTAATGTGGAAACAATCGCCAAAGATTTTAATAAGTCGCCGAATAGCTGACCAGCTCTCGCCGCATCATGATAGTTGATGTCTACTACACAATCTTCTTCTTGTAGATGTTGTTGGGCCTCCAAGTGCAGAGGTTTGTAGGACAGTAGCAAATTTTCCTCAAGTGGATGACCTAAAGTTTATCATTCTGTGGGAGGCGTAGGATAAAGATGGTCTCTCTCAAGCAACCCTACAACCAAATAACAAAGAGTCTCTTGTGTCCCCAACACACCCAATACAATGGTAAATTGTATAGGTGCACTAGTTCGGCGAAGAGATGGTGATACAAGTGCAATATGGATACTAGATAATGGTTTTTGTAATCTGAAAATATAAAAACAGCAACGTAACTAATGATAAAAGTGAGCACAACGGTATTGCAATGTGTTGAAACAAGGTCTAGGGTTCATACTTTCACTAGTGCAAGTTTATACGTCTCTGTCGTATCTACTTTTCCAAACACTTTTTCTTTGTTTTGGACTCTAACTTGCATGATTTGAATGGAACTAACCCAGACTGACACTGTTTTCAGCAGAATTGCCATGGTGTTATTTTTGTGCAGGAATAAAAGTTCTTGGAATGACCTGAAAATCAACGGAGAATTATTTTGCAATATATAATAAATATTGGAAGGAAGATCCACGTCAAGGGGGGCCTCCACTTGTCCACGAGGGTGGGGGCGCGCCCCCTGCCTCGTGGGCCCCCTGACGCTCCACCGACCTCAACCTGGACTGCATATATTCACTTTCGGGGAGAAAAAAATGGGGGAGAAGGATCCATTGCGTTTTACGATATGGAGCCGCCACCAAGCCCTAAACTCTCTTGGGAGGGCTGATTTGGAGTCCGTTCTGGGCTCCGGAGAGGGGAATCCGTCGCCATCGTCATCATCAACCTTCCTCCATCACCAATTTCATGATGCTCACCGCCGTGTGTGAGTAATTCCATCGTACGGTTGCTGGACAGTGATGGGTTGGATGAGACTTGTCATGTAATCGAGTTAGTTTTGTTAGGGTTTGATCCCCAGTATCCAGTATGTTCTAAGATTGATGTTGCTATGACTTTACTATGCTTAATGCTTGTCACGAGGGCACAAGTGCCATGATTTCAGATCTGAACCTATTATGTTTTCATCAATATATGAGAGTTCTTGATGCTATCTTGCAAGTCTATAGTCACCTATTATGTGTTATGACCCGTTAACCCTGAAGTGACAATAATCGGGATACTTACTGGTGATGACCGTGGTTTGAGGAGTTCATGTATTCACTATGTGTTAATGCTTTGTTCCGGTACTCTATTAAAAGGAGGCCTTAATATCCCTTAGTTTCCAATAGGACCCCGCTGCCACGGGAGGGTAGGACAAAAGATGTCATGCAAGTTCTTTTCCATAAGCACGTATGACTATATTCGGAATACATGTCTACATTACATTAATGAACTGGAGCTAGTTCTATGTCACCCTAGGTTATGACTGTTACATGATGAACTGCATCCGGCATAATTCTCCATCACTGATCCATTGCCTACGAGCTTTCCATATATTGTTCTTCGCTTATTTACTTTTCCGTTTCTATTGTTACCATCACTATAAAACACCAAAAATATTACTTTTGCTATTGTTACCTTTTACCACCGTTACCACTACTATCAAATTACTTTGCTACTAAACACTTTGCTGCAGATATTAAGTTTCCAGGTGTGGTGGAATTGACAACTCAGCTGCTAATACTTGAGAATATTCTTTGGCTCCCCTTGTGTCGAATCAATAAATTTGGGTTGAATACTCTACCCTCGAAAACTGTTGTGATCCCCTATACTTGTGGGTTATCAAGACTATTTTCTGGCGCCGTTGCCGGGGAGCATAACTCTATTCTTTGAGTCACTTGGGATTTATATCTGCTTGTCATTATGAAGAACTTGAAAGATCCAAGAACCAAGATTTATCCCTCAACTACGAGGGGAGGTAAGGAACTGCCATCTAGCTCTGCACTTGATTCACCCTCTGTTTTGAGTAAGCTTGCGACACCTAAACCTGCTTCTGCTATTAATTCTGATATGTCACATGTTATTGATGATGCCACTTCTGCTATGCATGATACTTATTATGAAACTACTTCTATGCTTGATACTACTGTGCCACTTGGTGAATTTTTTGATGAACAACTTGCTAGGGCTAGAGAGAATGAAAATATTGAAACTGATAATATTGATGAAAGTGATGATGAAGATCCTCCCCCTAGATATGAATTACCTGTTGTGCCTGAGGGCTATGTTATGGATGAAGAAACTACTAGAGATTTTCTTGCTTGCAGTGATAGGAGTGATCTTAAGAAATTATTAGCTAAGCTGAAACAAAAAACTCTGAATGCTAGAATGAAATATGATCCTACTTATGCTACTTCACCTATCTTTGTTACTGATAAGGATTATGAATTCTCTGTCGACCCTGAGATAATTACTTTGGTTGAGTCTGATCCTTTCTATGGCTATGAATCTGAAACTATTGTGGCACATCTTACTAAATTAAATGACATAGCTACCCTGTTCACTAATGATGAGAAAACTCACTACTATTATATCCTTAAATTATTTCCATTCTCATTAAAGGGTGATGCTAAGATATGGTTTAATTCTCTTGATCCTGGTTGTGTGCGTAGTCCCCAGGATATGATTTATTACTTCTCTGCTAAATATTTCCCTGCTCATAAGAAACAAACTGCTCTATGGGAAATATATAATTTTGTGCAAATTGAAGTAGAGAGTCTCCCACAAGCTTGGGGAGGCTTCTCCAATTACTTAATGATTTGCCTGATCATCCTCTTAAGAAAAATGAAATACTTGATATCTTTTATAATGGACTAACCGATGCTTCTAGAGACCACTTGGATAGTTGTGATGGTTGTGTTTTCAGGGAAAGAACACCAGATGACACTGAAATTCTATTGAATAATATGTTGACTAATGAAAATAATTGGACACTTCCTGATCCAATTCCTGAACCAACTCCTAAGTCAACTCCGAAGAAAAGGGGTATTCTATTCCTCAGTCCTGAAGATATGCAAGAGGCAAAGAAATCTATGAAAGAAAAAGGTATTAAAGCTGAAGATGTTAAGAATTTACCTCCTATTGAACAAATACATGGTCTTAATTTACCGCCTGTTGAAGAAATACATGGTTTTAGTCCATCACCAATTTAAGAAACTCATGGTCTTGATAACCCGACACAGGTAGTAAAGGTAAATTCTCTCTATAGATATGATAAAGCTGAAATCCCTCTTACTAAGTTTGCTAGCCTATGCTTGGATGAGTTTGATGACTTTATGGTTAAGCAAGAAAACTTCAATGCTTATTTTGGTAGAGAATTGAAACATAATGCCGATATGCTTGAACACTTGAGTGATTATATGGCTAATATTAAAGGTGAACTTAAACTCATTTGTAAACATGCTTCTATGGTTACCACTCAAGTAGAATAAGTACTTAAAGCTCAGAATGATTTGCTCAATGAATTAAATAGTAAGAATAATAATGTTGTTAGAGTTTTGACTAGAAGTGGTAAAATGACTCAGGAATCCTTGTATCCCGAAGGCCATCCTAAGAGAATTGAGCAAGATTCTCAGAGAAATAATATTGATGCACCTAGTCCTTCTAAAAGGAAGAAAAAGAAAAATGAAAGGGCTTTGCATGCTTCTAGTGAACCTGTTTTAGACACACTTGAGAATCTCAATGATATTTCTATTTCTGATGCTGAAACACAATCTGGTAATGAACATGAACCTAGTGGAAAATGTTAATAATGATGCTCATGTTGATGCTCAACCTAGTAATAATAATGATGTAGAGATTGAACCTGGTGTTGATCTTGATAACCCACAATCAAACAATGAACGTTATGATAAGAGAGACTTTGTTGCTAGGAAGCATGGTAAGGAAAGAGAACCATGGGTTCAGAAACCCATCCCTTTTCCTCCTAAACCATCCAAGAAAAAGGATGATGATGATTTTGAGCGCTTTGCTGAAATGATTAGACCTATCTTTTTGCGTATGCGATTAATTGATATGCTCAAAATGAATCCTTATGCTAAGTATATGAAAGAAATTGTTACTAATAAAAGAAAGATACCGGAAGCTGGAATTTCCACCATGCTTGCTAATTACACTTTTAAGGGTGGAATACCTAAGAAACTAGGAGATCATGGAGTACCAACTATACCATGCTCCATTAAAGGAAACTATGTTAAAACTGCTTTATGTGATCTTAGAGCCGGTGTTAGTGTTATGCCTCTCACTGTATATCATAGACTTGATTTGAATAAGTTGACACCTACTAAAATATCCTTGCAAATGGATGATAAATCAACTACTATAACTGTCGGTATTTGTGAGGATGTGCCTGTTGTGGTTGCAAATGTTACTATTTTAACGGACATTGTTATTCTTGATATTCCCGAGGATGATAGTATGTCTATTATTCTTGGAAGACTCTTTTTGAATACTGCAGGAGCTGTTATTGATTGCACCAAAGGCAATGTCACTTTTTATGTTAATGGTAATGAGCATACGGTACACTTTCCGAGGAAACAACCTCAAGTCCACAGTATCAATTCTATTGGAAAAATTTCAACTATTACTATTGGAGGTTTTGAATTTACTCTTCCTACTGTCAAGAAGAAACATGATATTCTTATTATTGGGGACATGCATATCCCCGTTGAGGTAACCTAGTGTTATTCGAAAATTCTCCGGTTCCATGTATTCGGAATGAGTTTGTTAACAAGACCTGATCAACCTTGTTAGTGGATTCCTTTTGATGAGCATGAGATGGATGAATTTAGAAAACACAACTCTCTGTACCCTCTTTTTACTTTCTGTTATTTATATTAAATAAAGCAAAAATAGTAATTTCTGTCTGTTATCTGAATTATTCATGCAATAAAAAATACCCCAAAAATAAAAGTTCTCCAAATGCCCTGAAAATTAAATATGATTTTTTCTAGAATATTTGAGAATATCTGGCACTGAAAACACAGCAGGGGAGCAAACACCAGGCCACGAGGGTGGAGGGCGCGCCTCCTGCCTCGTGGGCCCACGGTGGCTCCCCTCCACTTATTCCATCTACCACACACTCCTTCTTCCTCCCACAAACACCACCAACCAGCTAAAACCCGAGGCCAAGCTCATCTTGCTACCATTTTCGATCTCCTTGCTCAAAGCACCTCTCACAAAACTGATTTGGGGGATTGTTCTTTGGTATGTGTCTCCTCCAATGGTCCAATTAGTTTTTGTTCTAGTGCTTTATTCATTGCATATTTTTCCTGCTTAGGTGACCCTGTTCTTGAGCTTGCATGTCAAATTTATGTGGTCAAAAGTAGTTTTGATGCATGATATTGCCTCTAGGCACTTGTAGGAGTAGTTTCTATCAATTTTGTTGAGTTTTTTGTCCACTTTTATTTTGAAGTTACTAAAAAATTCAGAAATTTTCAGAAAAAGATGAAGAGATTTTTGAGGGGATCATCGAGCCGAAGCTCGAAGGATAAGCAAAGTGAGGAGGATAAGAGGCCCAAGTATAATCTCCCTCGCACCACGAAGGTCCGGCCGTGTGAATGGCCTTGTGATAATTTCTTGAGAGCAGTCGGGATTTATGATGATTTCTATGAATTGGCTGAGAATGCAGGCCTCACCGCCTTCCTCCACGACCAACGCAAACAGTATTTCTTACTCACCAATATCTTTGTGCAAAACTTTCATTTCCATGCTAGGAGCTCACCACCTATGGTGGAATTTTATTTATATGATGAGCATAAGGAGATGTCACTTTATGATATTTGTCAGGTTTGTTTGATCCCTTTTGAGGGAAGTGTAGAGGAACCACATCGTGATGATGTGGATGGGTTTATTGATACCATTGTTGTAGGGGAAACGAGGAAGGTTTCCGACGCACGAATTACTAGCATACACTTTCCTGTTCTACGTTACTTTGCTATATTTGCTAGTAGATGCTTAATTGGGCGCGGAAACTGTGGAAACCTGAGTGCCCCTGATATTGTTATTTTGTGCCATGCCTTATTTCGTGATTACACATTTATTTTGGGCGCTATTGTTGCAAAGTGGTTAAATCTTAACCGTACTAAGGGCCCCGTCCTTGGAGGCATCTTCGCCTCGCGCCTCGCTTCACATTTTAACATACCTATTAGGCATTATGAGAAAGAAGAAAAGTTGCTGCCTCCTGTTTATCTGAATTATAAGAGTATGGTAGCACATGATTTCATTGTTAAGAATAGGGAAAAGGCGCTTAAGTACAAATTAATATTTGGTAAAAATCATCCTGAGACTATTACCTTGCCTGCTCCTTCCTTGTTTTATTTATCTGCAGGCAAGTACCTTGTTCCGTTGGAGGCCATTCACGCCTACCGGAACCCTACATCAGCTAGAGAGTCAGAGCCGGAACCACAATTTGATCCTCCATGACAGTCTGATTACCAGTGGGATCCGGAGGTGATTGCCAACCAGTGGCAATCCGAGACTTCTTCACAGTACGACCCCAACTATTACTATGGATATCCGCCAGGCCAGCCGTGGCCATAGACCAACTTAAGCCAAAAGCCTAAGCTTGGGGGAGTATATATTTCTCACCGACAATACATTCGTGCTCACACACTCATTGCTAGTTGTCGGTGCTCATACTTTTTCACTGTATCATCCATGCTAGTCTATTTTCCTTTTTATGCTTTCTTCTTGTGTGTTTAATAAACCTTAAGAAAAACAAAAAAATTAGTTGTAGCCTTTAATTAGTTTACTTTCCATGCTTGTAGTAGTAATTAAAAAGAAAACCCCAAAAGATTTCTCGTTCTTCTTTTGCTTGTTGGGAGCTTTCCCATGTAAATAGTTTTATTTCTTTTCTTTGGGGGTCGGCAGGAGAAGGCCATAATTAAAATGTTAAAGTGGCTCTTATATGCATTATTGTTGATCCGACAAAGAGCCCATATTACCTTGTCTTCTCTCTTGAATTGAATGCTTGCAGATTCCAGCTTAGTCCAATGCACGTGCACTATTATTATTATCCACACTATTCGGTCGTGCAAGTGAAAGGCAATAATGATGATTATATGATGAACTTGTTGAGATAAGAAAAGCTAGTATGAACTCGACCTCTCTTGTTTTTGTAAATATGATTAGTTCATCATTTCTGATTCAGCCTATTATGAATAAACATGTTTGCAATGACAATTAGAGATTATAGTTGCTTATGCCATGCTTAATTAGCTAGGAGCTTATAATGGTTTACCTTGCGTGCCAACATGCTATTAAAATGGTTGTGATGTGGTATGATAGGGTGGTATCCTCTTTTGAACGATTCGTGTGGCTTGACTTGGCACATGTTCACGCATGTAGTTGAAACAAAATCAACATGGCCTCTACGATATTTATGTTCATGGTGCATTATATCCTACTCATGCTTGCAGTCGGTGTTGATTAATTTTAATGCATGTTCATGACTATTGTTGCTCTCTAGCTGGTCGCTTCCCCAGTCTTTTGCTAGCCTTCACCTGTACTAAGCGGGAATACTGCTTGTGCATCCAATTCTATAAACCCCAAAGTTATTCCATATGAGTCCACCATACCTACCTATATACGGTATCTACCTGCCGTTCCAAATAAATTTGTATGTGTCAAACTCTAAACCTTCAAATAAACATTATGTTGTGTATGCTCAAACAGCTAATGTATCAACTAGGGTTGTCCGTATCTTCCATGTTAGGTGGGTTATTCTCAAGAGGAGTGGACTCCGCTCCTCACTCACGAGAAAATGGCTGGTCACCGGGATGCCCAGTCCCATGCTTTATGCAAATCAAATCAAAATAACTGCAAACGAAACTCCCCCGGGACTGTTGTTAGTTGGAGGCACTCGTTGTTTCGAGCAAGCCATGGATTGATGCTTGTTGGTGGAGGGGGAGTATAAACTTTACCATTCTGTTTGGGAACCACCTATAATATGTGTAGCATGGAAGATATCGCCATCTCTCGGTTGTTCTGTTGACAATGAAAGTATACCGCTCAAAATATTATTCTTATCTATTTCAGAACCGAGCTCTGGCACCTCTACAAATCCCTGCTTCCCTCTGCGAAGGGCCTATCTATTTACTTTTATGTTGAGTCATCATCCTCTTATTAAAAAGCACTATTTGGAGACCACCACTGTCATTTGCATTCATTACTGTTAGTTTACATTGAGTATGACTTGACTGGATCTCTTTTACCATGAATTACAATGTCTAGTCAGTCCTTGATCTTTAAAGGTGCTCTGCATTTATGTTTTGCGGTCGCAGAAAGGGCTAGCGAGATACCATCTTGTTATATCATATCATGATTGTTTTGAGAAAGTGTTGTCATCCGAGATTTATTATTATTGCTCGCTAGTTGACTATGCCATTGATATGAGTAAACATGAGACCTAAGCGTTGTTGTGAATATGGTTAGTTCATAATCTTTGCTGAAAACTTGAATGATGGCTTTACATGTTTACAACAACAAGAGCAAACAGAGTTTGTAAAAGTTTTCCTTTATCACTTTCAGTTTATCAACTGAATTGCTTGAGGACAAGCAAAGGTTTAAGCTTGGGGAGTTGATACGTCTCCGTTGTATCTACTTTTCCAAACACTTTTGCCCTTGTTTTGGACTCTAACTTCATGATTTGATTGGAACTAACCCGGAATGACACTGTTTTCAGCAGAATTGCCATGGTGTTATTTTTGTGCAGAAATAAAAGTTCTCGGAATGACCTGAAAATCAACGGAGAATTATTTTGGAATATATAATAACTATTGGAAGGAAGATCCATGTCAGGGGGGGCTCCACTGTCCACGAGGGTGGGGGCACGCCCCTACCTCGTGGGCCCCTGACGCTCCACCGACCTCAACCTGGACTCCATATATTCACTTTCGGGGAGAAAAAAACGGGGGAGAAGGATTCACCGTGTTTTATGATACGGATCCGCCGCCAAGCCCTAAACTCTCCTGGGACGGCTGATCTGGAGTCCGTTCGGGGATCCAGAGAGGGGAATCCATCGCCATCGTCATCATCAACCTTCCTCCATCACCAATTTCATGATGCTCACCGCCGTGTGTGAGTAATTCCATCGTAGGCTTGCTGGACGGTGATGGGTCGGGTGACATTTGTCATGTAATCGAGTTAGTTTTGTTAGGGTTTGATCCCTAGTATCCACTATGTTCCGAGATTGATGTTGCTATGACTTTGCTATGCTTAATGCTTGTCACTAGGGCCTAAGTGCCATGATTTCAGATCTGAACCTATTATGTTTTCATCAATATATGAAAGTTCTTGATCCTATCTTGCAAGTCTATAGTCACCTATTATGTGTTATGACCCGTTAACCCCGAAGTGACAATAATCAGGATACTTATCGGTGATGACCGTAGTTTGAGGAGTTCATGTATTCACTATGTGTTAATGCTTTGTTCCGGTACCCTATTAAAAGGAGGCCTTAATATCCCTTAGTTTCCAATAGGACCCCATTGCCACGGGAGGGTAGGACAAAAGATGTCATGCAAGTTCTTTTCCATAAGCACGTATGACTATATTCGGAATACATGCCTACATTACATTGATGAACTGGAGTTTGTTCTGTGTCACCCTAGGTTATGACTGTTACATGATGAACTGCATCCGGCATAATTCTCCATCACCGATCCATTACCTACGAGCTTTCCATATATTGTTCTTCACTTATTTACTTTTCCATTGCTATTGTTATCATCACTATAAAACCCCAAAAATATTAGTTTTGCTATTGTTACCTTTTACCACTGTTACCACTACTATCATATTACTTTGCTACTAAACACTTTGCTGCAGATATTAAGTGTCCAGGTGTGGTGGAATTGACAACTCAGCTGCTAATACTTGAGAATATTCTTTGGCTCCCCTTGTGTCGAATCAATAAATTTGGGTTGAATACTCTACCCTCGAAAACTGTTCTGATCCCCTATACTTGTGGGTTATCACAAGTTCTCTCAACAATAATAACATAATTGTATCATATAACTATCCCTCAACTTGCAACAAAGAGTCACTCCAAAGTCACTAATAGCGAAGAACAAACGAAGAGATTACTGTAGGGTACGAAACCACCTCAAAGTTATCCTTTCTGATCGATCTATTCAAGAGTCCGTAGTAAAATAACACGAACCTATTCTTTCCATTCAATCTATCATAGAGTTCGTACTAGAATAACACCTTAAGACACAAATCAACCAAAACCCTAATGTCACCTAGATACTCCAATGTCACCTCAAGTATCCGTGGGTATGATTATACGATATGCATCACACAATCTCAGATTCATCTATTCAACCAACACAAAGAACTTCAAAGAGTGCCCCAAAGTTTCTACCGGAGAGTCAAGAGGAAAATGAGTGCCAACCACTATGCATAATTTCACAAGGTCACGGAACTCGCAAGTTGATCACCAAAACATACATCAAGTGGATCACGTGATATCCCATTGTCACCACAGATAAGCACATGCAATACATACATCAAGTATTCTCAAATCCTTAAAGACTCAATCTAGTAAGATAACTTCAAAGGGAAAACTCAATTCATCACAAGAGAGTAGAGGGGGAGAAACATCATAAGATCCAACTAAAATAGCAAAGCTCGCGATCAAGATCGTGCCAACTCAAGAACACGAGAGAGAGAGAGAGAGATCAAACACATAGCTACAAGTACATACCCTCAGCCCCGAGGGTGAACTACTCCCTCCTCATCATGGAGAGCGTCGGGATGATGAAGATGGCCACCAACGAGGGATTCCCCCCTCCGGCAGGGTGTCGGAACGGGTCTAGATTGGTTTTCGGTGGCTACGGAGGCTTCTGGCCGCGGAACTCCCGATCTATTCTGCTCCCCGATGTTTTTAGGGTATATTGATATATATAGGTGAAAGAAGTCGGTCAGGGGAGCCACGAGGGGCCCACGAGGGTGGGGGCGTGCCCAGGGGCAGGCGCGCCTCCTTGCCTCGTGGCCACCTCGAAGCTTCCCTAACGCAAACTCCAAGTCTCCTGGATTGCTTCCGTTCCAAAAATAACTCTCCCGAAGTTTTCATTCCGTTTGGACTCCGTTTGATATTCCTTTCTTCGAAGCACTGAAATAGGCAAGAAAATAGCAATTTGGGCTGGGCCTCTAGTTAATAGGTTAGTCCCAAAAATAATATAACAAAGGCCCATAAACATCCAAAACATATAATATAATAGCATGGAACAATCAAAAATTATAGATATGTTGAAGACGTATCAGCATCCCCAAACTTAATTCCTGCTCGTCCTCGAGCAGGTAAATGATAAAAACAGAATTTTTGATATGGAATTCTACGTAACATATTTATCAATGTAATCTCTTTATTGTGGCAAGAATATTCAGATCCATAAGATTCAAGAAAAAAGTTTAATATTGACATAAAAATAATAATACTTCAAGCATACTAACAAAGTAATCATGTCTTCTCAAAATAACATGGCCAAAGAAAGCTATCCCTACAAAATCATATAGTCTGGCTATGCTCTATCTTCATCACACAAAATATTTAAATCATGAACAACCCCGCTGACAAGCCAAGCAATTTTTCATACTTTTGGTGTTCTCAAACTTTTTCAATCTTCACGCAAGACATGAGCGTGAGCCATGGATATAGCACTATAGGTGGAATAGAATGGTGGTTGTGGAGAAGACAAAAAGGAGAAGATAGTCTCATATCAACTAGGCATATCAACGGGCTATGGAGATGCCCATCAATAGATATCAATGTGAGTGAGTAGGGATTTCCATGCAATGGATGCACTGGAGCTATAAGTGTATGAAAGCTCAACAAAAGAAACTAAGTGGGTGTGCATCCAACTCACTTGCTCACGAAGACGTAGGGCATTTTGAGGAAGCCCATCATTGGAATATAAAAGCCAAGTTCTATAACATAAATTTCCCACTAGTGTTTGAAAGTGACAACATAGAAGACTCTCTATCATGAAAATCATGGTGCTACTTTGAAGCACAAGTGTGGTAAAAGGAGGGTAGCATTGCCCATTCTCTCTTTTTAAGCATTGCCTCTTCTCTCTTTTTCTCTCATTTTTTTGGCCTCTTTTTTTCGTCCGGAGTCTCATCCCGACTTGTGGGGGAATCATAATCTCCATCATCCTTTCCTCACTAGGACAATGATCTAATAATGATGATCATCACACTTTTATTTACTTACAACTCAAGAATTACAACTCAATACTTAGAACAAGATATGACTCTATATGAATGCCTCCGGCGGTGTACCGGGATGTGCAATGACTCATGAGTGACATGTATGAAAGAATTATGAATGGTGGCTTTGCCACAAATACAATGTCAACTACATGATCATGCAAAGCAATATCAATGATGAAGCGTGTCATAATAATGGAGCGGTGGAAAGTTGCATGGCAATATATCTTGGAATGGCTATGGAAATGCCATAATAGGTAGGTATGGTGGTGTTTTGAGGAAGGTATATGGTGGGTTTATGGTACCAGCGAAAGTTGCGCGGTACTAGAGAGGCTAGCGATGGTGGAAGGGTGAGAGTTCGTATAATCCATGGACTCAACATTAGTCATAAAGAACTCACATACTTATTGCAAAAATCTATTAGTTATCGAAACAAATTACTACGTGCATGCTCCTAGGGGGATATATTGGTAGGAAAAGACCATCGCTCGTCCCCGACCGCCACTCATAAGGAAGACAATCAATAAATAAATCATGCTCCGACTTCATCACATAAAGGCTCACCATACGTGCATGCTACGGGAATCACAAACTTTAACACATGTATCTCTCAAATTCACAACTACTCAACTAGCATGACTCTAATATCACCATCTTCATATCTCAAAACAATCATCAAGTATAAAACTTCTCATAGTATTCAATGCACTTATATGAATGTTTTTATTATGCCTAAAAGCAAATTACCATGCTGTTCTAAAGACTCTCAAAATTATATAACTGAAGCATGAGAGTCCATCTATTTCTTCAAAATAAAACCACTGTCATGCTCTAAAAAGATATAAATGAAGCACTAGAGCAAATGATAAACTACTCCGAAAGATATAAGTGAAGATCAATGAGTAGTCGAATGATTATGCAACTATGTGAAGACTCTCTAACATTTAAGAATTTCATATCTTGGAATTTTATCTGAACAGCAAGCAAAACAAAAGAAAATAAAATGACGCTCCAAGCAAAACACATATCATGTGGTGAACAAAAATATAGCTCCAAGTAAGTTACCGATGAACGAAGACGAAAGAGGGGATGCCATCCGGGGCATCCCCAATCTTAGGATCTTGGTTGTCCTTGAATATTACCTTGGGGTTCCTTGGGCATCCCCAATCTTAGGCTCTTGCCACTCCTTGTTCCATAATCTATTGAATCTTTACCCAAAACTTGAAAACTTCACAACACAAAACTTAACAGAAAACTTGTAAGCTCCGTTAGTATTAGAAAATAAATCATCACTTAGGTACTATTGTGAACTCATTCTAGCTTCATATTGGTGTAATATCTACTGTATTCAAACTTCTCTATGGTTCGTACCCTCCGATACTACTCATAGATTCATGAAAATAAGCAAACAACACATAGAAAACAGAATCTGTCAAAAAACAGAATAGTCTGTAGTAATCTGTAGGATTCGGATACTTCTGTAACTCAAAAAATCCTGAAAAATTAGGAAGCCCTAGGAAATTTGTTTATTAATCTACTTCAAGTGGAATTGATATTTTATCGCTCTCCGGTAAGAAATGAAAATTATTATCGTGAGCGCATACTTTCTGTTTTTTACAGCAAGATCAAATAACAATCACCCAAGAAGGTCCTAAAGGATTTACTTGGCACAAACACTAATTAAAATATAAAACCACATCTAAACAGAGGCTAGATGAATTATTTATTAGTAAACAGGAGCAATAAGCAAGGAACAAAAATAAAATTGGGTTGCCTCCCAACAAGCGCTATCGTTTAACGCCCCTAGCTAGGCATGATGATTTCAATGATGCTCACACAAAAGATAAGAATTGTAACATAAAAAGGGCATCATGAAGAATATGACTAGCACATTTAAGTCTAACCCTCTTCTTATGCATAGGGATTTTGTGAGCAAACAACTTATGGGAACAAGATTCAACTTGCATAAGAAGGTAAAACAAGCATAACTTCAAGATTTTCAACACATAGAGAGGAAACTTGATATTATTGCAACTCCTACAAGCATATATTCCTCCCTCATAATAATTTTCAGTAGCATCATGAATGAATTCAACAATATAAATATCACATAAAGCATACTTTTCATGATCTACAAGCATAGAAATTTTATTACTCTCCACATAAGCTAAATTCTTCTCATTCAGAATAGTGGGAGTATCATAAGAAACTCGAATACTATAAATTGTTTCCACATTGAAAGAATAATGTTCAGAAAAAGGGTAATCATAATCATGACAAGTTTTATAAATATAATCATCTCTACTTTTTATAGCATAAGTATCATCACAATAATCATCATAAGTAGCAACTTTATTCTCATCATAATCGATTGAAACCTCTTCCAAGATAGTGGAATCATTACTAAATAAAGTCATGACCTCTCCAAATCCACTTTCATAATTATCACAATAAGATTCAACATCCTCCAAAATAGTAGGATCATTAATTCCTAAAGTTGACACTCTTCCAAACCCACTTTCATCAATATAATCATCATACATAGGAGGCATGCTATCATCATAATAAATTTGCTTATCAAAACTTGGGGGACAAAAAATATCATCTTCATTAAACATAGCTTCCCCAAGCTTGGGACAAACATTAATTGCAGCAAATATATTCTCAAACAAGTCATTCTCATCAAACATAGCATCCCCAAGCTTGGGCCTTTTCATATCATAAGCATAATCACTCTCATCATTAATAGTATGGATAGCACCAATAGTATAGCAATTATCATCATCACAATGAGTAATAGGGGCAACATAATTTGGGAGGGATACCTTTCCACCTTTGCTCCTTCGTCTTTTCTTTTTCTTCTTCACATTATGTGTGGGTTCAATCCTCTTTTTGGAGCTCTTTATTGATGAGATTGGTTGAATAGAAGGCTCCTCCTCGTTACCTGATTCATCATAAGAAATAATAGGAGGATATGGGGACGCCTCTTCCCTTTCATTAGTATTCTCTTCATCCTCTATTTGTTTTCTTTTCTTTATGTAATTGGCAATATAAGGATTTTCAATGCAATTCACCGCACAGTACATAAAAATTTCTTCTAGATCAATATCGAGGAATTTCTCAAGGTTATATTCTGGAATATGCTTAGTTATACGTTTCATTTCTTCATAACCCAAAAGCAAACGAAGTTCATTATGATGTGCAAGGTAAATCAAATCATCACAATTTTTGGACATGATACAATCATGGAACAATTTGCATCGAAGATTTAAATGACCATGTTCATTGCAAAGTTCACAAGTATGGTGAAGAAATTTTAAATTTTCAGCACAAACATTTAGCCTCTCTTGAAACCATTTAGTTTCCAAATACTTATGCCTCTTGCAAAATATATTTTCCCTAATTGGTGTGTACTTGCAGGCTCTATATATTCCACAAAAGTTGACATGCTTATAAGAGACATTTTCATCATGACTAGTGCAATCATCATTAGTACTATGGATATTCAAGGAGTTAATACTAACAACATTGCAATCATGCTCATCATTTAAAGATTTAGTGCCAAACATTCTATAGACTTTTTCTTGTAGCACTTGAGCACAATTATCCTTTCCATCATTCTCACGAAAGATATTAAAAAGATGAAGCGTATGAGGCAAACTCAATTCCATTTTTTGTAGTTTTCTTTTATAAACTAAACTAGTGCTAAAACTAGAAACAAAACTATTCGATTGCAAGATCTAAAGATACACCTTCAAGCGCTAACCTCCCCGGCAACGGCGCCAGAAAAGAGCTTGATGTCTACTACACAACCTTCTTCTTGTAGACGTTGTTGGGCCTCCAAGTGTAGAGGTTTGTAGGACAGTAGCAAATTTCCCACAAGTGGATGACCTAAGATTTATCAATCCTTGGGAGGCGTAGGATGAAGATGGTCTCTCTCAAGCAACCCTGCAACCAAACAACAAAGAGACTCTTGTGTCCCCAACACACACAATACAATGGTAAATTGTATAGGTGCACTAGTTCGGCGAAGATATGGTGATACAAGTGCAATACGGATAGTAGATAATGGTTTTTGTAATTTGAAGATATAAAAACAGTAAGGTAACTAATGATAAAAGTAAGCACAAACGGTATTGCAATGTGTTGAAACAAGGCCTAGGGTTCATACTTTCACTAGTGCAAGTTCTCTCAACAATAATAACATAATTGGATCATATAACTATCCCTCAACATGCAACAAAGAGTCACTCCAAAGTCACTAATAGCGAAGAACAAACGAAGACATTATTGTAGCGTACGAAACCACCTCAAAGTTATCCTTTCTGATCGATCTATTCAAGAGTCCGTAGTAAAATAACACGAAGCTATTCTTTCCGTTCAATCTATCATAGAGTTCGTACTAGAATAACACCTTAAGACACAAATCAACCAAAACCCTAATGTCACCTAGATTCTCCAATGTCACCTCAAGTATCCGTGGGTATGATTATACGATATGCATCACACAATCTTAGATTCATCTATTCAACCAACACAAAGAACTTCAAAGAGTTCCCCAAAGTTTATACCAGAGAGTTAAGACGAAAATGTGTGCCAACCCCTATGCATAAGTTCATGAGGTCATGGAACTCGCAAGTTGATCACCAAAACATACATCAAGTGGATCACGTGATATCCCATTGTGACCACAGATAAGCACATGCAAGACATACATCAAGTATTCTCAAATCCTTAAAGACTCAATCCGATAAGATAACTTGAAAGGGAAAACTCAATTCATCACAAGAGAGTAGAGGGGGAGAAACATCATAAGATCCAACTATAATAGCAAAGCTCGCGATACATCAAGATCGTGCCAACTCACGAACACGAGAGAGAGAGAGAGAGAGAGAGAGAAAGAGAGATCAAACACATAGCTACTGGTACATACCTCAGCCCCGAGGGTGAACTACTCCCTCCTCGTCATGGAGAGCGCCGGGATGATGAAGATGGCCACCGGAGAGGGATTCCCCCCTCCGGCAAGGTGCCGGAACAGGTCTAGATTGGTTTTCGGTGGCTACGGAGGCTTCTGGCGGCGGAACTCCCAATCTATTCTGCTCCCCGATGTTTTTAGGGTATATTGATATATATATAGGTGAAAGAAGTCGGTCAGGGGAGCCACGAGGCGCCCACGAGGGTGGGGGCGCGCCCAGGGGGCAGGCGCGCCTCCCTGCCTCCTGGCCAGCTCGAAGCTTCCCTGACGTAAACTCCAAGTCTCCTGGATTGCTTCCGTTCCAAAAATAACTCTCCCGAATGTTTCCTTTCGTTTGGACTCCGTTTGATATTCCTTTTCTTCGAAACACTGAAATAGGCAAGAAGACAACAATTTGGGCTGGGCCTCCGGTTAACAGGTTAGTCCAAAAATAATATAAAAGTGTATAATAAAGCCCATAAACATCCAAAACAGATAATATAATAGCATGGAACAATCAAAAATTATAGATACATTGGAGATGCATCAACAGTCAGTTTTTGGCTTTCTCTACTAAGGTGCTTGACCGAACGAACCAGAAACACAATTGCAGTAATTCTCCCTTTACTACCCTAGCCAAACAAACGGAACGTAAGGTAGCAAACACAAGAGTCGGGCAACCCAACTATTGACCAAAGACATGATTCGGAGCCGATGCATATAATGCCAAGCTCGGGACGTCAAAATGTGCTATAGAGCTATTCAGGCTTTTGTTTAGCGACACATATGTGGCCATATAGAGCCCCTGGCAATTTGTGCCGAGATGTGTGAGTGAGGCGACTGAGGAGACGGCATACAGTCTATGAATAATGGTAATACCGAATAATTTTTTTTCACTAGAATCTGATTGATACGTCAAAACATGATCTTACAGAGGCCACCATAATCACCAAGGCCATTTTATATGCCAGGGGTCTAAGGGGAAGGGGGAAAGCTCTATACAGGTTCTTGAATAAAGTTTTGGTCTACAAAATTCTTTGGACCTGCTGCCGCACATCTGCGCCACATTTGCCTTGGAGAGAGGGGTTCCTTAAGAGGAATGGTCTTCGGCTATTTATATGAAACCAGACTCGAAAAGAGTCCTTGTAAGTCTGTTGGATGAATAGGTTTTAATTCACCTAGAAGAGAAAAAATAATTAAGAAAAAGGGGAAGGCCATATAGGGTCGAACTGTACTATGGGCCTGTCCGTATTGTGCCTCTGCTGATGCCCAAGGTATTTTGAGTGCATAATTATGCACGTGCGGTACGAATTTCATGAATGTGTGCGGCAACTAACGGAGGCGAAACTGCTAGTCCAGCTCTGGAATTACTGAGCTGTCAGCAGGCGAAACTGACCGGTCTTGTTTAATAAAGTCTGGCGGCTCGGCGACCGATGAGGTGTACGGCTTGACAGGGCCGCTCTGTACTTCGGCCACGATGGCCGCAGTATGCTCCTCAATACAGAGGGAGCGTTCTTCCATTGATTGTAATGACGCCACATGGGCCGGGCATCTTCAGCTTTAGATAAGCATAGTGTGGGACCGCGTTAAAACGGGCGAAAGCGGTTCGTCCGAGCAGTGCATGATATCCAGTGCGGAAGGGGACGATATCGAAGACCAAGTCTTTGCTTCGGAAGTTATCTAGCGAACCGAAGACGACTTCCAATGTTATTGAGCCCATGTAGCGGGCCTCTACACCAGATATTACTCCTTTAAAGGTAGTTTTAATGGGCTTGATTCTTGATGAATCGATGCCCATTTTGTGGACAGTGTCCTGATAGAGCAGGTTGAGACTGCTGCTACCGTCCATGAGGACTCACGTAAGGTGGAATCCGTCGATGATTGGATCAAGGACCAGAGCTACCGAACCTCCATGATAGATACTGGTTGGGTGGTCCTTTCGATCAAAGGTGATCGGACAAGCCGACCATGGGTTGAATTTTGGGGCGACCGGCTCGACGACATAGACGTCCCTTAACACGCGCTAGCGCTCCCGCTTGGGGATGTGTGTGACATATATCATATTCACCGTTTTTACCTTGTGTGGAAATTTCTTCTGCCCTCCCATGTTCGGTGGGCGAGGTTCTTCGCCGTCATCCTCGCTGGGTGGCCCTTTCCCTTTATGTTCAGCGTTAAGTTTGTCGGCCTATTTAAAGACCCAATAGTTTCTGTTGGTATGATTGGCAGGCTTATCGGGGGTGCCGTGGATCTGGCAAGGCCGATCGAGAATTCTGTCCAAACTAGATGGACCGTCTCTATTTCCTTTGAATGGCTTCTTGCGTTGACTGGATTTAGAGCCGCTGATTCCAGCGTTGACCGTTGTGTCTTCGGTACCTTCGTTGTTGATTTGACGCTTGTGCTTGTTGCATCGTGGTTTTCCATTGCCGTCCCTGGCTTCAGAGGTGCTGGGGTCGCTGGTGCTATTGCTTCTGCAGTCTAGCCAGGTGTCTTCTCCCGCGCAAAAGCGGGTCATTAGTGCGGTAAGGGATTCCATGGACTTCTGTTTTTCTTGGCCGAGGTGTCGGGCGAGCCAATCATCGCGGACGCTATGTTTAAAGGCCGCGAGGGCTTCGGCATCCGGACAGTAAATGATTTGGTTCTTTTTAATTAAGAACCTTGTCCAGAGTTTCCGGGCTGACTCTCCTGGTTGCTGGACTATGTGACTGAGGTCATCAGCGTCTTGGGGCCGTACATAGGTACCTTGGAAGTTGTCTCTAAAGGCATCTTCCAAGTCTTCCCAGCTGCCGATAGAATTTTCTAGGAGGCTGTATAACCAGTGTCGTGTTGGTCCCTTAAGTTTCAAGGGGAGATACTTGATGGCATGTAGGTCGGCCCGAGTGAGGTTGTGCTTGTCGCGCCCGGCCTGACGGCCGTCCTCTCATGCTGGGGCACGTCCACTTGATCCATAGATTGATATGGTTTGATCGGCTTTATTGTCCAGGTCCTGTCGTAGGTCATATGTATATTCTGGAGCCGTCGTTCCCCTGCTTCTATGGCATGGTGGTGCGGGCTGGTGCTCGGCTTGAGTTGCCGCTCTGTCCCGGCCATGCAACGGTCGGTTAGGTCTGTCAGCAGCATCACGCGTTGGTGGTATGGGCTCTAGGTCCTCATCGTCGAATTGGCGTAGCAGCTTGTGTCGCTGTCAAAACCGGCGGATCTTGGGTAGGGGGTCCCGAACTGTGCGTCTAGGATCGATGGTAACAGGAGACGGGGGACACAATGTTTACCCAGGTCCAGACCCTCTCTATGGAGGTAAAACCCTACGTCCTTCTTGATTGATATTGATGAATATGAGTGTTACAAGAGTGGATCTACCACGAGATCATAATGGCTAAACCCTAGAAGCCTAGCCTATGTGGGTATGGGAATGAGTATATGTGGTGTCCTTTCCGGACTATCCCCTTCGGTTTATATAGACACCGAGGGGATCTAGGGTTTACATGGAGTCGGTTACATAAGAAGGAATCTTCGATCGCCAAGCTTGCCTTCCACGCCAAGTAGAGTCCAATCCGGACACGGTGCAGTCTTTGACCTTCATGTCTTCACAGCCCATCAGTCCGGCCCAAAGGATAATAGGTCGGACACCCGAGGACCCCTTAGTCCGGGACTCCCTCAATAGCCCCTGAACCTTACTTTCAATGACGAGGAGTCCGGCGTGCAGATTGTCTTCGGAATTGCAAGGCGGGTTACCCTTTTTCTCCGAACTCCAAGATAGTCTTCGGATGCAATGATAGTATCCTGACCCATTACGTACACCATACACAACCGTAGAGAGAATATAATATTTGCACAAATCTAATCTATTGACAGCTTTTTTAACACGACATCAGGTCTGTCCGGTTATAATTTCGAACCGTTTTTCTTTTGCCATCCCACGCTTCGAGACGCGGTTGCTATTGGCACGTCTTGTCAAAATAGAGATCGTGCCCCCTTATTGCGGGATTCTCATCAATGCAAGCATGGGTAACTCAACCGTGCCGCTTATACGGGCCTAGGGAACAAGCGAATCCTAAGGCGAGTGGGGAGGCGTTTAGTATTTGATGCCTTTATAAGGGGATAAGGATTCCCTCTTCCTCTCCCCATGCTCTCTCTCTGTCTCCGCCTTTCTGATGTCAAGCTCCAATGCCCAAGCTCTCATCTCCTTTCCATTCAAGCAACCATGTCCGGATCTGGTGGTTAGGGCAAGTGGATGGTCTCCTCCGTCAAGGAGGAGGACATTACTAAGCTCCGGGCAGCCGGATATTTGGCGAAGGAGATCGCCCATCGTCTGCCAGCCGAGGGACAAGTTGTCCCCATGCTGGAGCCCACAGAGAGGGTGGTATTCATCCCCCATTTCTTCTGAGGGCTAGGGTTTCCACTCCACCCTTTTGTCCGCAGGCTGATGTACTACTACGGGATAGATTTCCATGATTTGTCCCCGAATTCCTTCCTCAACATCTCGGTGTTCATCATCGTGTGCGAGGCCTTCCTCCGCGTCCATCCCCACTTCGGGTTGTGGCTCAAAGTAATCAACGTGAAGCCGAAGGTGGTGGAGGGACAACACGCGGAGTGCGGAGGGGCCATGGTGAGCAAGCTATCCAATGTCTCATGGCCCAAAGGCACCTTTGTTGAGACAGTAAAGGAATGGTAGAAGCAGTGGTTCTATATTACAGAACCTCGCGGCACCACTTGGGCCGCCGCTGCTGAATTCTGCTCCAGCGCTCCCATGCGACTCACCTCCTGGGTCGAGAAGAGTCCGGATTGGTGTGCACCTGATGAGCTGATAGCCCTGCAGATGAGCGTTCAAAGCATGGTGACCAAGGACATCAAGCTCATCGACGTTATCCAGGTGATGCTAATCCGCCGGATTCTTCCGCGCCAGCACCGCAGCCGCCCTTTATGGGAATTCAATTCGAAGAAGCACCAGACCCTGAAAAGGCTCTTCGATACTTCTCACGAAGGGCCCTGGAAGTTGCTCTTTAAGGGCAACGAGAGGCCACCGGCCATGGACTCAGACCGTGGTCACAATTGTAACCGCCCCGCCAGCGAGGTATGTTACTTTTGATGTACTCCCAACTTAAATGTTTCGAGGATGACGTCTAAGACTTTAGTATTGCTTCCTCGGGACTAGGTGGAGAGGGCGAAGCGGATCCAGTGTCAGGCTCCGTTACCCGTAGAACCATTCATCCCGCGCCTGGCGAAGATATTGGTGTCGGCGCCATATACGGTACCGAAGAAGAAGGCTAAGAAGAAAGCCAAGGGGGCTAAGAGCAGCCCCCGTCGCAAGGGCACTTCGGACGCGGTGTCCGAAGACGACGAGGCCCATTCCTCTGTCCCTGAGGACAATGATGAGGAAGAGGAGGAGGAGGAGGAGGAGGAAAACAATCCTCCTCCCGAGGAGAAGAAGAAGAAAAGCGTGGCCTCGACACATCTGGAGGTGCAAGCGCCCAAAAAGGGTAAGGGCGCCCCAGCGGTTGACACCATGTGGGACATCGACAGTAGTACGGAGTGTCGCCCCCGTACCAGGCCCCAGGCCGCATCGTAAGTGACATGGCTTATTTATGCACACATCCAGCCCTTTCTTTGTATTATTCTAACATGGTTAATCCACACTATTGCAGTCCGGCCCATGACCTTATCCAGCGATCCTCATCTGGAGGTTCGTTGGCTCCATCGGAGATGGCGAGCATGTCGCCACCGCCCGCTTACTCCCTCGGGGCGAGGGATGACACCGAAGTGTTATCCCGGAGGACCGCTCCGAAGGGAGGAGCCCACGATGTTGTCCGGGAGGCGCCACAAGGCGGGACCTCCACTACCGGACACATGGGGGAGTCAATCTCCATGGAAACAGGCGAAGAGGGCCGTATCTAGTTCGTCCCTCAGCCAAATACGATTTCGGAGACCCATGTGGCTCCAGAATCGGGCGAGCAGCCCCCTTTGAAGGAGGGGGTGATTCGCTTCCACCGGTGGCTCCTGTCCATCCAGGAGCGCCAGATGACCTGATGGAGGCGCTAGAAAGTGCCTCCATCGTGGACGAGCACCGTATCCTTATGGGCGCGGTGGTCGAGAAGGTTCAGTCCGCCAAGAGGGGACTGAATGAAGCCTGCAGCAGCCTGTTAACAGGTTTCAAGGTAAGAAAAGAGAAAAAACCCGTATAGTCCGTAGCCCCTGAGACGTTGTCCGGTGTTCGGCTAGGAGTACCGGACAGGGGATCAATCCTTAATTATAGGAGGCTGACTGAATATGTATTGATAAGCAGGCGTCCCTGTTGGCCGCGACCTCGCGTGCTGCCGAGGTCTCCGAGCTGAAGCGGAGGCTGGAGCGGACCGAGAACGAGCTCGACGAGGTTAAGGTTCGGCTCCAGGAGAAGCAAGGTGAGGAATGACTTGCTATATGTTCGGGAAGGGATAAACGATGTATATTGACAGCGGTATTGTGATGTGTGCAGAAGCCGCGACCGAAGTCGAGGCCCTGAGGAAGGCCTTGGGCGAGGCCGAGGAGCAGGCTGTCCAGCAGCAAGCCACCCGTAAGAAGCTGAATGCCCGGGTCAAAGAAGTCCACCCAGGAGCTCCAAGATGCGGTGAAAAAATGTGAGGCCTTGGAGTATGATGCATCGGTTCAAGGGACCGAACTCACCAAGGCTCGTCAGAGCGCAGAGACCGCACGGAATGAGGCCCGGGCCGCCCTCCAGGAGATCCAGGAGGCCAAGAAGATCACAGCGGGTAAGGCATTTAAGATGCAAAGCTAGTATGCGGAGAAGTAGTACCTTTTACTAACCCGGGTTCAGAGTTCCCCAGGGGCTTTTGCGGATTTGCCACGCAGTGTATCAGACGCCATGGAGTTCTATCAAGCCGAATGAGGGGGTTCTTCAGAGAGGCTCTTCTGGTCGTAGTATGCGGCACCAGAGCATCCCGTGTCCTTCACCAATCAGCTGAAACAGCTGGTGGAGCTGCATAGGGTGGCCGAACTAGCCATTAAGGATGTGATAATCCGGTTGTGGCCAGCCGAAGCTATGCCGAGTAGCTACTTCGGACTCGTGAGGTGGATGGTGAATGCCTGTCCTCGGCTGGACGTTATCAAGCGCTCCATCTACATTGAAGGTGCCCGTATGGCCTTCGCTCGCTGCAAGATGTGGTGGGCGAAGATGAACGTTGTTGAAGTCGCCAGCGGGCCGCCGGAGGGCAAGGAGCACTGCACACCCGAGCGATATTTCGAGGATGTTGTAGAAGGGTCTCGACTTGTAGTGGCGCAATGTTTGCAGGATATTGTATTTGAAAAAATGTATTCATGTTGCCTTTGTCTTGTATTATGGAAACAAAGCCAGTTTTTGTAAAGTAATTTTATTATGCTTTGAATTTTTTTTCTCTTGTGTGGCCGTGTTGTGTGTAATCTGAGGGTTGGCCAGTCGTCGGCTTCTACCCTCATGTAGATAGTAAGGAGGTGTTCGGGACGGAATCTAAACAATCTTGATCCAATTACATGGTCCTTGAAGGTGTTGTTTAGTGCAACGAACAAGGCAATCATACTTTATGGCTTTAACGCCCTCACTTAGCCATATGAGTTTTATAATAAAGCATGGGCACAGCCCCTGGTTTAATCCAGAGTACTGTCAGCATATGATCGGGAAGTGCCGATCTCTCATGTAATGCGGAAAAAATCTCCAACGATTTGTAACCCTCGAGTAGCTGACCGGCTCTCGCCACATCATGACAGTTAGTTTTCAGCTTTCTCTACTAAGGTGCTCGTCTGGTCAAGGCCAGGGCACAATCGCAGTAGTTCTCCCTTTACTACCCTAGCCAATGGAGCGGAACATAGGGTAGAAAGCACAGGAGCCGGGCAACCCAACTATTGACCAAAGACATGATTCGGAGCCAATGCATATAATGCTAAATTCGGGGTGCCGAACATATACAAGAAGTGTTAAGACTGTGCTGCCATATTGTGGGGCGACAGGTAGCCCCTGGCGAATATTAAACGTAAAAGAGTGTCGATGCAACAAATAACCAAATCGAAAATAAAAACGAAGTAAGAAGCGAAAACCGCAGGAACTGGGCCACGAACCATTTTATTATAACTATGGATACGTCAAGGCGTATCTTGTACAGATGGTGCAAGAAGTATCCGACCATTTAACATGCCGGCATCAATAGGGCGCAGCATGCGGGTCCTGAGAAATAAGTATGAATATCGTCAAGAAGAACTTATAAAGGTTACCCTACACACCTGTGTTGCTTGCCTCCGTTGTATTTCAGTCCTTCTAAAGGACTTGACATCAGGCCCGCGGAGAAAGGTGCCTGAAACAAGAAAAATAAGTAAAAGTATGTGTGTCCGGGATCGGTCTGGCTGGATTGTAGACCCCGGGTTATCTCGTGCCTCCGTCGATGTCCATGGAATTTTGAGTGCGGAATTGTGTACGCGTGGTACGAATGCCACTACCTTATTGGGGCTGGGACGGAGGCCGAATTGCTAGTCGAGCTCTTGACGAGCCATGTTGTCCTGTTCCAGTGTAGTCCGGACCCGCTTGATGGTGTCCAGGGGCTCGGCAGCTGGGTTATAGTGCTGCTTGAGAAGGCCGCTCCGTGCTTCAGCTGCTAGGGCGGTATGCTCCTCTGTTCGGAGGGAGTGTTTCGTATTGCCATTGACTATTATGACACCGCGTGGACCAGGCATCTTGAGCTTGAGATAAGCATAGTGTGGCACTACTTCAAATCTAGCAAACGCGGTTCGTCCGAGCAGTGTGCGGTAGCCGCTGCGGAAGGGGACAATATCGAAGATTAACTCTTCGCTTCGGAAGTTGTCCAGAGAACCAAAGACCACCTCCAGCGTGATTGATCCCGTACAGCGGGCCTCTACACCTGATATGACTCCTTTAAAGGTAGTCTTTGTTGGTTTGATTTGCGAGGGGTTAATGTCCATCTTCCGTACTGTATCCTGATACATCAGGTTGAGGCTGCTTCTGCCATCCATCAGGACTCGTGTTAGGTGGAATCCGTTGATGATTGGGTCCAGGACTAGTGCGGCCGAACCGCCATGGCGGATACTAGTTGGACGGTCTCGTCGATCGAAGGTGATCGGAAATGATGACCACAAATTGAACTTTGGGGCTACTGGCTCTACCGCATAGACGTCCCTGAGTGCTCGTTTGCGCTCCTTTCTAGGGATGTGCGTGGCGTATATCATGTTCACCGTTTTGACACTGGGGGGGATTTCTTCTGTCCCCTGGTGTTCGGCTGTCGGGGCTCTTCATCCTCGTCCTCGCTTTGCGATCCCTTTTCGTTGTTTTCGACATTGAACTTGCCAGCCTGCTTGAAGACCCAACAATCCCTGTTGGTATGATTGGCTTGCTTATCCAGGGTGCCGTGAATTTGGCACAGACGGTCGAGTATGTGGTCCAGGCTGGAAGGTCCTTCGTTGTTTCTTTTGTAGGGTCTCTTCCGTTGGCCGGACTTGGAGCCACTAAATCTGGCGTTGACTGTGGTGTCTTCGGTGTTGTTGCCATTGCTTCTGCGTTTGTGTCTATTGCGCTGGAGCTTGCTGGTGCTGTACTTGGCTTCTGTAGGGCCTGCCTCGCTAGCTGTGTTTTTGCTACGAGCCAGCCAGTTGTCCTTGCCTTCGCAAAAGCGAATCATGAGTGCCATAAGGGCTGCCATTGACTTCGGCTTTTCTTGTCCGAGATGGCGTGCTAGCCATTCGTCCCGCATGCTGTGTTTGAAGGCTGCTAGGGCCTCAGCGTCCGGACAGTCGACGATCTAGTTCTTTTTGGTTAGGAACCTAGTCCAGAATTTTTTGGCCGATTCTCCGGGTTGTTGAACTATGTGGCTTAGGTCATCAGCATCTGGTGGACGGACATAAGTTCCTTGGAAGTTGTCGAGGAAAGCCTCTTCCAAGTTCTCCCAGCTGCCGATTGAGTTCTCAGGCAGGCTATTTAACTAGTGCCGAGCTAGTCCTTTGAGTTTTAATGGGAGGTATTTGATGGTGTGGAGGTCGTCTCCTCGGGCCATATGGATGTGGAGAATGAAATCCTCGATCCATACTGCAGGATTGGTTGTGCCGTCGTATGATTCGATATTGACGGGCTTGAACCCCTCAGGGAATTCATGATCCAGTACTTCATCTGTGAAGCGGAGCGGGTGTGCGGCGCCTATATATCGGTCCGCATCGTGGCGGAGCTCTGAAGGAGTCCGTCTGCGGCATTCGGCTCGAGCGTGGTTAAGTTTGTCACGTCCGAATAAGTAGCCGTCGTCGCGCCTTGAGGCACGTCCTCGTGATTCGTACATCGATCTTGTGGGTCCTGCTCTACTATCCAGGGTCTGTCAGAGGTCGTACGTATGACTCCAAACTCTTCCGTCCCTATTTTGATGGGGTGGTGGGGCGGTCTGCTGTTCGGCCCGAGTTGCCGCTTTATCTCGACCGCGGGGTGGCCGTTCCGCCGCCCTGTCCCGACCACGTGGTGGTCGATCCGCATTACGCGAGGGAGATATATGCTCCAGCGCCTCCTCATTGAATCGAGGTAGCAGTCTGCGTTTCGGGTAGCTCTTGGCTGGGCGGTTGAGGCTGTATTCCTCGGCTATTAGGACATTAGTCCATCTGTCGACGAGCAGGTCTTGTTCAGCTTGAAGCTGCTGTTGTTTCTTTTTCAGGCTCCTTGCAGTGTCTATGAGCTGAAGCTTGAAGCACTCTTGCTCGAGAGGATCCTCAGGCAGAATGAAGTCTTCGTTGTCGAGGCTTGTCTCCTCCTCGGAGGGCGGACGGTAACTATCATCCTCCGGGTCATCTCTTATGGCCTGTTCGTCAGGGTTATCTTGCCTTCTGTCCTGTTCCTGTTCGGATGTGGCCCCGGCGGGGTCTTCACTGTTTTTGGCGTCGCCTGGAGTACTATTTTCTCCGGTGCCAATGTTGCCATCCTTTGAGCGGCGGGGCTTGGGGCGGCGTTTGGGCTGCCGGCGCTAGGACTGTGTCTCGGAGGTTTTGTTCGCATTCACCTCTTCTTTGTCATCGCCAGATCCTTTAGGTGTATCAACCATTTACACGCCGTATGAAGAGGTGGCCGTCCAACGTCCAGTAAATGGCGGGTCTTGGCCTTGCTCCTTGTCGGCATCGTCGTCCATACCGTCGATGTCTTCGGAGCCATAGTCGAGCACGTCGGTTAAGTCATCGACAGTGGCTATGGAGTGGGTGGCGGGTGGGAAGCGAAATTCCTCATCATTCGTCTCTAGCTCGAACCAGACATAGTTTGGCTGTGAGTCCTTTTCCAAGGATAATATCTTTAAAGATTTTAGCACATCACCCAAAGGCGAGTGCTGGAAAATGTCAGTGGCGCTGAACTCGAAGATCGATAACCGATCTAGGTCGGTATCCGCGGGCATGGACAGTCTGGAACTTATAGCTGGAAACGAGTCCGAAGTTCCGTTAAAGTGAATATTGCAGGGCATTGAGTCCATGTGCGGCTCCAACGCCGTGGACTCTGAGGCCTCGGATGGCTCGATCTGCTTTGGCTCAAAGGTCATTGCAGTCGCAGGAACCATCTCCTGGGTGTGATCCGATGACAGATTTAAGTCACGTTCATCAGGATGAGGGGGAGCGATCGCCGCAGGTTCAAATCCACGGACATCCACGGTGTAGTTCAAGCTTCCGAATTCGACCTGATGGCCAGGGGCGTAGCTATCGATCTGCTATAGATGGCCAAGCGAGTTGGCCCGTAGTACGAAGCCGCCAAATAGGAGGATCTATCCGGGGAGGAAGGTTCCTCCTCGGGCAGCGTTATTATTGACGATTGAGGGGGCCATCGAACCTTTTATCGACGACATAGTGGAACTCTCAATGAAAGCACCAATGTCGGTGTCAAAACCGGCGGATCTCGGGTAGGGGGTCCCAAACTGTGCGTCTAGGATCGATGGTAACAGGAGACGGGGGACATAATGTTTACCCAGGTTCAGGCCCTCTCTATGGAGGTAAAACCCTATGTCCTACTTGATTGATATTGATGAATATGAGTGTTACAAGAGTGGATCTACCACGAGATCATAATGGCTAAACCCTAGAAGTCTAGCCAATGTGGGTATGGTAATGAGTATATGTGGTGTCCTTTCCGGACTATCCCCTTCGGTTTATATAGACACCGAGGGGATCTAGGGTTTACATGGAGTCGGTTACATAAGAAGGAATCTTTGATCGCCAAGCTTGCCTTCCACACCAAGTAGAGTCCAATCCGGATACGGTGCAGTCTTCGGCCTTCATGTCTTCATAGCCCATCAGTCCGTCCCAAAGGATAATAGGACGGACGCCCGAGGACCCCTTAGTCCGGGACTCCCTCAGCTTGCACTTCGGGTAGCTCCTTGTTGGGTGTTCGAGGCCGTATTCCTCGGCTGCCAGGACATTAGTCCATCTGTGATTGAGGAAGTCCTGATCAGCTTGAAGTTGTTGCTGCTTCTTTTTCAGGCTTCTTTTGGTGGTGATTAGCCGGCTCTTAAAGCGCTCTTGTTCGAGGGGTTCCTCCGGCACGATGAAATCTTCGTCACCGAGGCTCACATCTTCTTCGGAGGTCGGTAGGTAGTTACTATCCTCCGACCCCTCGTTCTCGACAAGATCGTTAGGGTTTACCTGCCCATCCTCCCAATCATCCTGTTCGGTTGTTGGCTCTACAGGGGCTTCAAGGTCTTCGGCATTCTCTGGAGTATTATTGTCTTTGGTGCCGGTATTGCCATCTTTGTTGCAATGCGATTTTGAGCGGTGCCGCTAACGTCGACGCTTCAGAGGGGCTTCAGCGGGCTTGTCCTCGACCGGATTCTCCTTGCCGTCATCGCCATCCTCTTTGGCTGTGTCCACCATGTACATGTCGTATGTGGAGGTGCCCGTCCATCTTACGGTCAACGGAGGGTTTTGGCCTTGCTCGTCTCCAGCAACGTCGTCCATACTGTCGATGTCTTCGGAGGCGTAGTCCAGCATGTCGGTTAGATCTTCGAAAGTGGCTATGAAGTGGGTGGTGGGTGGGACGTAAAATTCCCCACTCTAAGCCCCTAGTCTGGGCTGGGCATAATTTGGAAGCAATCCTTCCAAAATGGCGAGCGATCGCATTAAGTCCAGGGCCTCGTTTAAAGGAAGGGTCGGACGGAGAAACGGGAGTCCGTGGAGCTGTCCGGAGTTGGAGCCTCCTGGCGGCGCCCACTTGACACGGACAATGAAAGTTCAGACCTAGAGTTCGGCGGAGTGTCCGGCGCTTCTCCGGCAGCCAGCTCCATAAGTGCAAAGAGTCTGGCGGGCTCTAGACTCCCGTCTTCGGACCCGTCGGCCTGCTCTAGGTCTAAGGCCAGAGCAGTAATTGGGGCCGTGAACCCTTCGAAGATTAAATCTCCTCGGATACCAACGACATAGTTTGGGTTCCCGAAACTGATGCGACGACCAGGGGCGTAGCTGTCGATCTGCTCGAGGTGGCCAATCGAGTTGGGATGCAGTGCGAAGCCGCCGAATACGAAAATTTGGCCCGGGGAAAAAAATCTCCCCCAGAACAGCATCATTATTGATCGAAAGAGCCATCGAATCCTTTGTTGACAGCGTAGAGGAACTCTCAATGAAAGCACCAATATCAGTGTCAAAATCGGCAGATATCAGGTAGGGGGTCCCGAACTGTGCGTCTAAGGATCGAAGGTAACAGGAGACAAGGAACATGATGTTTACCCAGGTTCGGGCCCTCTTGAAGGAGGTAAAACCCTACATCCTGCTTGACTGACTTTGATGAGTATAGGTGTTACAAGAGTTGATCTACCACGAGATTGTAATGGCTAAACCCTAGATGTCTAGCATGTATGATTATGACTGACCCTACAAACTAAAGCCCTCCAGTTTATATAGACACCAAAGGGGGCTAGGGTTTGTACAGAGTCAGTTTACAGAGAAAGGAATCTTCATATACGAACGCCAAGCTTGCCTTCCACGCCAAGGAGAGTCCCATCCGGACTCGGGGGAAAGCCCTCTATCTTGTATCTTCATGGCACACCAGTCTGGCCCATGTCACATAGCCCGAACGCCCGAGGAGCCCATAATCCAGGAATCCCTCAGTTACCCTGGACAAAAGCACTTCCATGACGCGTCATTTATCGTCAAGGAAGTGAGCACTTCCGTGATGATAATTTTGGTACTGTCATGGAACAATTCTACGACAGCACAGGTATGACTATCTTGATTCTGTCCTAAAATCGTCATGGATGTACATACATGATAGAAAACGTGACCTACTGTGACAAATACATATCATCACAGAAGGGTATTTTTTTGTAGTGTAAACGCCCATGATTTGTCCCTCTTCTAGCTGACGTGTGGCCAAACTAGCCGGCCGGGAAGCTTGCGTGGTAAACTGCATGGTAACACGGGAACAGGCTCACCGACAATACATACGGCGCCTCTTCGAGCCCACGCGTGGTCATACAAAACGCGTGCGGTGCGGTGTTGTCAAGCGTGCACTGGAATCCTCCACTATGAACGCGGTAACAAGACATGACGATTACATGCCGTCCGTCCCCCATTTATTACAGTGGCCATTTAACCCTTGTGTCCCTTCAACCTTTCAATCGCGCCCACCATTGCAAGAATCACACCCACCATGACAAATTCTTAGAGGGTATCCTGCGTGGCTCCAATGGCGCTCCGAGCGGCTGCCGACGACGAGCAATATTTCACCATGCACGCCGTGGTGGACACCCATAGAAGGTTCATGGATCTCTCGATGTTGTAGACCAACAACCCGGTCTGGGTGGAGCACTGTCGGTGTTAAAACCGGCAGATCTCGGGTAGGGGGTCCCGAACTGTGCATCTAAGGATCGAAGGTAATAGGAGGCAGGGGACACGATGTTTACCCAGGTTCGGGCCTCTTGATGGAGGTAAAACCCTACGTCCTGCTTGATTGACTTTGATGAGTATAGGGGTTGCAAGAGTTGATCTACCACGAGATTGTAATGGCTAAACCCTAGATGTCTAGCCTGTATAATTATGATTGCCTCTATGGACTAAACCCTCCGGTTTATATAGACACCGGAGGGGGCTAGGGTTGTACAGAGTCGGTTTATAGAGAAAGGAATCTTCATATCCGCATGCCAAGCTTGCCTTCCACGCCAAGGAGAGTCCCATCCGAACACGGGGGAAAGCCTTCTATCTTGTATCTTCACAGCCCGGGCGCCCGAGGACCCCCTAATCCAGGACTCCCTCAGTAGCGCCTGAACCAGGCTTCAATGACGATGTATCCAGCGCGCAAATTGTCTTCGACATTGCAAGGCGGGTTCCTCCTCCAAATACTCCAAACTAGTTGATCAACAAGAACTATGTCCGGATCTGTTTTAACAGTCACAATATCGCTGCCACAAGGGCACAATACTTAATCAATAAACACGATATGTCTTTGCTAACAGTTTTTGCTGGCGAGACATTATGTCTGGCCTCTTTATGATTTTGCGTCACTTTTCAATCTCCCGTTTTGTGTTTCGAGACGCAGCCTCCGGTGACACGTCTTTTCAAAATAGAGATCGTGTCCTCTTATCGCGGGATCCTCATCAATACGGGATTGGGTAATCCAACTGTGCCGTCCACACGACCCCTTGGGAATAGGCGAGCTTTAAGGCTCGTGGGCGGACGCTTTATATTCACTGCCTTTATAAGGAGATAAGAATCCACCTTTTCACCCCACGCCTCCTTCTTCCTCAGCCCATCCACCCACAAGCTTCAGAGCCCAATCTTCGATCCCTTCCGTCCCCAGAAGACATTCAAGCCATGTCCGGATCCAGAGCACAGGGCAAGTGGATGGCCTCCTCTGTCACGGAGGAGGACATCAAGGAGCTCCGGGAAGCGGGGTACTTGGCCAAGGAAATCGTCCACCGGATTACGGCCAAAAAACAGATCGTGCCTACTCCGGGGCCCCACAAGAGGGTAGTATTTATCCCTCATTTCCTCTGCGGATTAGGGTTTCCCCTCCATCCTTTTATCCGCAGCCTTATGTTCTACTACGGTCTAGATTTCCATGACCTAGCTCCGAATTCCTTCCTCAACATTTCGGCCTTCATCGTCATGTGTGAGGCATTCCTTCGCATCCCTCCCCACTTCGGCCTATGGCTCAAGGTTTTCAATGTGAAGCCAAAAGTGGTGTAAGGTCAACACGTGGAGTGCGGAGGCGCCATGGTGAGCATGCTTCCCAACGTTACTTGGCTGAAAGGCACCTTCGTGGAGATCGTGAAGGGATGGCAGAAGGGGTGGTTCTACGTCACAGAACCCCGTGACTCGACATGGGCCGCTGCTCCGGAAGTCAAGTCCGGGCCTCCACTGTGGCTGACATCCTGGCTCAACAAGGGCCTGGACTGGGCCTCATCCGACGAGGTGACAATGCTGCAGAAGCGCATCAAGAGTATGGTAGACAAGAATACCGGTCTCGCCAGTGTAATCCAGGTAATGCTCTTTCGCTAGATCCACCCCTGCCAAAACCAGACTCAGCACATGTGGGAGTTCGACCCGGCCGGTCCCCGGACTCTGCGGCGATTCTTCGGTACGGAGCACAGAGACATGTGGAAGCTACTGCTCAAGACCCAAAAGACATGTCCAGACACAACCGAGGATCTCGGCCTTGACTATACTCACGCATCATCTCCCGTAAGTTTTTATGAAAACTTTATTGTTTTCCAATCCAAGGGGCTTACTAAGCTTTCCATTCTTCCCACAGGTCAGGATGAAGAAGGCGGAGCAGATTCACTGTTCGGCTCCGCTACCCGAAGACCCAGCCATCCCTCTATTAACGAGGATGCTAGTTTCGGTGCCATATCAAGCGCTAGAAAAGCGGGCCAAGAAGAAGGGCAAGGAGGCCAAAAGCGGCCTCCGCCGTAAAGGTGCTTCGAACATAGTGTCTGAAGACACCGAGACCCACTCCTCCCCTGACGAAGATGAAGAGGAGGAGGAATAAAGTGAATCTCCCATTAAGGGGGGAAAGAAGAAAAGGGGGGCTTCCGCGGATCTGGAGGTGGAGGCATCCAAGAGAGGGACAATCTCCCTCACGGATGACTCTGAAACAAACGCCGATGAATGGCGCCCCAGGCCGAAGCCCGTGGCCAGATCGTAAGTACCCCCAAAGGCACTTGTACTTATATATCTATTCATCTTTCCACTTTATGATCTTTAATATACCGTATTACGCGCTGCAGTCCAGCTCGCGTCCTCCCCCAGCAATCCTAATCTTCGGCGAATTTGCTGGATCCGAACGTGATGGACAGTGGGTCGCCTCCGCCGGACTCCTCCCCCAAAGCTACGGATAATGCCAAAGTGTTGTCCCGAAGGACCCTACCGGGTCGGGGGAAGGTGCGGGGAGCTGCCAGCTACCTCTTGATCACTGCGTTGGATTTCCCCGAAGAGGAGAGGATGATGCAGCAAAGTAGCGTAAGTATTTCCCTCTGTTTTTTAGAACCAAGGTATCAATCCAGTAGGAGGCTACGTAGGAGTCCCTCGTACCTACACAAAAACAATAGCTCAACGCAACCAACGCGCTTAGGGGTTGTCAATCCCTTCACGGTCACTTACGAAAGTGAGATCTGATAGAGATGATAAATAATATTTTTGGTATTTTTTGGTATAGAGATGCAAAGTGAAAAGTAAAAGGCAAAGTAAAAAAGCAAAGCAATAATAAAGTGATGGAGATTGATATGACGAGAAAGAGACCCGAGGGCCATAGGTTTCACTAGTGGCTTCTCTCAAGAGCATAAGTATTCTATGGTGGGTGAACAAATTACTGTTGAGCAATTGACAGAATTGAGCATAGTTATGAGAATATATAGGTATGATCATGTATATATGCATCACGTCCGAGACAAGTAGACTGACTCCTGCCTGCATCTACTACTATTACTCCACTCATCGACCGCTATCCAGCATGCATCTAGAGTATTAAGTTAAAAACAGAGTAACACCTTAAGCAAGATGACATGATGTAGAGGGATAGTTTCATGCGATATGATAAAAACCCCATCTTGTTATCCTTGATGGCAACAATACAATACGTGCCTTGCTGCCCCTTCTGTCACTGGGAAAGGACACCGCAAGATCGAACCCAAAGCTAAGCACTTCTCCCATGGCAAGAAAAACCAATCTAGTAGGCCAAACCAAACTGATAATTCGAAGAGACTTGCAAAGATAACCAATCATACATAAAAGAATTCAGAGAAGATTCAAATATTATTCATAGATAGACTGGATCATAAACCGACAATTCATCGATCTCAACAAACACACCGCAAAAAGAAGATTACATTGAATAGATCTCCATGAGAGAGGGGGAGAACATTGTATTAAGATCCAAAAAGAGAGAAGAAGCCATCTAGCTACTAACTATGGACCCATAGGTCTGAAGTAAACTACTCACACTTCATCGGAGGGGCTTGGATGATGATGTAGAAGCCCTCCGTGATCGATGGCCCCTCTGGCGGAGCTCCGGAACAGGCCCCAAGATGGGATCTCGTGGATACAGAAAGTTGCGGCGGTGGAATTAGGTTTTTGGCTCCGTTTCTGATCGTTTGGGGTACGTGGGTATATATAGGAGGAAGAAGTACGTCGGTGGAGCAACAGGGGGCCCACGAGGGTGGAGGGCGCGCCTGGGGGGGGGGGCAGGCGCGCCCCCCTACCTCGTGGCCTCCTATTAATTGGCTCGACGTAGGGTCCAAGTCTCCTGAGTTGTATTCGGTGAGAAAATCACGTTCCCGAAGGTTTCATTCCGTTTGGACTCTGTTTGATATTCCTTTTCTTCAAAACCCTAAAACAGGCAAAAACAGCAATTCTGGGCTCGGTTAATAGGTTAGTACCAAAAATAATATAAAAGTGGATAATAAAACCGAATAATGTCCAAAACAGTAGATAATATAGCATGGAGCAATACAAAATTATAGATACGTTGGAGACGTATCAAGCATCCCCAAGCTTAATTCCTGCTCATCCTCAAGTAGGTAAATGATAAAAACAGAATTTTTGATGCGGAGTACTACTTGGCATAATTTTAATGTAATTCTTCTTAATTGTGGTATGAATATTCAGATCCAAAGATTCAAGACAAAAGTTCATGTTGACATAAAAATGATAATACTTCAAGCATACTAACTAAGCAATTATGTCTTCTCAAAATAACATGGCCAAAGAAAGTTCATCCCTACAAAATCATATGGTTTAGTCATGTTTCATTTTCGTCACACAAGAATGCTATCATCATGCACAACCCCGATGACAAGCCAAGCAATTGTTTCATACTTCAGTAATCTCAAACCTATAAACTTTCACGCAATATATGAGCGCGAGCCATGGACAAAGCACTATAGGTGGAATAGAATATAATGAGGGGGTTCTGTGGAGAAGTCAAAAAAGAGGAAGTCTCGCATCAACGAGGCTAATCAATGGTCTATGGAGATGCCCACCAATTGATGTTAATGCAAGGAGTAGGGATTGCCATGCAACGGATGCACTAGAGCTATAAATGTATGAAAGCTCAACAAAAGAAACTAGTGGGTGTGCATCCAACATGCTTGTTCACGAAGACCTAGGGCACTTGAGGAGGCCCATTGTTGGAATATACAAGTGAAGTTCTATAATGAAAAATTCCCACTAGTATATGAAAGTGATAACATGAGAGACTCTCTACTATGAAGATCATGGTGCTACTTTGAAGCACAAGTGTGGCCAAGGATAGTAACATTGTCCCTTCTCTCTTTTTCTCTCATTTTTTGGGCCTTCTCCTTTTTTATGGCCTTTCTCTTTTTCTTTTTTATTTATTCCTCACTTGGGACAATGCTCTAATCATGATGATCATCACACTTCTATTTATTTACAACTCGATACTAGAACAAAGATGACTCTATATGAATGCCTCCGACGGTGTACTAGGATATGCAATGAACCAAGAGTGACATGTATGAAAGAATTATGAATGGTGGCTTTGCCACAAATACTATGTCAACTACATGATCATGCTAAGCAATATGACAATGATCAATGTGTCATGATCGAAAGTTGCATGGCAATATATCTCGGAATGACTATGGAAATGCCATAATAGGTAGGTATGGTGGCTGTTTTGAGGAAGATATAAGGAGGTTTATGTGTGAAAGAGCGTATCATATCACGAGGTTTGGATGCACCGGCAAAGTTTGCGCCAACTCTCAATGTGAGAAAGGGCAATGCACGGTACCGAAGATGCTAGCAAGGATGGAAGGGTGAGAGTGCGTATAATCCATGGACTCAACATTAGTCATAAAGAAATCACATACTTATTGCAAAAATCTACAAGTCATCAAAAACCTCGGTACTACGCGCATGCTCCTAGGGGATAGATTGGTAGGAAAAGACCATCGCTCGTCCCCGACCGCAACTCATAAGGAAGACAATCAAATAACACCTCATGTTTCAAATTTGTTGCATAACGTTTACCATACGTGCATGCTATGGGACTTGCAAACCTCAACACAAGTATTTCTCAATTTCACAACTACTCAACTAGCACGACTTTGATATTATTACCTCCATGTCTCAAAACAATCATCAAGCATCAAACTTCTCTTAGTATTGAACACACTCATAAGAAAGTTTTATTATTAATCTTGCATACCAAGCATATTAGGATTTTAAGCAAATTACCATGCTATTAAGACTCTCAAAATAATCTAAGTGAAGCATGAGAGATCAATAGTTTCTATAAAACAAATCCACCACCGTGCTCTAAAAGATATAAGTGAAGCACTAGAGCAAAATTACAAAACTCAAAAGATATAAGTGAAGCACTAGAGTAAAACTATAGAGCTCAAAAGATATAAGTGAAGCACATAGAGTATTCTATCAAATTCCAAATAATGTATGGCTCTCTAAAAAGGTGTGTACAGCAAGGATGATTGTGGTAGACTAACAAGCAAAGACTCAAATCATAAAAGACGCTCCAAGCAAAACACATATCATGTGGTGAATAAAAATATAGCTCCAAGTAAAGTTACTGATAGAAGTAGACGCAAAGAGGGGATGCCTTCCGGGGCATCCCCAAGATTTGGATTTTAGGTGTCCTTAGATTATATTGGGGGTTCCATTGGCATCCCCAAGCTTAGGCTCTTGCCACTCCTTGTTCCCTAATCCATCAAATCTTTACCCAAAACTTGAAAACTTCACAACACAAAACTTAAAGTAGAAAATCTCGTGAGCTCCGTTAGCGAAAGAAAACAAAAGACCACTTCAAGGTACTGTAATGAACAAAATTCATAATATCGTTTCTAAGAGAGATGATCTTAGCGGGAGGAAAATACTTAGAGATAAAAGCATCTTTGCACTTGTTCCATGAATCAATACTATTTTTAGGCAAAGATGAAAACCAAGCTTTGGCACGATCTCTAAGCGAAAAACGAAATAGCTTCAATTTAACAATATCATTATCCACATATTTATTCTTTTGCATGTCACACAAATCAACGAAGCTATTTAGATGGGTAGCGGCATATTCACTAGGAAGGCCGGAGAACGGATCTTTCATGACAAGATTCAGCAAAGCAGCATTAATTTCACAAGATTCATCATCGGTAAGAGGAGCAATCAGAGTGCTAAGGAAATCATTATTGTTGGTATTGGTGAAGTCACACAATTTGGTATTATCTTGAGCCATCGCGACAAACAAGCAATCCAACACACGAGCAAACAAAAGGCAAATGGGCAAAAAGAGGCAAATAGAGAAAGAGAGGGAGGATAGAGAGAGAGGGCGAATAAAACGGCAAGGGTGAAGTGGGGGAGAGGAAAACGAGAGGCAAATGGCAAATAATGTAATGCGGGAGATAGGGATTGTGATGGGTACTTGGTATGTTGACTTTTGCGTAGACCTCCCCGGCAACGGCGCCAGAAATTCTTCTTGCTACCTCTTGAGCACTGCATTGGATTTCCCCAAAGAGGAGAGCATGATGCAACAAAGTAGCGTAAGTATTTCCCTCAGTTTTTGAGAACCAAGGTATCAATCCAGTAGGAGGCTACGCGCGAGTCCTTCGTACCTACACAAAAACAATAGCTCAACGCAACCAACGCGCTTAGGGGTTGTCAATCCCTTCACGGTCACTTATGAAAGTGAGATCTCGTAGAGAGATAAATAATATTTTTGGTATTTTTTGGTATAGAGATGCAAAGTGAAAAGTAAAAGGCAAAGTAAAAAAGCAAAGTAATAATAAAGTGATGGAGATTGATATGATGAGAAAGAGACCCGGGGGCCATAGGTTTCACTAGTGGCTTCTCTCAAGAGCATAAGTATTCTACGGTGGGTGAACAAATTACTGTTGAGCAATTGACAGAATTGAGCATACTTATGAGAATATCTAGGTATGATCATGTATATAGGCATCACGTCCGAGACAAGTAGACCGACTCCTGCCTGCATCTACTACTATTACTCCACTCATCGACCGCTATCCAGCATGCATCTAGAGTATTAAGTTAAAAATAGAGTAATGCCTTAAGCAAGATGACATGATGTAGAGGGATAGTTTCATGCAATATGATAAAAATCCCATCTTGTTATCCTCGATGGCAACAATACAATACGTGCCTTGCTGCCCCTTCTGTCACTGGGAAAGGACACCGCAAGATCGAACCCAAAGCTAAGTACTTCTCCCATTGCAAGAAAAACCAATCTAGTAGGCCAAACCAAACTGGTAATTCGAAGAGACTTGCAAAGATAACCAATCATACATAAAAGAATTCAGAGAAGATTCAAATATTATTCATAGAAAGACTGGATCATAAACCCGCAATTCATCGGTCTCAACAAACACACCGCAAAAAGAAGATTACATCGAATAGATCTCCACGAGAGAGGGGGAGAACATTGTATTGAGATCCAAAAAGAGAGAAGAAGCCATCTAGCTACTAACTATGGACCCGTAGGTCTGAAGTAAACTACTCACACTTCATCGGAGGGGCTTGGATGATGATGTAGAAGCCCTCCGTGATCGATGCCCCGTCCGGCGAAGCTCCGGAACAGGCCCCAAGATGGGATCTTGTGGATACAAAAAGTTGCGGCGGTGGAATTAGGTTTTTGGCTCCGTTTCTGATCGTTTGGGGGTACGTGGGTATATATAGGAGGAAGAAGTACGTCGGTGGAGCAACAAGGGGCCCACAAGGGTGGAGGGCGCGCCTGGGGGGGGGGCAGGCGCGCCCCCCTACCTCGTGGCCTCCTGTTAATTGGCTTGACGTAGGGTCCAAGTCTCCTGAGTTGTATTCGATGAGAAAATCACGTTCCCGAAGGTTTCATTCCGTTTGGACTCCGTTTGATATTCCTTTTCTTTGAAACCCTAAAATAGGCAAAAAACAACAATTCTTGGCTGGGCCTCCGGTTAATAGGTTAGTCGCAAAAATAATATAAAAGTGGATAATAAAGCCCAATAATGTCCAAAACAGTAGATAATATAGCATGGAGCAATCAAAAATTATAGATACGTTGGAGACGTATCACTGCCACGGTGGCACCAGAGGGCGATATCCCTGCTACCGAAAACATGGGGGAATCGACCCCCATGGAGACTAATGACGGGAGACATGCACAATTCGGGCCCCAATCGAATATCATTCTGGAGACCTATATAGCTCCAGAATCAGGTGGGCAACCTCCTTCAAAAGAAGGGGGTGCGCAAATCCCATCGGCAACCTCTGTCAATCCGGAGGCGCCGGATACTCTGGTGGAAGCACTTCAAAGTGCCTTCTTTGTAGAAGAACAATGTACCCTTATGGGTATGGTGATTGAAAGGGTTCGGTCCGCCAAAAGCGGGTTGAATGAGTCCTATGCTAGCCTTCTGAGAAACTTTGAGGTACGTAATATAATACCTTTTGGCTTTATGAGAAAAAGTGTCTGTGTATAGATAGTAGCCCCCGAGACTCTGTTCGGTATTCACAAGGAAAGGCCGAACAGAGGATCTAATGTCTCAATCACAAGATTAACACACATATCTATTTGAACCAAATAGGCTGCGACGCAGGCTTCAGCTACCTAGGCTGCCGAAGCGTCTGAACTGAGGTGGAAGTTAGCGCAAAAGCAAGGTATGTGATACCGAAAATGCTCTTGACATAATATAAGCAATAGTTTCCCATCTGAATGAGTCTTATAATTTTTCTCATAGGTGACGCGTCTGAGGTCGATACGCTCAAGAGTGCGCTGGCCGAGGCCAAGAAAGAGGCGGAGGAGGAACGAGCCGCCCGCCTAAGACATGAGTCAAGGGTGGAGGAGGTCCCACAAGAGCTCAAGGATGCTATAAGCAAATGTGAGTCCTTAGAGCACAAAATTTCGGATCAAAAATCCGAACTTGCTAAGGCCCTCCAAAGTGCTCGGGAGACTTGGACTAAAGCCCATAACGCCTACCGGGAGATCTAGGAGGCGAAGCAAATTGCGTCTGGTAAGGCCTTTAACATGCAGAGCAAATTTGTGAGGAAAAAATACCTCTTACAGACCCAGATTTGGAGTTCTCCTAGAGCGTTTGTGGACCTGCCCCGGAGTGTTGCCGATGCTGCAGAGTTCTTCTGAGCTGAAGAGGGAAGCTCGACGGAAAACCTATTCTGGTCGCAATACCTTGCGCCTGAGCATCCCGTGCCCCTTAGCAATCAGATGAAGCAGTTGACCGAACTGCATTGGGTGGCTGAGGGAGTCCTTGACTAAGGGGTCCTCGGGCGTCCGACCTATTGGATATGGGCCGAACTGTTGGGCCGTGAAGATACGAATACCGAAGACTCTACCCGTGTCTGGATGGGACTCTCCTTGGCATGGAAGGCAAGCTTGACGACTAACTATGAAGATTCCTCTCTCTGTAACCGACCTTGTGTAACCCTAGATCCCTCCTGTGTCTATATAAACCAGAGGGCTAGGTCCGTAGATAGATCGGGATAACCATAATCATAGTCAGCCTAGACTTTTAGGTTCTAGCCATTACGATCTCGTGGTAGATCATCTCTTGTAATACTCATATTCATCAAGATCAATCAAGCAGGAAGTAGGGTATTACCTCCATAGAGAGGGCCCGAACCTAGGAAAACATTGTGTCCCCCGTGTCCTGTTACCGTCGATCCTACACGCACAGTTCGGGACCCCCTACCCGAGATCCGCTGGTTTTGACACCGACATTGGTGCTTTCATTGAGAGTTCCACGATGCGGTCGTCAAAAGGTTTGATGGCCCCTTCAATCACTTACAACGACACTGTCCAAGGGGAAGTCTTCCTCCCCGGACATATCTTCGTGTTCGGTGGCGTCGCACTGTGGGCCAACTCGCTTGGCCATCTGGAACAGATCGAAAGCTACGCCCCTGGCCACCAGATCAGATTTGGAAGCTTGAACTACATCGCAAATATCCATGGAGACTTGATCTTCGACGGATTCGAGACCACGGCAGCCGCTCCCAGCCACCACGATGAACATGACTTAGATCTGTCATCAGGCCATACCCAGGAAATTGCACCTGAAACCGCTCTGGCCTTAGATCCGAAGCAGGTCGCACCATCCGATGACAGGAAGCTCAACCCCGCCATGGAAGCCGCAGATTCCACGGAGTTGGAGCCACACACAGACCTAACGTCAAGTAACATCTGTGGCACCGGAGCTATGGACTCATTTCCGGTTATAAGTTCTGAACTATGTACGTCAGCGCATGTCGAGCATGACCGGTCATCGATCGCTGAATTCAGCGCCGCAGACATCTTTCAGCACTCGCCTCTGGGCGACGTGCTAAACTTGTTAAGAGCACTATCTTTAGTGGGAGCCTCACAGCTGAATTGTGTCCGACTCGAACCGGAGGCTGATGATGGAGAATTTCACTTCCCACCCACCGCCCACTTCATAGCCACTGTCGAAGACTTAACTGACATGCTCGATTACGGCTCCGATGATATCGACAGTATGGACGACGATGCCGGAGAGGAAGAGGCCCAGAACCCGTCGTTCACTGGACGCTGGACGACCACTTCCTCGTATGATGTATACATGGTGGATGCACCAAAGGAGAATAGCGGCGATGAGAAGGAAGATCCAACTGAGGATAAACCTTTCGAGATACAATCAAAGCGCCGACGTCAGCGGCGCCGCTCTAAGTCATGTAGCAGTAAAGACAGCAACATCGGCACAGGAGAAGATAACACGCCGGAAGGTGCCGAAGAAAACGAAGACCCCATTGACGCAGCTACTGAACAGGATGAACGGGAAGATGGGTAGGTTAAGAAGACTCAGAGGATGGTAGTTATCTTCCGCTCTCCGAGGATGAGGCGAGCCTCGGCACCGAGGATTTCATCATGCCCGAGGAACCTCTTGAGCAGGAGCGCTTCAAGCGACAGTTAATAGACACTGCAAGGAGCCTGAAAAAGAAGCAACAGCTGCTGCAAGCTGACCAAGATCTACTCAACCATAGATGGACCGATGTCCTAGCAGCCGAAGAATACGGCCTCAAGCGCCCAGCAAAAAGCTACCCGAAGCGCAAATTGCTACCTCGGTTCGACGATGAGGCGATGGAACACATACCACCATTGTGTAATGTGGCTGACCGACCATCACGTGGTCGGGATAGAACGGCAACTCAAGCCGAACACCAGCCCGCCCCGCCTCCTCACAAAAGCAGAGGTAAATTAGCCAATGGTCACACATATGACCTTTGGTAGGACGTGAACAATAAAGCAGGACATACCAGATCGATCTATGGATCGCGAGGACGTGCCCCAACACGCGACGACGGCCATCTATTCGGACGCGACAAACCTAGTCATGCGCGGGCTGAAAGCCATAGACGGACTCTGTCAGAGCTACATCGTGATAGGGCCTGATATAGAGGCGCCACACACCCTCATTGCTTCACCGACGAAGTCATGGAACATGAATTCCCAGAAGGGTTCAAACCCGTGAATATAGAATCATACGATGGAACCACAGACCCCATGGTATGGATCGAAGGTTTCATTCTCCATATTCATATGGCCCACGGCGATGACCTTCATGCCATTAAATACCTCCCCCTTAAACTCAAAGGACCAGCCCGGCACTGGTTGAACAGCCTGCCCGAAAATTCCATCGGCAACTGGGAGGACTTGGAACAAGCCTTCCTTAATAACTTCCAAGGTACATATGTTCGACCTCCGGACGCTGATGACTTAAGCCATATAGTTCAGCAGCCCAGAGAGTCCGCCAGGAAATTCTGGACTAGGTTCTTAACTAAAAAGAACCAGATCGTCGACTGTCCCGATGCCGAATCCCTAGCGGCCTTTAAACACAGCATCTACGATGAATGGCTCGCCCGCCACCTCGGCCAAGAGAAGCCAAAGTTCATGGCGGCCCTCACTGCACTCATGACCCGCTTTTGTGCGGGTGGGATAGTTGGCTGGCCCGTAGCAAAAACAAAGCAAGCGACGCCAGCACCCCTGAAACTAAAAATAGCAACGGCAAGTCTCGACGCAACAGATACAAGCATCAAAACAACAATGACAACACCAAGGATACGGCGGTCAATGCCGGATTCAGTGGCTCTAAGTCCGGTCAGCGGAAGAAGCCGTTCAAAAAGAACAATTCGGGCCCATCTAGCTTGGACCGCATACTTGATCAACCATGCCAGATTCGTGGCACCCCAGAAACCACCCAATCATACCAATAGAGATTGTTGGGTTTTTAAACAGGCCGGCAAGTTAAATGCCGAAAACAAGGATAAGGGATCGCAAAGAGAAGACGACGAGGAGGATCCCCGGCCGCCGAACACATGGGGACAGAAGAAGTTTCCCCCTCAGGTCAAAACGGTGAACATGATATACGCTACCCACATCCCCAAGAGGGAGCGCAAGCGCGTGCTTAGGGATGTCTACGCGATAGACCCAGTCGCCCCAAAATCTAATCCATGGTCATCATGCCCGATCACTTTTGGTCACCGGGATCATCTGACCAGTATTCGTCACGGCGGTTCAGCCGCACTGGTCCTGGACCCAATAATTGATGGGTTCCACCTGACGCGAGTCCTGATGGACGGTGGCAGCAGCCTCAACTTGCTCTATCAGGATACAATGTGCAAAATGGGCATTAGCCCATCACGGATCAAGCCCACAAAGACTACCTTTAAGGGAGTCATACATGGCGTAGAGGCCCGATGCACGGGCTCAATCACACTAGAGGTTGTCTTCGGATCTCCGGACAACTTCTGAAGTGAAGAGTTAATCTTTGATATCGTCCCCTTTCGCATCGGCTACCACGCACTGCTCGGACGAACCGCATTTGCTCGATTCCGGTGCCACACTACGCTTATCTCAAGCTCAAGATACCCGGACCACGTAGCATCATAAGAGTCAATGGAAACACGGAACGCTCCCTCTGCACCGAGGAGCACACCGCTGCCTTAGTGGCAGAGGTACAGGGTGGCCTTTTCAAGCAGAACCTCAATTCGGCGGCTGATCCCCCGGACACTATCTAGAGAGTCCGAACCATTCTGCAGTAGGACAGCTCAGCTTGTCAAGAGCTCGACTAGCAATTTGGCCTCCATCCCAGTCCTGACCAAGTGGCGGCAATCGTACCGCGCGTACATAATTACCCACTAAAAGTACCATGGACACGGACGGAGGCATAATCAGCTTATGATCCGCAATACGGCTCGACCGCCCCGGACACACATAATTTCACTATTTCCTTTTTTCTTTTTCTTCCTTTTTTACAAGCCTTTTCTGGCGGCTTGACCATCGATTCTTTTCGAAGGATAAAAGCACCAAGGCGACAAGAAGCATGGACGTACTGGGGAATCTTTAGGTGGTTTCTTTAACGATCCCTTTCACCTGTTTTCAGGACCCACACGCAGCTCTCCCTTGGTTAAGGCATAGTAAATAGCCTTTTGCTTATTGCTTTATTTGTATAAATGCGCTTTAACACACCAATGAAATTATCATAGATATAGTTTGCGGCCCTAATTTTATGGCCCTAACTTACCACTTGTTCTTCTTTTGTTTCCTTTTTGTCTTTTCTTTTCTGGTAACTTTATCAGATAACGCTCGTACACTCTGGTGCGTTTAAATTTGCCAGGGGCTTCATAGTGCCCCACAACATGGCAACAAAAGTCCGAACACTTATAGTTCGGCACCCTGAATTTAGCACTATATGCATTGGCTCCGAATCATGTCTTTGGTGAATAGTTGGGTTGCCCGGCTCCTGTGCTTACTACCTTACGTTCCGCTGTATCGGCTAGGGTAGTAAAGGGAGAACTGCGATTGTGCCCTGGTTTACCCAAGTGAGCACCTCAGTAGAGAAAGCCGAAAACTGACTGTCATGATACGGCGAGAGCCGGTCAGCTCTTCGGAGATCTCAAATCCTTAGAGATTTTTTCCGCATTACGCGAAGGATTGGTACTTAACCGATCAAGTGTTTACAACATCCTAGTCCGGATACTAGGGGCTGCACCAATATTTCTATTTATCAAACTCCTATGGCTAAGTGAGGGTGCTAAATCCATATAGTCTGATTGCCTGGTTCGTCGCGCTAAACACCTCCTTCAAGGACCAAACAATTGGATCAAGAGTGTTTAGATTACATCCCGAACACCCCCGTATTTCCTACGTGGGGGCAGAAGCCGACGACTGGCCAACTCTCAGATTTCACATAACATGGCCGCACAGGAGGAGAAATTTTTCAACAAAACATTACATAGCGATTTTGTTTCACCATACAAGGCAAAGACAACATGAATGTATTCATTCTAAAATAATGTCTTGCGAACATTGCGTTGCTACAATGCGAGACCCCTCCAGGACATCTGCAAAATGCCGCTCGGGCGTGCGGTGCTCCTTGCCCTTGGGCGGCCCCTCGGTCGTCAGCTTGATGGTGTCCATCTCCGCTCACCACACCTTGACGCGCGTGAAGGCCATGCTCGCACCTTCAATACAGGCCGATCACTTGACAACGTCCAGCCGAGGACGGGCATTAACCAGCCGCTTCACAAGCCCAAAGTAGCTGTCGGGCATAGCTTCGGCAGGCCACATCCGGATTATCAAATCCTTCATGGCCAGTTCGGCCACCCTATGTAGCTCAACCAGCTGTTTTAGCTGGTCGGCGAAGGGCACGGGATGCTCTGGCGCAAGGTATTGCGACCAGAACAGTTTCTCCGTTGAGCTCCTTTCTTCGGCACAGAAGAACTCTGCAGCGTTGGACACACTGCGCGACAGATCTGCAAATGCCCCTAGAGAACTCCGAATCCAGGTTAGTAGGAAATATTTCTTCTTCACATAATTGCTTTGCATACTAAATGCCTTACCCGCTGCGATCTTCTAGGCCTCCTGGATCTCCTGGAGGGCACCTTGGGCTTCAACTTGGGCCGCTTCCGCGCTTTTGGCGAGCCTTTGAGAGTTCGGCCTCTCGAGCCGAAACAACACCCTCCAAGGCCTCATACTTCTTCACAGCATCTTGGAGCTCTTGCTGGACCTTGTTTAGCCTGGCCTTAAGCTTCTTACAAGCGGCCTGCAACTTGACAGCTTCCCCCTCGGCTTCGGCCAGGGCCTTTTTAAGGGCCTCGACCTCGGTCGTCGCTCCTACACATATCATGACACTATGGTCAGTATAAATCATTTATTCTTTTTGAATACACAACGAGTCAATACATACCTTGCTGGTCTTCCAGCTGCTTCGTCACCTGGCCGAGCTCCTCTATGGCCCGCTCCAGTCTTTGCTTTAGTCCGGAGACTTTGGCAGTGTGAGCGGTCGTGGCCAGCAGCGACGCCTGCTTATTCACATCAGACATAGTTTGGTTAGCTTCCTGTGAAATTTAACTGATCCTCTGTTCGGCTTTTCTTTCCGAACACTGGATAGTGTCTCAGGGGCTACTATCTATGTTGGCATTTTCTCAGTTAACGCCTCTTACCTCAAAACCTGTCAACAGGCCGCTGCATGCTTCGGTCAGTCCACTCTTGATGGACTAAACCTTCTCAATCACCGAACCCATAAGGATACGGTGTTCTTCCACAATGGAAGCGCCTCGTAGCGCTTCTAGTAGATTATCTGATGCCTCTGGTTGGACAGAGGTCACCGGTGGGACAAGCACACTCCCTTCTCTCGAAGGAGGTTGTTCACCGGATTCCGGAGCCGCATGGGTCTCCGGAATCATATTCGGCTGGGGGGCCAAACTGATCGAGGCCCCCAGTCGCCATGGGGTTCTGCTTCCCCATGTGTCCGGAAGCCAAGGTCTTGCCTTTTGGCGCCACCATGACGGCCTCCTGAACCTCTCCCTGGCCGGGGAAGGTCCTTTTGGACAACACCTCGTCATCTCCCTTGGCCTTGGGAGAGTGGGCGGCCAGCGGTGTCTCGTTGGCCATTGCCTTTGAATCCAACGAGCCTCTTGACGAGGATCGCTGGGAGCTGTCGTGGGCCGGACTGCAATAACATAATTAAACCACATAAAAAACCATAAGGTGGAGAGGCCGGATAAATGGACGTGTACGGGTTCTTAGTACTCACGATGCGGCCAGGGGCTTGTTCCGGGGGCGTTGCTCCAGACTGCTGTCGACGTACCATGCGGAGCTGCCCGCTAGAGGGCCTTTCCCCTTCTTGGGCGCCTCCGCCTCCACATTTGTGGAGGCCCCCCTCTTCTTCCTCCCCCCATCAGGGGGAGAGTCACTCTCCTCCTCCTCCTCCTCCTCGTCTTTGGCGGTGGCGGAGCGTTCTTGTCTTCGAACATCGCGTCAAAAGCGCCCTTGCGGTGGGGGCCACTCCGGAACCCCTTGGCCTCCCCGTTGGCCTTCTTCTCCGGCGCCTTATAGGGCGCCAGTACCAGCATCTTCGCTAGAGGCGGGATGACTGGTTCCTCAGGCAGCGGAGCCGGACACTGGATTCGCTTCGCCCTCTACATCCATTCCTGAAGAGGCAATGATAATAAAAGCTCAGATATCATCCTTGAAACAAGCAAATAGAGGATGTGTTAAAAACATACCTCGTCGGCGAGGTGGTTAATGTCATGCCCGCGGTCCGAGTCTGTGGCTGGCGGTGTCTCATTGCCCTTCAAGAGCAACTTCCAGGCATCTTCACGAGTGGTTTCGAAGAGCCTCTTCAGGGTATGGTGCTTCTTCGGATTGAACTCCCATAAAGGGTGACTTCGTCTTTGGCATGGGAGGACCCGGCGAACCAGCATCACCTGGATTACGTCGACGAGCTTGATGTCTTTCTCCACCATGCTTTGAATGCATGTTTGCAGCTCTATCAGCTCGTATGACGAGGACCAATTTGGGCCCTTCTCAACCCAGAAGGTAAGTCGCATTGGAGAGCCGGAGTTGAATTCAGCAGCCGCGGCCCAGGTGGCATCGCAGTGTTCTGTGATGTAGAACCATTGTTTCTGCCATTCCTTGCCAGTATCCACGAAAGTGCCTTTTGGCCAGGAGACATTGGTCAGCTTGCTCACCATGGCGCCTCCGCACTCCGCTTGCTGGCCATCCACCACCTTCGGCTTCATATTGAAGACCTTGAGCCACAGCCCGAAGTGGGGTTGGATGCGGAGGAAGGCCTCACACACGATGATGAACACCGAGATGTTGAGGAAAGAGTTCGGGGCTAGATCATGGAAGTCTAGCCCGTAATAGAACATCAACCAGCGGACGAAAGGGTGGAGTGGAAACCCTAGCCCGCGGAGGAAATGAGGGATGAATACCACCCTCTCGTTGGGCTTCGGTGTGGGGATGACTTGCCCCTGGGCGGGAAGACGGTGGGCGATTTCCTTCGCCAGATACTCGGCCGCCCGAAGCTCGGTAATGTCCTTCTCCTTGATGGAGGAGGCCATCCACTTGCCTTGACCTCCGGACCCGGACATGGTTGAGTGCTTGCCAGAGTGGGAAAGAGGAGAACTTGGGCGCTAGAGCTCAAGAGTGGAAGGGCAGAGGAAGAGAGAAGGCGTGGGAGAAGAAGGGGGGGGGGTCCTTATCCCCTTATAAAGGCAGTGAATATCGAACTCCTCCCCACTCGCCCTAAAACTCGCCTATTCCCAAGGGCTATATAAACGGCATGATTGGGTTACCCACGCCCGTATTGATGAGGATCTTGTGATAAGGGGACACGATCTCTGCTTTGACAAGACGTGCCAATGGAAACCGCATCTCGAAACGCGGAACGCAGACAAAAACGGTTCAATATAATGGCCAGACAGACGTGATGTCATCTTGTGAAAAGTGGTCAGTAGATAGGGACTTGTGAAATATCATATTCCCTGTAGTCGTGTGTGGTACCAGTGTTACAGATCCGGACACCTTCGTTTTACCCGAGGACTATCTTGGAGTATTCGGAAAGTGGAACCCGCCTTGCAATGCCGAAGACAATATGCGCACCGGACACATCGTCATTGAAGCCTGGTTCAGGGGCTACTGAGGGAGTCTTGGACTAAGGGGTCCTCGGGCATCCGTCCTATTGGATATGGGCCGGACTGTTGGGCCGTGAAGATACGAAGACCGAAGACTCTACCCGTGTCCGTATGGGACTCTCCTTGGCGTGGAAGGCAAGCTTGGTGACCAACTACGAAGATTCCTTTCTCTGTAACCGACCTTGTGTAACCATAGATCCTTCCTGTGTCTATATAAACCGGAGGGCTAGGTACGTAGATAGATCGGGATAACCATAATCATAGTCAGGCTAGACTTTTAGGATTTAGCCATTACGATGTTGTGGTAGATCAACTCTTGTAATACTCATATTCATCAAGATCAATCAAGCAGGAAGTAGGGTATTACCTCTATAGAGAGGGCCCGAACCTGGGTAAACATCAAGTCCCCCATCTCCTGTTACCATCGATCCTAGACGCACAGTTCGGGACCCCCTACCCGAGATCCACCGGTTTTGACACCGACAGTGGCCGGATTGGCCATGAGGGATTTTATAATCCGCTTGTGGCCTGTCGAGCCCATACCCAGCAGCTACTTCGGGCTCGTGAAGCGGCTGGTCAGTGCCTACCCCCGACTTGATGCCGTGAAGCGGTCAGTCTGCATCAAAGGTGTGCGGATGGCCTTCGCCCGTGTCAAAGTGCAGTGGGCGAAGATGGACGCCGTCAAGCTTGCAACCGAGGGACCGCCCGTGGGTAAAGAGCACCGTACACCGGAGGGGTATTTCGAAGATGTCCTAGAAGGATCCTGCATTCTAGAGGGCCAGTGTTCGAAGGACATCATTTTTGAATGAATGTATCCTATGTTGTCCAATCCTGTACTATGAAACAAGGGTTATGTATGATGTGTTGCTTGCTTTATTTTAAAATATTGTCCTCCTGTGCGGCCGTTTACGATATCTGAGAATTGGCCAGTCATCCGCTTCAGCCCCCATGTAGGTAGTACGGGGGTGTTCGGGATAGCACCTAAACACATTTGACCCAGTGTCTTAAATCGTGAATGAGATGTTAGTGCAGTGAACCAGGCAATCGGACTATATAGCTTTATCGCTCTCACTTAGCCATAGGAGTTTTATAATGGCAGTATAGGCGCAGCCCCTAGTATTGTTCGGTTATCTGAACTTGGGCGCTGTGGGTGCCCGGCCGATTGAAGGCCGGACTGTCGTGTAATGCGGAAAAAATCGCAAGAGATTTATATTTAGTCACCGAATAGCTGATCGGCTCTCGCCACATCATGACCGTCAGTTTTCGGCTTTCTCTACTGAGTTGTCTGTCCGGATGAACCGGAAACACAATCACAGTAGTTCTCCCTTTACTACCTTAGCTGAACAAGCGGAACGTAAGGTAGTAACCACGGGAGCCGGGCAACCCAACTATTGATCAAAGACATGATTCGGAGCCGATGCATATAATGCTATATTTGGGACGCCGAATTGCACTATGAAAGTGTTTGGACTTTGTTTAGTTTTAAAAATAATGTACGTGGCGCAATAGAGCCCCTGGCGATTTAAGTCGTACCGAGGTGTACATGACAATCGGACAAAAACAGGGAGACACGGATTAAGAAATAGGCCAATACCGCATAGGTTGGGCTAGAAACTGTTTCCATTATAGTTTGATTGATACGTCAAAACGTATTGGCACAAGTAGTGCAGTAATCAACAAGGCTATTTCACATGTCGAGCACAGGGGAAAGCTGTGTATGTGTCCTGAAAACGGACGAGGTGATCTTTAAAGACCCTGTAGGTACTCTGCCATGCGTCTATGCTCCTTTTTCCCCTTGGTGTATTGTCCTTCGAGAGGATCATCGATCGGTGTTTTCATGATAGGCCTCAAAAGGAGGACTTGGTACCATCAAAAAAGGTGACGTGGGTTGTAAAGAACCTGAAAAAATAACAATAAAAAAGGAAATATGAGTGTCCAGATAGGGTCTAGACGTATTGGGGACTTTATCTTTATTATGCCTCCATCCTTTCCCATGGTATCTTTAGTGCATAATTATGCACGCGTGCTACATATGCCACAATTTGGTAAGGACTAAGATGGAGGCCGAATTGTTAATCGAGCTCCTGACAATCTGGATTGTCGTGCTTTGGGGTAGTCCGGACTCGTTTGACAATGTCCGGGGACTTGGCCGCCGATGTAATAGTCGGCTTGATAAGGCCGCCATGTACTTCTGCTGCTAGGGCTGCAGTGTGCTCCTCGGTACGGAGGGAGTGCTCCATGTTTCCGTTGACCATAATAACACCGCGTGGTCCGGGCATCTTGAGTTTGAGATAGGAATAGTGTGGGACCGCATTGAAGCGAGCGAACACGGTTCGTCCGAGCAGTACATGGTAGCCACTGCGAAAGGGGACGATGTCGAAGATCAAGTCTTCACTTTAGAGGTTGTCCGGCGAACCGAAGACAAGCTCCAATGTGATTGAGCCCGTGCAGAGGGCCTCTACATCGGGTATTACTCCTTTAAAGGTAGTTTTGGTACGCTCGATTCTTGACGGATGTATACCCATCTTGCGGACTGTGTCCTGATAGAGCAGATTAAGGCTGCCGCCGCCGTCCATGAGGACTCACGTAAGGTGGAATCCGTCAATGATTGGGTTGAGAACCAGTGCGGCCGAACCTCTGCGATGGATACTGGTCGGATGGTCCCTGCGGTCGAAGGTGATCGGACAGGCCGACCATGGGTTATATTTTGGGGCGACTGGCTCTATCGCATAGATTTCCCTTAGCATGCGCTTGCGCTCCCTCTTGGGGATATGAGTGACGTATATCATATTTATTGTTTTTACCTCGAGGGGAAATTTTTCTGTCCCCCCGTGTTTGGTCGATGAGGCTCCTCGTCGTCGTCCTCGCTAGGCAACCCTTTCTCCTTATGTTTGGTATTTAACTTACCGGCTGTTTAAAGACCCAACAACTTTGGTTGGTATGATTGGCAGGCTTGTCAGGGGTGCCGTGAATCTGGCAGGGTCGATCGAGTATTCGGTCCAAGCTGGATGAGCCCTCTCTATTTCTTTTGAATGGCTTCTTCCGCTGACCGGACTTGGAGCCGTTGAATCCGGCGTTGACCGCCGTGTCTTCGGTATTGTCATTATTGCTGCGGTGCTTGTGTTTGTTGCATCGGGGCCTGCCGTTGTTATTCTTAGCTTTAGAAGTGCCAGGCTCACTTGTACTATTACTGCTAAGGGCTAGCTGTCTGTCTTCGCCCACGCAAAAGCGGGTCATGAGTGCCGTGAGGGCTGTCATGGACTTCGGCTTCTCTTGGCCAAGGTGTCGGGCGAGCCATTCATCGCGAATGCTATGAGTAAAGTCTGCTAGGGCTTTGGCGTCTGGACAATCGACAATCTAGTTCCTTTTAATGAGGAACCTAGTCCAGAATTTTTGGGCGACTCTCCTGGCTGCTGGACAATATGACTGAGGTCATCAGCATCTGGAGGCCGGATGTAGGTGCCTTAGAAGTTATCTCTAAAGGAATCCTCCAGGTCTTCCCATCTTCCGATAGAGTTTTCTGGGAGGCCGTTTAACCAGTGCCGAGCTGGCCCCTTAAGTTTTAGGGGGAGGTATTTGATGGCGTGTAGATCGTCACGCGAGCCATGTGAATGTGGAGAAGAAAATATTCAATCCATACTTCGGGATCTGTTGTGCCGTCGTATGATTCAAAGTTCACGGGTTTAAACCCTTCTGGGAACTGGTGCTCCATTACCTCATCGGTGAAGCATAGGGGGTGTGCGGCACCTCTATATCGGGCCATGTCACGATGCAGTTCGGATGAAGTCCGTATGCGGTTTTTGGCCTGGGCGTGGTTGTGCTTGTCGTGCCAGGATTGATAACCGTCCTCTCGCGCCAGAACACGCCCCCGCGATCCATAGATCGATCTGGTCTGACCTGCTCTATTTTCCAGGTCCTGTCATAGGTCATATGTGTATCCCTGGGCTGTTATCTCTCTGCTTTTTCAGCGAGGTGGTGCGGGCTCGTGTTCGGCTTGAGTTGCCATTCTGTCCCGACCATGTGGTGGTCGGTCAGGTCTGTCAGTCGCGTTACGCGCGGGTGGTATGGGCTCCAGCACCTCATCATCGAATTGGGGTAGCAGCTTACGCTTCGGGTAACTCTTTGTTGGGCATTCGAGACCGTATTCTTCGGCTGGCTGGACATTAGTCCATCTGTCGTTGAGCAGATCTTGGTCAGCTTGGAGCTTCTGCTGTTTCTTTTTTAGGCTTCTTGCCGTGGCTCTTAGCCGGTGCTTAAAGCCCTCCTGTTCGAGAGGTCCTTCTGGCACGATAAAGTCTTCGTTGTCGAGGCTCACATCATCCTCGGAGAGTGGTAGATAGTTGCTGTCCTCCGAATCCTCATTCCCTGCTTGCTTGTCAGGGTCGAATTGCCTGTCCTCCCGATCATCCTATTCGGATGTTGGTTCGATAGGGTCTTCTTGGTCTTCGGCATTCTCCGGAGTGTCATCGTCTTTGGTGCCGGTGTTGCTGTCTTTTCCGCGATGCAATTTAGAGTGGCGCCGCTGACATCGACGCTTTGGTGGTATCTCGGGAGGTTCATCCTCGACCGGGTCCGTCTCATTATCGACGTCGCCTTTCTTAGGTGTGTCCACCGTATATACTTCATATGAAGAAGTAGCAGTCCAGCGTCCGGTGAATGGAGGGTTTTGGGCCTGCTCCTCTCTGGCATCGTCGTCCATACTGTCGATGTCTTCGGAGACGTAGTCGAGTATGTCAGTTAGATCCTCGATAGTGGCTATAAAGTGGGTGGTGGGTGCGAAGTAAAATTCCCTATCTTCAGCCCCTAGTCCGGGTTGGGCGCAATTCGGAAGCGGTTCCTCTGTGATGGCGAGGAATCGCATTAAGTCCGGAGCCTTGTTTAAGAGCAAGGTTTGGATGGGGACCGAAGTTCCCTGGCTGAACTTGCATGACGCGGATTTCAGGGGTTCAGAGCTGGTGTCCGGAGAAGAGACCGGCTTTGTGATGACTGCCGGTGGCACTATCCTCTCCGCTTCTCCTGTGTTGAGCTCTATAGCCGCAGAGAGTCCGGCGGGCTCTAGACTCCCGTCTTCGGACCTGGTGATGTGCTCCATATCTAAGGCCGGAGTGGTGGTTGGAGCCGCGAACCCTTGGAAGATCAAGTCTCCTCGGATATCATCGACATAATTCAGATTTCTAAAACTGATCTGGTGACCAGGGGCGTAGCTGTCGATCTGCTCCAGGTGGCCAACTGAGTTGGTGCGCAGTGCGAAACTGCCGAATACAAAGATCTGGCCGGGGAGAAAAATCTCCTTCCCTGCAGCATTGTTGTAGATGATCAATGGATCCATCGAGCCTTTTGACGAGGGCACAGTGGAACTCTCAATGAAAGCACCAATGTCGATGTCAAAACCGGCAGATCTTGGGTAGGGGGTCCTGAACTGTGCGTCTAAGGATCGAGCATAACAGGAGGCAGGGGACACAATGTTTACCCAGGTTCGGGCCCTCTTGATGGAGGTAAAACCCTACGTCCTGCTTGATTGACTTTGATGAGTATAGGGGTTACAAGAGTTGATCTACCACGAGATCATAATGGCTGAACCCTAGATGTCTAGCCTGTATGATTATGATTACCTCTATGGAAAAAACCCTCCGGCTTATATAGACACCGGAGGGGGCTAGGGTTGTACAGAATCGGTTTACAGAGAAAGGAATCTTCATATCCGCACGCCAAGCTTGCTTTCCATGACACGGAGAGTCCCATCCGGACATGGGGGAAAGCCTTCTATCTTGTGTCTTCCCAGCCCTTTAGTCCGGCCCATGTTGCATAGCCCAGACACCCGAGGACACCCTAATCCAGGACTCCCTCAAGCACTCCATCCACATCATGGAGTTATTGCTTGCCGAGGAGAAGTACAAGGTGTTCGTGTTCGACCTCGAGTACACCCGCGCTCGTGCCGGGTATCGTCCCAAGGTCGCCGTCGCCCAGATGTGCGTGCGCAACCACATCCTCGTCTACCACTACTGCCTGACCACAAGGCCTTGTGAATGTTTCACCAGGTTTGTCAATAGCCCCCACTACATGTTCACTACGGTGGACATCACCAACGATGTAAATGTGCTCAAGAATTCGGGCATCACCTGCCAGAATCTTTTCGACATCCAGGGCCAATACAAGATCTGGGTTAGCAACGAGCATGAGAAGGACTCACTAGTTCACCTCGTCAAGGTCATCATCGACCCCAACTACAGAGACATGAAGGATTCCTGCAACAAGGACAATCTAAAGGAAATATGCCCTAGAGGCAATAATAAAGTTGTTGTTTATATTTCCTTATATCATGATAAATGTTTATTATTCATGCTAGAATTGTATTAACTGGAAACTTAGTACATGTGTGAATACATAGACAAACAGAGTGTAACTAGTATGCCTCTACTTGACTAGCTCGTTAATCAAAGATGGTTAAGTTTCCTAGCCATGGACAAGAGTTGTCATTTGATGAATGGGATCACATCATTAGAGAATGATGAGATTGACTTGACCCATCCATTAGCTTAGCACTATGATCATTTAGTTTAATGCTATTGCTTTCTCCATAACTTATACATGTTCCTATGACTATGAGATTATGCCACTCCCGAATACCGGAGGAACACTTAGTGTCCTATCAAACGTCACAACGTAACTGGGTGACTATAAAGATGCTCTACCGGTGTCTCCGACAGTGTTTGTTGAGTTGGCATAGATCGAGATTAGGATTTGTCACTCCAATTGTCGGAGAGGTATCTCTGGGCCCTCTCGGTAATGCACATCACTATAAGCCTTGCAAGCAATGTGACTAATGAGTTAGTTACAGGATGATGCATTACAGAATGAGTAAAGAGACTTGCCGGTGACGATATTAAACTAGGTATGATGATGCCGACGATCGAATCTCGGGCATGAAACATACGATGACAAAGGGAACAACGTATGTTGTTATGCGGTTTGACCGATAAAGATCTTCATAGAATATGTAGGAGGCAATATGAGCATCCAGGTTCCGCTATTGGTTATTGATCGGATGTGAGTCTCGGTCATGTCTACATAGTTCTCGAACCCGTAGGGTATGCATGCTTAACGTTCGATGACGATCGATACTATGAGTTTATGTGTTTTGATGTACCGAAGATTGTTCAGAGTCCCGGATGTGATCACGGACATGACGAGGAGTCTTGAAATGGTCGAGACATAAATATTGATATATTGGATGACTATATTCGGACACCGGATGAGTTCTGGGGGTTACCGGATATATATCGGAGTGCCGGAAGGGTTATCGGAACCACCGGAGAAGTAATGGGCCTTATTGGGCCTAGGGGAGAGAGATAGAGGGGCTGCCAAGGGCTGCCCCCCCATGGGCCTAGTCCGAATTGGACTAGGGGGAGGGGCGGTGCCCCGTCCTTCCTTCTCTTCCCCCCTCCTTCCTTCTTCTCCTAGTAGGACTAGGAAAGGGGGGAGTCCTACTACAAGGAGGAGGATTCCTCCCCCCTTGGCGCGCCTATGAGGGCCGGCCGGCCTCCCCCTTGCTCCTTTATATATGGGGGCAGGGGGCACCCTAGAACACACAACTTGATTGTTTAGCCGTGTGCGGTGCCCCCCTCCACAGAATTCCACCTCGGTCATATCGTTGTAGTGCTTAGGAGAAGCCCTGCGTCGGTAACTTCATCATCACCGTCATCACGCCGTCGTGCTGGCGAAACTCTCCCTCGGCCTTAGCTGGATCAAGAGTACGAGGGACGTCACCGAGCTGAACGTGTGCAGATCGCGGAGGTGCCGTGTATTCGATACTTGGATTAGTTGGATCACGAAGACGTTTGACTACATCAACCGCGTTACTAAATGCTTCCGCTTTCGGTCTACGAGTGTACGTGGACACACTTTTCTTCCTCGTTGCTATGCATCTCCTAGATAGATCTTGCGTGATCATAGGAAAATTTTGAAATACTGCGTTCCCCAACAGTGACATCCGAGCCAGGTCTATGCGTAGATGTTATATGCACGAGTATAACACAAAGGAGTCATGGGCGTGGATATATACATACTGCTTGCCATCACTAGTTGATTCTTGATTCAGTGGTATTGTTGGATGAAGCGGCTCAGACCGACATTACGTGTACGCTTACGCGAGACTGGTTCTACGGACGTGCTTCGCACACAGGTGGCTAGTGAGTGTTTGTTTCTCCAACTCTAGTTGAATCGGATTCAATGAACAGGGTTCTTTCTGAAGATTAAAAAGAAATCACTATACTGCATTGTGGTTTTTGATGCGTAGGTAAGAACGGTTCTTGCTAAGCCCGTAGCAGCCACATAAAACTTGCAACAAACAAAGTAGAGGACGTCTAACTTGTTTTTCAGGGCATGTTGTGATGTGATATGGTCAAGACATGATTATATAAATTGTTGTATGAGATGATCATGTTTTGTAACACAGTTATCGGCAACTGGTAGGAGCCATATGGTAGTCGCTTTATTGTATGAAATGCAATCACCATGTAATTGCTTTACTTTATCACTAAGCGGTAGCGATAGTCGTAGAAGCAATAGTTGGAGAGACGACAACGATGCTACGATGGAGATCGAGGTGTCAAGCCGGTGATGATGGTGATCATGACGGTGCTTTGGATATGGAGATGAAAGGCACAAGATGATGATGGCCATATCATATCACTTATATTGATTGCATGTGATGTTTATCCTTTATGCATCTTATTTTGCTTAGTACGACAGTAGCATTATAAGATGAACTCTCACTAAATTTCAAGGTATAAGTGTTCTCCCTGAGTATGCACCGTTGCTACAGTTCATCATGCCGAGTCACCACGTGATGATCGGGTGTGATAAGCTCTACGTTCACATACAATGGGTGCAAGCCAGTTTTGCACAAGCAGAATACTCGGGTTAAACCTGACGAGCCTAGCATATGCAGATATGGCCTCGAAACACTGAGACCGAAAGGTCGAGTGTGAATCATATAGTAGATATGATCAACATAGGAAAACTACTCCATTGAAAACTACTCCATCTCATGTGATGATCGGACATGGTTTAGTTGATATGGATCACGTGATCACTTAGATGATTAGAGAGATGTCTATCTAAGCGGAGTTCTTAAGTAATATGATTAATTGAACTTTAATTTATCATGAACTTAGTACCTGATAGTATTTTGCATGTGTATGTTGTTGTAGATAAATGGCCCGTGATGTTGTTCCGTTAAATTTCAATGTGTTTCTAGAGAAAGCTAAGTTGAAAGATGATGCTAGCAACTACATGGACTGGGTCCATAACTTAATGATTATCCTCATTGCAGCACAGAAGAATTACGTCCTGGAAGCACCGCTGGGTGACAAGCCTGCTGCAGATGCTGCTGACAACGTTAAGAACGTATGGTAGAGCAAAGCTGATGACTACTCGATAGTTCAGTGTGCCATGCTTTACGGCTTAGAACCGGGACCTCAACAACATTTTGAACGTCATGGAGCATATGAGATGTCCCAGGAGTTGAAGTTACTATTTCAAGCAAATGCCCGGATTGAGAGATATGAAGTCTCCAAGTTCTACAGCTGCAAAATGGAGGAGAATAGTTCTGTCAGTGAACGTATACTCAGAATGTCTGGGTAACACAACCACTAGACTCAGCTGGGAGTTAATCTTCCTGATGATAGTGTCATTAACAGAGTTCTTCAATTACTGCCACCAAGCTATAAGAGCTTTGTGATGAACTATAATATGCAAGGGATGGATAAGACAATTCCCGATCTCTTCACAATGCTAAAGGCTGCGGAGGTAGAAATCAAGAAGGAGCTTCAAGTGTTGATGGTCAACAAGACCACCGGTTTCAAGAAGAAGGGCAAAGGGAAGAAGGGGAACTTCAAGAAGAACAACAAGCAACTTGCTGCTCAAGTGAAGAAGCCCAAATCTGGACCTAAGCCTGAGACTGAGTGCTTCAACTGCAAAAGGGACTGGTCACTAGAAGCAGAACTACCCCAAGTATTTGGCGGATAAGAAGGATGGCAAACTGAAAGGTATATTTGATATACATGTTACTGATGTGTACCTTACTAATGCTGACAGTAGCACCTGGGTATTTGATACTGGTTCTGTTGCTAATATTTGCAACTCAAAACAGGGGCTATGGATTAAGCGAAGATTGGCTAAGGACGAGGTGACGATGCGCATGGGAAATGGTTCCAAAGTCGATGTGATCGCCGTCGGCATGCTACCTCTACATCTATCTTCGAGATTAGTTTTAGACCTGAATAATTGTTATTTGGTGCCAGCGTTAAGCATGAACATTATATCTGGATCTTGTTTGATGCAAGACAGTTTTTCATTTAAATCAGAGAATAATGGTTGTTCTATTTATATGAGTAATATCTTTTATGGTCATGCACCCTTGATGAGTGGTCTATTTTTACTAAATCTTGATAGTAGTGATACACATATTCATAGTATTGAAGCCAAAAGATATAAGTTTAATAATCATAGTGCAACTTATTTGTGGCACTGCCATTTGGGTCATATTGGTGTAAAACGCATGAAGAAACTCCATGCTGATGGACTTTTGGAATCACTTGATTATGAATCACTTGATGCTTGCGAACCATGCCTCATGGGCAAGATGACTAAGACTCCATTCTCCGGAACAATGGAACGAGCAACAGACTTATTGGAAATAATACATACTGATGTATGCGGTCCGATGAGTGTTGATGCTTGTGGTGGGTATCATTATTTTCCGACCTTCACAGATGATTTGAGCTGATATGGGTATATCTACTTCATGAAACATAAGTCTGAAACATTCAAAAAGTTCAAAGATTTCAGAGTGAAGTGGAAAATCATCGTAACAAGAAAATAAATTTTCTACGATCTGATCATGGAGAAGAATATTTGAGTTACGAGTTTGGTCTTCATTTGTAACAATGCGAATAGTTTCGCAACTCACGCCACCTCAAACACCATAGCATAATGGTGTGTCAGAACGTCATAATAGCACTTTATTAGATATGGTGCGATTTATGATGTCTCTTACTGATTTACCGCTATCATTTTGGGGTTATGCTTTAGATACGGCTGCATTCACGTTAAATAGGGCACCATCGAAATCCATTGATACGACACCTTATGAACTGTGGTTTGGCAAGAAACCCAAGTTGTCGTTTCTTAAAGTTTGGGGCTGCGATGCTTATGTGAAAAAGCTTCAACCTGATAAGCTCGAATCCAAATCGGAGAAATATGTCTTCATAGGATACCCAAAAGAGACTGTTGGGTACACCTTCTATCACAGATCCGAAGGCAAGATATTCGTTGCTAAGAATGGATCCTTTGTAGAGAAGGAGTTTCTCTCGAAAGAAGTGAGTGGGATGAAAGTAGAACTTGATTAGGTAACTGTATCTGCTCCCTTATTGGAAAGTAGTTCATCACAGAAATCAGTTCCAATGATTCCTACACCAGTAAGTGAGGAAGCTAATGATGATGATCATGAAACTTTTGATCAAGTTATTACCGAACCTCGTAGGTCAACTAGAGTAAGATCCGCATCTGAGTGGTATGGTAATCCTGTTCTGGAGGTCATGTTACTTGACCATGACGAACCTACGAACTATGAGGAAGCGATGATGAGCCCAGATTCCGCGAAATGGCTTGAGGCCCTGAAATCTGAGAAGGGATCCATGTATGAGAACAAAGTATGGACTTTGGTTGACTTTCCCGATGATCAGCAAGCCATAGATAATAAATGGATCTTCAAGAAGAAGACCGACGCTGACGGTAATATTACTGTCTACAAAGCTCGATTTGTTGCGAAAGGTTTTCGACAAGTTCAAGGAGTTGACTACGATGAGACCTTCTCACCCATAGCGATGCTTAAGTCCGTCCGAATCATGTTAGCAATTGCCACATTTTATGATTATGAAATTTGGCAAATGGATGTCAAAATTGCATTCCTTAATGGATATCTTAAAGAAGAGTTGTATATCATGCAACCGGAAGGTTTTGTCGATCCAAAAGGTGCTAACAAAGTGTGCAAGCTCCAGCGATCCATTTATGGACTGGTGCAAACATCTCGGAGTTGGAATATACGCTTTGATAGTGTGATCAAAGCATATGGTTTTATACAGACTTTTGGAGAAGCCTGTATTTGCAAGAAAGTCAGTGGGAGCTCTGTAGCATTTCTGATATTATATCTGGATGACATATTGCTGATCGGAAATGATACTGAATTTCTGAATAGCATAAAAGGATACTTGAATATAAAAAATTCAATGAAAGACCTGGGTGAAGCTGCTTATATATTGGGCATCAAGATCTATAGAGATAGATCAAGACACTTAATTGGACTTTCACAAAGCACATACCTTGATAAAGTTATAAAGAAGTTTAGAATGGATCAAGCAAAGAAAGGGTTCTTGCCTGTGTTACAAGGTGTGAAGTTGAGTCGGACTCAATGCCCGACCACTTGAAAAGATAGAGAGAAAATGAAAGTCATTCCCTATGCTTCAGCCATAGGTTCTATCATGTATGCAATGCTGTGTACCAAACCCGATGGGTGCTGAGGGAGTCCTGGATTAGGGGGTGTTCGGATAGCCGGACTATACCTTCAGCCGGACTCCTGGACTATGAAGATACAAGATTGAAGACTCCGTCCCGTGTCCGGAAGGGACTTTCCTTGGCGTGGAAGGCAAGCTTGGCGATACAGATATGAAGATCTCCTACCATTGTAACCGACTTTGTGTAACCCTAACCCTCTCCGGTGTCTATATAAACCGGAGGGTTTTAGTCCGTAGGACAACATACACATCAACAATCATACCATAGGCTAGCTTCTAGGGTTTAGCCTCATCGATCTCATGTTAGATCTACTCTTGTACTACCCATATCATCAATATTAATCAAGTAGGACGTAGGGTTTTACCTCCATCGAGAGGGCTCGAACCTGGGTAAAACTTCGTGTCCCTTGCCTCCTGTTACCATCCGGCCAAGACACACAGTTCGGGACTCCCTACCCGAGATCCGCCGGTTTTGACACTGACATTGGTGCTTTCATTGAGAGTTCCTCTGTGTCGTCGCCATCAGGAAGGATGCCTCGCGCCATCTTTAAAGACGGCACCATTGCTAAGGGAGCTTTGGCTGTCGGCCAAACCCTCTGGCTAGGTGGTTTTCTTATGACCGCCTGTTCGGCTTCTACGCCAACGATGACCTCTCGAGCCATCGAAAACAATCTTCATGTCAGCTCGGAACTCGCCGAGCAGTTAGATCCAATGGAGTTTTCCTCCATAAACGAGCTTTTGGATCGTTTCGCCGCCCTGGGAGTTGCTACGGATTACGACCAGATCGGGCCTAAAACCGATCTGAGAGAGATTAACTCTCCCCAAGTCACCCATCACGTTGCCATGGTAGAGGGACAGTGCGGCGACCCTTCATCTATCTTAAGGACTCGCTACGTCCGGATTCCCGATCCCTCCAAGCCGGATACTCGCGGAGGGGAGGATATCACTCAAGACCTGAACTTAGAGTCAGGCGACGGGCTGGATTCATCAGACAACATCCAGGAATCCAAATTTTCGAGTTTAGAAATTCCTCGGCCTTTGAGCCTTAGATGGGGTGAGGCTTCGGATTTAATTCCACCCACCCACCCCAACATAAGCGATCTATCCAAAATCAGGCAAGAACCCGATGAAACAGTACATCATTACTGGGCCAGATTCCTCCTGGTTAAGAACAGGCTAAGGGACTGCCGCGAGGAAGACGCAACCTCAATCTTCTGCAATAAATTGCACGGACAAGGGAATACTCAACGCCATAAGTCGTCGTGATATTACACGCTTCGCTGACTTGGCGTCCATTGTACGAAAGTACTGTGCGATGGAAAGCGCCTGGAAAACCGAAATAAAATTTTGGGACAATCCGGCCCTGAATACAAACCCAGTCCGAAATAAAAGGGTGCATCATCACCAGTCACCCGGGTCAAGCACTAAAAAGCAAAAACCCTCTACAGGGCAAGGAACCGTACTAGAAGGATTGCTTAATGGACCCTGTAAAATTCACAGTACAGAGGACGCCACACCAACTCACAGCCTCAGAGCATGTTGGATACTCCGGCAGGTGGCCAAAATTGGCGAAAATCTCCTAATTCCGGAGGCCACAGAAAGCCACCCCAGAGACACTAATACGGTATTAACAGTCTTCGAGACTTTCGCATCAAATAATATGCGAAAAAGGACACTCCGCAGCCTTGCCGAAGTCTACCAAGTAGCAACAATAAACCCATGGAGTGACACGGCTATTACCTTTAACGCCAGTGATGAACCTAAATTCTGAACAGCCCGAGCACCAGCTGCATTGGTCCTCAGTCCAATAGTGGACGGCTTTCGTCTTACCAAGGTACTCATGGACGGCGGCAGCGGATTGAATCTCATTTATGAGGAGACCCTTCAAAAAATGGAAATAGACTGGAACCGCATTGAGCGAAGCAGCACAACCTTTAGAGGAATAATCCCTAGTCGGGAAGCGCGCTGTACAGGAAAAATCACACTAGATATGGTGTTCGGCACGCCAGATAATTACAGGTCCGAAGAGGTCACGTTCCAGGTGGCTCTGTTCAGCAGCGGTTATCACGCTCTGCTAGGGCGGGAAGCGTTTACAATCTTCCAAGCAATACCCCATTACGGGTACATGAAGCTCAAGATGCCCGGGCCTAACGGGATCATCACTCTCGCTAGTGATCCGGACATAGCACTACGCGCCGAAAACAAGACAGTCGCACTGGCCCTCGAGGCACTATCCGAAGCCCTAGCGGCTGAGGAGCTGACTGCGCTGCGCTCTATGGTGAATAGGGACGATGTGGTACTCGACAAAAGATCCAAGTCCACCTCCTTATAACCGGCGGACGAAATAGTCAAATTCCAAGTCCATCCAACGGACCCCAATAAAATAGCTTCATCGGGGCACAATTAAACCCTGATGTCGACGCCGCATTGCGAGAGTTCCTACATGAGAACTGGGACATTTTCGCCTGGAACCCTTCAGACATGCCAGGAATCCCACGCAGGCTGGCCGAGCACAGCTTAAATATCCAAACAGGATTCAAACCTGTCAAACAGGCTCTTCGGCGTTTTTCTGAACCTAAGAGACAGGCCATGGGAGAGGAGCTAGCAAAGCTATTGGAGGCCGGATTCATCAGAGATATAAAACATCAGGACTGGCTAGCAAACCTGGTGATGGTACCAAAGAAGGACAAATCCTGGCGCCTATGTGTTGATTTTAAAGACCTTAACAAGGCTTGCCCAAAGGATCCCTTCCCCCTCCCCCGCATCGATCAAATTATCGACGCTACCGCAGGACACGATTCGTTGTGTTTCCTCGACGCAACGGCAGAACCAGACCAAGCCGCAACGGCATTTATCACACCATACGGGCCATTCTGCTTCAACACGATGCCCTTCAGGCTCAAAAACACCGGCACAACATATCAGCACATGATTCAGACATATCTGGCAAGCCAGATCAGCAAAACAGTGGAGGCATATGTAGATGATGTGGTCGTCAAAACAAGACATGTTGAATCTCTAGTAGACGACTTGAGGCTCACATTTGATAACCCCTGAACATACGACATCAAGCTCAACCCGGAAAAATGCGTTTTCGGCGTTCCAGCCGGAAAGCTCTTGGGCTTCATTGTATCCGTTAGAGGAATCGAAGCAAATCCAGCCAAGATCCGAGCTCTGTCGCAACTGGCTATCCCAAAGGACCTCAAACAAATACAAAAGTTAACCGGATGCGTCGCGGCTCTAAGCCGCTTTATCTCCCACTTGGGAGAAAAGGCCCTACCCCTTTACCGCCTCCTTCGGTGCACTGAACACTTCAAATGGACGGATGCAGCCACGGCCGGACTCGACGAAATAAAAGCCATACTGCCAACAAACCCAGTCCTGGCCGCGCCAAACATCGGCGAACCAATGCTATTATACATTGCGGCAACACATCAGGTTGTAAGCGCAGTGCTCATCGTCGAATGAGAAGCGGACGGACACAAATTCCCCCTTCAAAAGACGGTCTATTATGTGTCCACTGTCCTCACTCCCTGCAAATCACGGTACCCGCATTATCAAAAGATTGCGTACGCGGTATTCATGGCATCCCGGAAGCTACAACACTACTTTCAAGAGTGTTCAATAACAGTAGCCTCGGAAGTACCACTTAACGATATTATAAACAACCGTGACGCAACGGGCCGGATTGCAAAATGGGCCATTGAGCTCTTCCCGTTCGACATAACTTATAAGCCACGACGAGCCATCAAGTCGCAAGTCTTGGCCGACTTCGTCGCAGAATGGACGGAGGCCGAACTCCCTAAAGAGTACGGCACATATTCAAATTGGATCATGCATTTCGACGGCTCCAAGATGTTGGCTGGACTGGGGGCTGGCGTCGACGTCCCCCACAGGAGACACAGTTCAATACGTACTACAGATTATGTACACGGACTCCAACAACGCAGCCGAATATGAGGCCCTTTTACAAGGTCTCTGGATGGCAGTATCCATGGGCATCCAATGCCTAGAGGTGTGCGGGGACTCGAACCTCGCAATATTCCAAATAAATGGAGACTTCGATGCCAAGGATCCACAAATGGCAGCTTACCACAATGCCGTCCTACAAATGTCAGCTCGGTTCGAGGGGCTTGAATTTCACCATATAGTCCGAGAAAATAATCAGGCGGCGGATGTCCTGGCATGCATCGGCGCAAAACGCAATGTAGTCCCCCCCCAACATCTTCTTGGAAAGGTTGTTTAAGCCATCCGTAGTATGGGAAGGGGAGCCGAACAATAACAGCCCGGACTCAACCGCACTGCCCGACACCGAACATTCTGACACAATCGGAGGCTCTGCCAATGAAATAACACCTTCGGCCCACATAATAATGGCCGTTATCGCCCCGTGGACAGAACCATTCCTCGCCTACCTTACTAGGAAGGAACTCCCCGAGGACCAAAATGAGGCATGCTGCATAGTGCGGCGATCCAAAGCCTACAGAGTCCATGAGGGACAGCTTTATAAGAAAAGCACTACCGGAGTCCTTCAAAGGTGCATCTCCGAAGAGGAGGGGCGGAACCTCCTGGCTGAAATTCATGCCGGACTTGGCGGTCATCACGCTACAGCCCGGTCCCTTGTAAGCAAGGCCTTCTGTACAGGCTTTTATTGGCCGACGGCCCGGGCAGACGCTCAGGACTTAGTCCAACGATGCACCGGTTGCCAGCTCTTTGCAAACCAAAGCCATATGCCACCCACCGCCCTCCAAACTATCCCCATTACTTGGCCCTTCGTGGTCTGGGGGCTTGATATGGTTGGACCCCTTAAAGGCGGAACCCACAAGCAAAAATACTTACTAGTCATGGTGGATAAGTTCGCCAAATGGATAGAAGCCAAGCCTGTTAAGACGACCGAATCCGGACCGGTGATAGACTTTATATCTGGGTTTGTACACCGTTACGGCGTCCCCCACAACATCATCACTGATAACGGCACGAACTTCATGGCCGACGAGGTAAAACTCTGGTGCAAAAACATGGGCATCAAGCTCGATTATGCTTCCGTCTATCACCCACAAACTAACGGCCAGGTCGAACGTGCAAATGGTCTTATCATGAGCGGCATCAAACCCAGATTAGTGCGGTCCCTCAAGGAATCTAAAACGCACTGGGTAGAGGAGCTTGACTCCGTACTCTGGGGGTTGCGGACCATGCCGAATCGCACCACCGGATACACACCATTCTTTATGGTGTACGGCGCAGAGGCAGTTTTGCCTTGCGACATAATTCATGACTCACCTCGAGTGCGCATGTACGAAGAAAGAGAAGCCGAGCTCGATCGGCAGGACAGCTTGGACGCATTGGAGGAGGAGCGTGACGTGGCAAAAGCCCGTTCTGCATTCTATCAACAGCAGGCTCGAAGATACCAAAGCAGAGAAGTACAGGCCAAAAATTACAACGTTGGCGAATTAGTTCTACGACTACCGGACAAGAAAAAGGACAAACTCAAGACCAAGTGGGAAGGTCCCTTCATAATTGACCAAGTCCTGACTGGTGGAGCGTACCGCCTGCGGGATGCATCGGATAACCGACTCGAGCCAAACCCATGGAACGCAGCCCGTCTCCGAAGATTCTATGCCTAGCGTCAGACTCTGTGTTCGTCTCCTTCCTCTGTCCATTTTTTATATTTTCTGTCTTACATTTATCTTCTTCTCTCTCTCTGTCTCTCTCTTATAGCCTCTAAAGGCTCATAAAGCGATGCGCTATCCATGCTCATTAAACCTAGGGGCTTCTTTAAACAGAAGCTTATTCATGCGGGCTTCATGCCCTTCACATGTGTCACACTTCCGCATGTACCTTTTATTCACCATTATATGCATCGATATGACTTAAGTTTTGGCCAAGCTGGGTTGCCTGGCTCCTGTGCTTACCCCTACGTTCCCGATTGTTCGGCAAGGTGGTAAAGGGAGCACCTCTGCGATTGTTACTGCCGGGTCAGCCGGACGTGTACCTCAGACTGGGTGAAGCCGAAAGCTAGCGTTCTTAAGGGAATATTCGGTCGGTGAACTAAAGATGATCCTTTTTTATTTTTATCTATACGCCCCCAGATGTTTTTCCTGCGTTTCTTTTCGCAGCATGGACATGCACCTTAGGGCATGCCTCCTAGGGAAAGGAACCCCTAACAGAACTATTCTCCCTGGAAGATGTTTCTTACTAACCATGTAATATAATATACCTAGTCGGGCACTTGTGTGTTCACGCCCTAATGACCCCTACGCCTGGTCTCCATACATTCCCTGGTTCCTATATAACCGCATGGGAATTCGGACACACTCCGGACCGTTAGGTCCCGAGGCTAAAGCGAAAAGGTCGGCCATGACAAATGATCTACAATCCGGCTAGAAGGCATTATAAATGTCAATTAAATTACATAGTCATTTTGACTGGTTGTATTCCTCTTCAATACCATCTAACAGGCTGTCTAATTTACAGTCATGTTGGGAATACTTTGCGGCCAACTCTACTTGGTCGTATACTAAGCTTACAGGGATCTCCTTCCCATCGGGCCCTACAGGACCAACCTCGGCCATGTGGTTGGGGTCAGCCTTTTCGTACCGCGTCTTCACCATGGCCCAGGCCTCCCTAGCGCCTTGATGGCAGGCTGATATCTTCCACAATTGGAAGCGCCGCCGTGCTCCCTTTAGCTTCTCCGCAAGCTCTCCAAGACCTTCGGGCATGGAGATGGATGGCCACAGGGCCTGGGCGACGCCTCGCATCGCCTGCCGAACTCGATCGAGCAGTTGCGAAAGCTCGGGAAGAAGGTCACCCGTAGAACCGGGCATCTCCTCTGCAGGACAACCTATTAGCACACCTACAGACATTGCTCTGTTAGTCGACTTCCCCGCCGAACTTTCTTTCAAAAGGTTCGTTCAAGCACTTACTAAATATGCCGCGCCGAAGCCACTGATTCTCCTTCACGGAGTCTGACAGCTGGGCACGAACATCTTTCAGCTCGACGCCCAGCTTGGTGTTGGCATCTTGGAGATCGTTCTTCTCCCCCATCACCTTTATTAGCACCCTCTCACCAGCCTTTAGCTGGCATAGGAGGTGTTGCCTTTCCGGATTCAATCTGGCGCCATCTGCAATTTCATTTGTCAGATTTGCACCAAAGCCGTGCTTCGCAAAATACTTATCTTTCGAAGTGAATATTACCAGAGGGGGTCTCCTTAGGCTCCCCTGCCGCGGCTAGTGCGGCCTCAAGTTGGGCTTTGCACTCTTCCAGCTCCTTGGACAGTAGGGAATTCTTTTCCGTAAGAACCTGCATCACAAATGATCCTTAAATCAGTTATTCTAACTGTTTGAAGTCTCGGGGGCTACTGGTATATACATATAATTACCAGAATTTTCTTACCCGTATGTCTTTTACATACTGCTCCGTTGCTCTAGCTAGACCATTTTGAGCGGCACGGAGATACGCATCTCCCGAGTTGAAGGCATCTAACGCCCCTTGGGAGAAACAAGCGTCGCGAAGAACTGTCCGGCGATGCCTGTGGTTCATGGCACTCTCCACCTCAGAGTTGGTGGCAGACAACCCGTCCACATCCTCCGTCCGAGGAGCGTCTGGCGCGCGCCTTGCGTTCGCCTCCGCCTCCTGACCAAGCTTTGGAGCCTGGCTGGTGGAGGCGCGATTGGCAGCCTCTCCGGATGTAGTCCGGCGAGGTCTCTTTGTCCTGAAAAGAGCGCGAGTGTCAATATGCCTCTAAGGTATAACACCTGGGATAAGGGGGCGCGCCATACCTTTGCGCTGACGCCTCGGTCCGGACTGCACTTCTTTTCTGCCCACGGGGCCCTACGGCCCCTCGTTGTCTTGTCGCCGCAGGTTCGGCCTTCCGCCTTAAATACCTCCCCTGCAAAGTTCGGTTGCAATCAGGAAACTGAACACGAGTGGGCGGACACCTATTCGAGGTACTGGGACTTTGATCTCAGGTACCTGGGGTGTCAGGATTAGCCCTGGGTAATCGGCCGTAATGGCCACCAAGGCGTTGTCCTTGCTTAGTTGATGGAACACTCCATCAATCAGCTCCACAGATATGTCCGGGTCCTCTTGGGAGGCCGGGTCGAGGGACCGTCCTGGGTCCTCGGGTTGTGGAGGAGGGCTGCTTATTTCCTTAACAGCCCGGCGCAGTTCCGGCGTTAAAGTCGTCAGACGAAATATATAACAATGGGAATACAAAATGGATGGACAAGTAAATACGGCCGCTTACCCAGCTTGGGGGATTGTGCATGGAGAATCTGCCCTGAGGGTTGACGCGGAGAAATTCCTCCTCTTCTCCCTTATATAAAGTGGACAAGATCTTTAGTAGAGCGGCAGCTGAATCCGGCCCCTTAAGACCGTAGCAGGTGGCATCGTCCTCCCCGTTGAAGTCCCACATGGGGTGGCTTCTATACTGAAGCGGCTGCACCCCCGCATAATGCATTCAGCCATAACCCTGATCATGGTTAGTCCGGAATGGCTAACAGTCTTATTCGGCCCATCAGGTAAATGATGTCCCTGTCACTTTCCCTCTGAGGGCTCCGTGGGCGCCAGCTTAGGTGCTTCTTTAAGGGAGCGCTGTTGAATTCAGGGAGGCCGATCTGGACAGGATCCGGCGGCGGGACGTCTTCTATATAAAACCATTCCGAGGGCCAGTCTTCGGACGCCTTCTTTGGGGTTCCGGACAGATATCCGGTCCCGGTGATGCGCCACACTTCGACTCCGCCCACTTGATACATTGACCCCTTCTTGGAACGGGCACGAGGCAAAATAGCTCCTTCCACAGTCCGAGATGAGCTTCAACACCCAAGAACAGCTCGCAGAGGGCTACAAAGCCCGCGATATGCAATACTAAAGCAGGCGTGAGATGATGTAGCTGGAGGCCGTAGAACTCCAGCAGCCCCCGGAGAAATGGATGGATTGGAAATCCGAGCCCCCTTATTAAGTAAGGGACGAGGCACACCCGCTCTCCTTTGGAGGGATTAGGGGCATTCTCTGCTTGCTCTCCGCCGTTGTAGACAGCAAGACTGGCTTGAATCGGGACCATATAGGCCGAGGGGAGAAATCCCTTGGTCTGAAGCGTCACTAGCTCGCTATGAGGGATGGAACATCTCTCCCAATATCCAGGCTTAGGACTGGAAGGGCGAGGGGAGGAGTTGCGACGGCTGGCCATGGTGGAATGGACCTTTGTCGGATGCGCTCTAATGAACACTCGCGGAGGGGAGAAGGTGTGGATTGGATCTAAATCCTCGTCCCCTTAAATAGGGCAGCTCCTTTACGCGGCTAGGGGTGTGAATGTAAAAACACTCAGACTTTTCATATTCGTTTGACACGTGGGAAGCGGCCATTATTGGGCGCAGAAGCCAAGGAGCACAAACATCTACAAGAAACCAGACTTTATTCAACAGGTACACGGAATTTGGAGGAGAACCCGCCTTGCAATGCCGAAGACAATCTGCGTGCCGGACTCATCGTCATTGAAGCCTGGTTCGGGGGCTACTGAGGGAGTCCTGGATTAAGGGGTGTTCGGATAGCCGGACTATACCTTCAGCCGGACTCTTGGACTATGAAGATACAAGATTGAAGACTCCGTCCCGTGTCCGGAAGGGACTTTCCTTGGCGTGGAAGGCAAGCTTGGAGATACGGATATGAAGATCTCCTACCATTGTAACCGACTTTGTGTAACCCTAACCCTCTCCGGTGTCTATATAAACCGGAGGGTTTTAGCCCGTAGGACAATGTACACATCAACAATCATACCATAGGCTAGCTTCTAGGGTTTAGCCTCCTCGATCTCGTGGTAGATCTACTCTTGTACTACCCATATCATCAATATTAATCAAGCAGGACGTAGGGTTTTACCTCCATCGAGAGGGCCCGAACCTGGGTAAAACTTCGTGTCCCTTGCCTCCTGTTACCATCCGGCCTAGACGCACAGTTCGGGACCCCCTACCCAAGATCCGCCGGTTTTGACACCGACAGGTGCCTTGCTATTAGTTCAGCAGGGAGGTACCAAAGTAATCCAGGAGTGGATAACTGGACGGCGGTCAAGAACATCCTGAAATACTTGAAAAGAACTAAGCATATGTTTCTCGTTTATGGAGGTGACAAAGAGCTCGTCGTAAACGGTTACGTCGATGCAAGCTTTGACACTGATCCAGATGACTCTAAGTCACAAACCGGATACATATTTTATTGAATGGTGGAGCTGTTAGTTTGTGAAGTTCCAAGCAAAGCGTCGTGGCAAGATCTACGTGTGAGGCTGCTTCCGAAGCAGCAAATGAAGGAGTCTAGATGAAGGAGTTCATATCCGATCAAGGTGTCATACCTAGTGCATCGGGTCCAATGAAAATCTTTTGTGACAATACTGGTGCAATTGCCTTGGCAAAGGAATCCAGATTTCACAAGAGAACCAAGCACATCAAGAGACGCTTCAATTCCATCCGTGATCAATTGAATGAGGGAGACATAGAGATTTGCAAGATACATATGGATCTGAATGTTGTAGACCCGTTGACTAAGCCTCTCTCACGAGCAAAACATGATCAACACCAAGACTCCATGGGTGTTACAATCATTATTGTGTAATCTAGATTATTGACTCTAGTGCAAGTGGGCACCGAAGGAAATATGTCCTAGAGGCAATACTAAGTTGTTATTTATATTTCCTTATATCATGATAAATGTTTATTATTCATGCTAGAATTGCATTAACCGGAAACTTAGTGCATCTGTGAATACATAGACAAACAGAGTGTCACTAGTATGCCTCTACTTGACTAGATCGTTAATCAAAGATGGTTAAGTTTCCTAGCCATGGAAAAGAGTTGTCATTTGATGAACAGGATCACATCTTTAGAGAATGATGTGATTGACTTGACCCATCCGTTAGCTTTGCACTATGATCGTTTAGTTTATTGTTTTTGCTTTCTCCATAACTTATACATGTTCCTATGACTATGAGATTATGCAACTCCTGAATTCCGTAGGAACACTTAGTGTGCTATCAAACGTCATAACATAACTGGGTGACTATAAAGATGCTCTACAGGTGTCTCTGATGATGTTTCTTGAGTTGGCATAGATCTAGATTAGGATTTGTCACTCCGATTGTTGGAGAGGTATCTCTGGGCCCTCTCGGTAATGCACATAATTATAAGCCTTGCCAGCAATGTGACTAATGAATTAGTTACAGGATGATGCATTACGGAACGAGTAAAGAGACTTGTCGGTAACGAGATTGAACTAGGTATGATGATACCGACGATCGAATCTCGGGAAGTAACATACCGATGACAAAGGGAACAACGTATGTTGTTATGTATTTTGACCGATAAAGATCTTTGTAGAATATGTAGGAGCCAATATGAGCATCCAGGTTCAGCTATTGGTTATTGACCGCAAGTAGGTCTCGGTCATGTCTACATAGTTCTCGAACCCGTAGGGTCCGCACGCTTAACGTTCGACGATGATCGGTATTATGAGTTTATGTGTTTTGATGTATCGAAGATTGTTCGGACTCCCGGATGTGATCACGGAGATGATGAGGAGTCTCGAAATGTTCGACGCATAAATATTGATATATTGGATGACTATATTCGGACACCGGATGAGTTCCGGGGGTTGCCGGATACATATCGGAGTGCTGGAAGGGTTATCGGAACCACCGGAGAAGTAATGGGCCTTATTGGTCCTAGGGGAGAGAGAGGGGCTGCCAAGGGCTGGTCGCGTGTGCCCCCATGGGCCTAGTCTGAATTGGACTAGGGGGAGGGGCAACGCCCCCTCCTTCCTTCTCTTCCCCTTCCTTCCTTCTTCTCTTAGTAGGACTAGGGAAGGGGGGAGTCCTACTCCTGCTAGGAGGAGGATTCCTCCCCCCTTGGCGCGCCTATCAGGGCCGGCTGGCCTCCCCCTTTCTCCTTTATAAACAGGGGCAGGGGCACCCTAGAACACACAAGTTGATTGTTTAGCCGTGTGCAGTGCCTCCCTCCACAGAATTCCACCTCGGTCATATTGTTGTAGTGCTTGTTGGGGAACGTAGTAATTTCAAGAAGTTTCCTACGCACACGCAAGATCATGGTGATGCATAGAAACGAGAGGGGAGAGTGTTGTCCACGTACCCTCGTAGACCGAAAGCGGAAGCGTTAGCACAACGCGGTTGATGTAGTCGTACGTCTTCACGATCCGACCGATCAAGTACCGAACATACGACACCTCCGAGTTCAGCACACGTTCAGCCCGATGATGTCCCTAGAACTCCGATCCAGCCGAGTGTTGAGGGAGAGTTTCGTCAGCACGACAGCATGGTGACGATGTTGATGTTCTATCGACGCAGGGCTTCGCCTAAGCACTGCTACAGTATTATCGAGGTGGACTATGGTGGAGGGGGGCACCGCATACGACTAAGAGATCAATGATCAATTTTTGTGTCTCTAGGGTGCCCCCCTGCCCCCGTATATAAAGGAGCAAGGGGGGTGTGGCCAGCCAACGGAGAGGGCGCGCCAGGAGGAGTCCTACTCCCACTGGGAGTAGGACTCCCCCCTTTCCTAGTTGGATTAGGACTTGAGGGGGAAGGACTAGAGGAGAAGGAAGGAAGGGGGGCGCCGCCCCCTATCCTTGTCCTATTAGGACTAGGGGGGAGGGGCGCGCGGCCAGCCCTTGCCTCCTCTCCTCTCTTCCACCTAGGCCCACTAAGGCCCATTTGATTCCCGGGGGGTTTCGGTAACCTCCCGGTACTCCGGTAAAATCCCGATTTTACCCGGAACACTTCCGATATCCAAACGTAGGCTTCCAATATATCAATCTTCATGTCTTGACCATTTCGAGACTCCTCGTCATGTCCGTGATCACATCTGGGACTCTGAACAACCTTCGGTACATCAAAACATATAAACTCATAATATAACTGTCATCGTAACGTTAAGCGTGCGGACCCTACGGGTTCGAGAACTACGTAGACATGACTGAGACACGTCTCCGGTCAATAACCAATAGCGGAACCTGGATGCTCATATTGGCTCCTACATATTCTACGATGATCTTTATCGGTCAGACCGCATAACAACATACGTTGTTCCCTTTGTCATCGGTATGTTACTTGCCCGAGATTCGATCGTCGGTATCTCAATACCTAGTTCAATCTCGTTACCGGCAAGTCTCTTTACTCATTCTGTAATACATCATCCCACAACTAACTCATTAGTTGCAATGCTTGCAAGGCTGAAGTGATGTACATTATCGAGAGGGCCCAGAGATACCTCTCCGACAATCGGAGTGACAAATCCTAATCTCGAAATACGCCAACCCAACAAGTACCTTCGGAGACACCTATAGAGCACCTTTATAATCACCCAGTTACGTTGTGACGTTTGGTAGGACACAAAGTGTTCCTCCGGTAAACGGGAGTTGCATAATCTCATAGTCATAGGAACATGTATAAGTCATGAAGAAAGCAATACTAAACGATCAAGTGCTATGCTAACGGAATGGGTCAAGTCAATCACATCATTCTCTAATGATGTGATCCTGTTAATCAAATGACAACTCATGTCTATGGCTAGGAAACTTAACCATGTTTGATTCAACAAGCTAGTCAAGTAGAGGCATACTAGTGACATACTGTTTGTCTATGTATTCACACATGTATTACGTTTCCGGTTAATACAATTCTAGCATGAATAATAAACATTTATCATGATATAAGGAAATAAATAATAACTTTATTATTGCCTCTAGGGCATATTTCCTTCAGTCTCCCACTTGCACTAGAGTCAATAATCTAGTTCACATCGCCATGTGATTTAACGTCAATAGTTCACATCACCATGTGATTAACACCCATAGTTCACATCGTCATGTGACCAACACCCAAAGGGTTTACTAGAGTCAATAATCTAGTTCACATCGCTATGTGATTAATACCCAAAGAGTACTAAGGTGTGATCATGTTTTGCTTGTGAGGGGAGTTTAGTCAACGGGTTTGCTACATTCAGATCCGTATGTATTTTGAAAATTTCTATGTCAATAATGCTCTGCACGGAGCTACTCTAGCTAATTGCTCCCACTTTCAATACGTATCCAGATTGAGACTTTGAGTCATCTGGATCAGTGTCAAAACTTGCATCGACGTAACCCTTTACAACGAACCTTTTGTCACCTCCATAATCGAGAAACATATCCTTATTCCACTATGGATAATTTTGACCAATGTCCAATGATCTACTCCTAGATCACTATTGTACTCCCTTGCCAAACTTAGGGCAGGGTATACAATAGGTCTAGTACACAGCATGGCATACTTGATAGAACCTATGGCTGAGGCATAGTGAATGACTTTCATTCTCTCTCTATCTTCTGCTGTGGTCGGGTTTTGAGTCTTACTCAACTTCACACCTTGTAACACAGGCAAGAACTCCTTCTTTGACTGTTCCATTTTGAACTACTTCAAAATCTTGTCAAGGTATGTACTCATTGAAAAAACTTATCAAGCGTCTTGATCTATCTCTATAGATCTTGATGCTCAATATGTAAGCAGCTTCACCGAGGTCTTTCTTTGAAAAACACCTTTCAAACATTCCTTTATGCTTTGCAGAATAATTCTACATTATCTCCGATCAACAATATGTCATTCACATATACTTATCAGAAATGATGTAGTGCTCCCACTCACTTTCTTGTAAATACAGGCTTCACCACAAGTCTGTATAAAACTATATGCTTTGATCAACTTATCAAAGAGTATATTCCAACTCCGAGATGCTTGCACCAGTCCATAGATGGATCGCTGGAGCTTGCATATTTTGTTAGTACCTTTAGGATTGACAAAACCTTCTGGTTGCATCATATACAACTCTTCTTTAATAAATCCATTAAGGAACGCAGTTTTGTTTATCCATTTGCCAGATTTCATAAAATGCGGCAATTGCTAACATGATTCGGACAGACTTAAGCATAGATACGAGTGAGAAACTCTCATCGTAGTCAACACCTTGAACTTGTCGAAAACCTTTTTGCGACAATTCTAGCTTTGTAGATGGTAACACTACTATCAGCGTCCGTCTTCCTCTTGAAGATCCATTTAATCTCAATGGCTCGTCGATCAATGGGCAAGTCAATCAAAGTCCATACTTTGTTCTGATACATGGATCTCATCTCAGATTTCATGGCCTCAAGCCATTTCGCGGAATCTGGGCTCATCATCGCTTCCTCATAGTTCGTAGGCTCGTCATGCTCAAGTAACATGACCTCCAGAATAGGATTACCGTACCACTCTGGTGCAGATCTCACTCTGGTTTACCTACAAGGTTCGGTAGCAACTTGATCTGAAGTTACATGATCATCATCATTAGCTTCCTCACTAATTGGTGTAGTGGTCACAGGAACATATTTCTGTGATGAACTACTTTCCAATAAGGGAGCAGGTACAGTTACCTCATCAAGTTCTACTTTCCTCCCACTCACTTCTTTCGAGAGAAACTCCTTCTCTAGAAAGGATCCGTTCTCAGCAATGAATATCTTGCGTTCGGATCTGTGATAGAAGGTGTACCCAACATTTTCTTTTGGGTATCCTGTGAAGACGCACTTCTCCAATTTGAAACATTTTCACATAAGCATTGCAACCTCAAACTTTAAGAAACGACAACTTAGGTTTCTTGCCAAACCATAGTTCATATGGTGTCGTCTCAACGTATTTAGATGGTGCCCTATTTAACGTGAATGCAGCTGTCTCTAATGCATAATCCCAAAACGATAGTGGTAGATCGGTAAGAGACATCATAGATCGCACCATATGTAATAAAGTACAGTTATGACATTCGGACATACCATTACACTGTGGTGTTCCAGGTGGCGTGAGTAGTGAAATTATTTCACATTGTTTTAACTGAAGGCCAAACTCTTAACTCAAATATTTTACCTTTGCGATCATATCGTAGAAACTTTTATTTTCTTGTTACGATGATTCTCCACTTCACTCTGAAATTCTTTGAACTTTTCAAATGTTTCAAACTTGTGTTTCATTAAGTAGATATACCCATATCCGCTCAAATCATCTGTGAAGGTTAGAAAATAACGATACTTGACATGAGCCTTAACACTCATTGGACCGCATACATCAGTATGTATTATTTCCAATAAGTCAGTTGCTCGCTCCATTGTTCCGGAGAACGGAGTCTTAGTCATCTTGCCCATGAGGCATGGTTCGCAAGCATCAAGTGATTCATAATCAAGTGATTCCAAAAGTCCATCAACATGGAGTTTCTTCATGCGCTTTACATCAATATGACCTAAACGGCAGTGCCACAAATAAGTTGCACTATCATTATTAACTTTGGATCTTTTGGTTTCAATATTATGAATATGTGTATCATTACGATCGAGATCCAACGAACCATTTTCATTGGGTGTGTAACCATATAAGGTTTTATTCATGTAAACGGAGCAACAATTTATTATCTTACTTAAATGAATAACCGTATTGCAATAAACATGATCAAATCATATTCATGCTCAACACAAACACCAAATAACACTTATTTAGGTTCAACACTAATCCCGAAAGTATAGGGAGTGTGCGATGATGATCATATCAATCTTGGAACCACTTCCAACACACATCGTCACTTCACCCTTAACTAGTCTCTGTTCATTCTGCAACTCCCGTTTCGAGTTACTACTCTTAGCAACTGAACCAGTATCAAATACCGAGGGGTTGCTACGAACACTAGTAAAATACACATCAATAATCTGTATATCAAATATACCTTTGTTCACTTTGCCATCCTTCTTATCTGCCAAATACTTGGGGCAGTTCCACTTCCAATGACCAGTCCCTTTGCAGTAGAAGCACTTAGTCTCAGGCTTAGGACCAGACTTGGGCTTCTTCACTTGAGCAGCAACTTGCTTGCCATTCTTCTGGAAGTTCCCCTTCTTCCCTTTGCCTTTTTCTTGAAACTAGTGGTCTTGTCTACCATCAACACTTGATATTTTTCTTAATTTCTACCTTCATTGATTTCAACATTATGAAGAACTTGGGAATCATTTCCGTTATCCCTTGCATATCATAGTTCATCACGAAGTTCTACTAACTTGGTGATGGTGACTAGAGAATTCTGTCAATCACTATCTTATCTGGAAGATTAACTCCCACTTGATTCAAGTGATTGTAGTACCCAGACAATCTGAGCACATGCTCACTGCTTGAGCTATTCTCCTCCATCTTTTTTAGCTATAAAACTTGTCGGAGACTTCATATCTCTCAACTCGGGTATTTTCTTGAAATATTAACTTCAACTCCTCGAACATCTCATATGGTCCATGACATTCAAAACGTCTTTGAAGTCCCGATTCTAAGACGTTAAGAATGGTGCACTAAACTATCTAGTAGTCATCATATTGAGCTAGCCAAACGTTCGTAACGTCTGCATCTACTCCTGCAATAGGTCTGTCACCTAGCGGTGCGTCAAAGTCATAATTCTTCTCTGCAGCAATGAGGATAATCCTCAGATCACGGATCCAATCCGCACCATTGCTACTAACATTTTTCAACATAATTTTTCTCTAGGAACACAATAAACTGGGAGCAACATCGCGAGCTATTGATCTACAACATAGATATGCTAATACTACCAGGACTAAGTTCATGATAAATTAAAGTTCAATTAATCATAGTACTTAAGAACTCCCACTTAGAAAGACATCCCTCTAATCCTCTAAGTGATCACGTGATCCAAATCCACTAAACCATAAACGATCATCACGTGAAATGGAGTAGCTTTCAATGGTGAACATCACTATGTTGATCATATCTACTATATGATTCACGCTTGACCTTTCGGTCTCAGTGTTTCGAGGCCATATCTGCATATGCTAGGCTCGTCAAGTTTAACCTAAGTATTTTGCGTGTGCTAAACTGGATTGCACCCGTTGTAGATGGACGTAGAGCTTATCACACCTGATCATCATGTGGTGTCTGGGCACGACGAACTTTGGCAATGGTGCATACTCAGGGAGAACACTTTTATCTTGAAATTTAGTGAGAGATCATCTTATAATGCTACCATTAATCAAAGAAAGATAAGATGCATAAAAGATAAACATCACATGCAATCAATATAAGTGATATGATATGGCCATCATCATCTTGTGCTTGTGATCTCCATCTACAAAGCACCGTCATGGTCACCATCATCACTGGTGCGATACCTTGATCTCCATCGTAGCATCATTTTCGTCTCGCCAATCTAATGCTTCCACGACTATGGCTACCGCTTAGTGATAAAGTAAAGTATTACAGGGCGATTGCATTGCATACAATAAAGCGACAACCATATGGCTCCCGCCAGTTGCTGATAACTCAGTTACAAAACATGATCATCTCATACAATAAAATTTAGCATCATGTCCTGACCATATCACATCACAACATGCCCTGCAAAAACAAGTTAGACGTCCTCTACTTTGTTGTTGCAAGTTTTACGTGGCTGCTACGGGCTTAGCAAGAACCGTTCTTACCTACGCATCAAAACCACAACGATAGTTTGTCAAGTTGGTGCTGTTTTAACCTTCGCAAGGACCGGGCGTAGCCACACTCGGTTCAACTAAAGTTGGAGAAACTGACAACCGCCAGCCACCTATGTACAAAGCACGTCGGTAGAACCAGTCTCTCGTAAGCATACGCGTAATGTCAGTCTGGGCCGCTTCATCCAACAATACCGCCAAACCAAAGTATGACGTGCTGGTAAGCAGTATGACTTATACCGCCCACAACTCACTTGTGTTCTACTCGTGCATACAATATCAACGCATAAAACCTGGGTCTGATACCACTGTTGGGGAACGTAGTAATTTCAAAAAAATTCCTACGCACACGCAAGATCATGGTGATGCATAGCAACGAGAGGGGAAAGTGTTGTCCATGTACCCTCGTAGACCGAAAGCGGAAGCGTTAGCACAACGCGGTTGATGTAGTCGTACGTCTTCACGATCCGACCGATCAAGTACCGAGCGTACGGCACCTCCGAGTTTAGCACACGTTCAGCCCGATGACGTCCCTCGAACTCCGATCCAGCCGAGTGTTGAGGGAGAGTTTCGTCAGCACGACGACGTGGTGACGATGTTGATGTTCTACCCACGCAGGGCTGCGCCTAAGCACCGCTACAGTATTATCGAGGTTGACTATGGTGGAGGGGGGCACCGCACACGGCTAAGAGATCAATGATCAATTGTTGTGTCTCTAGGGTGCCCCCTGCCCCCATATATAAAGGAGCAAGGGGGTGTGGCCGGCCAAGGGAGAGGGCGCGCCAGGAGGAGTCCTACTCCCACTGGGAGTAGGACTCCCCCCCCCTTTCCTAGTTGGATTAGGACTTGAGGGGGAAGGAGTGGAAGAGAAGGAAGGAAGGGGGGCGCCACCCCCCTCTCCTTGTCATATTCGGACTAGTGGGGGGGAGGGGCGCGCGGCCAGCCCTTGCCTCCTCTCCTCTCTTCCACCTAGGCCCACTAAGGCCCATTTGATTCCCGGGGGGTTCCGGTAACCTCTCGGTACTCCGGTAAAATCCCGATTTTACCCGGAACACTTCCGATATCCAAACATAGGCTTCCAATATATCAATCTTCATGTCTCTACCATTTCGAGACTCCTCGTCATGTCCATGATCACATCCGGGACTCCGAACAACCTTCGGTCCATCAAAACATATAAACTCATAATATAACTGTCATCGTAACGTTAAGCGTGCGGACCCTACGGGTTCGAGAACTATGTAGACATGACCGAGACACGTCTCCGGTCACTAACCAACAGCGGAACCTGGATGCTCATATTGGCTACTACATATTCTACGAAGATCTTTATCGGTCAGACCGCATAACAACATAAGTTGTTCCCTTTGTCATCGGTATGTTACTTGCCCGAGATTCGATGGTCGGTATCTCAATACCTAGTTCAATCTCGTTGCCGGCAAATCTCTTTACTCATTCCGTAATACATTATCCCGCAACTAACTTATTAGTTGCAATGCTTGCAAGGCTTAAGTGATGTGCATTACCAAGAGGGCCCAGAGATACCTCTCCGACAATCGGAGTGACAAATCCTAATCTCGAAATACGCCAACCGAACAAGTACCTTCGGATACACCTGTAGAGCACCTTTATAATCACCCAGTTACGTTGTTACGTTTCATAGCACACAAAGTGTTCCTCCGGTAAACGGGTGTTGCATAATCTCATAGTCATAGGAACATGTATAAGTCATGAAGAAAGCAATAGCAACAAACTAAATGATCAAGTGCTATGCTAACGGAATGGGTCAAGTCAATCACATCATTCTCTAATGATGTGATCCCGTTAATCAAATGACAACTCATGTCTATGGCTAGGAAACTTAACAATCTTTGATTCAACGAGCTAGTCAAGTAGAGGCATACTAGTGACATACTGTTTGTCTATGTATTCACACATGTATTATGTTTTCGGTTAATACAATTCTATCATGAATAATAAACATTTAGCATGATATAAGGAAATAAATAATAACTTTATTATTGCATCTAGGGCATATTTCCTTCAGTGCTTAGGCGAATCCCTGCGTCGGTAACTTCATCATCACCGTCATCACGCCATTGTGCTGACGAAACTCTCCCTCGGCCTTAGCTGGATCAACAGTACGAGGGACGTCACCGAGCTTAATGTGTGCAAATCGCGGAGGTGTCGTGCGTTGGGTAGTTGGATCGGTTGGATTGCGAAGACATCCGACTACATCAACTGCGTTATTAAACGCTTCCGCTTTCGGTCTACGAGGGTACGTGGACACACTCTTCCCGCTCGTTGTTATGCATATCCTAGAGAAATCTTGCGTTTATCGTAGGAAAATTTTGAAATACTGCGTTCCCCAACACAAGCATGCCTAGCACTCATCCTGGATGGAGAAACTCGACAAAGCTCATGTCGTGTACGCGGCCAAGGAGGCGTACACGAGCTACGAGATGTACAGGCAGATCGTTGACATGAGGAAGTACCTCCTTCCCCAAAACGGCCAGGGATCCAGCCAGAAGCAGAGCAATGGCAAGCATCGTCACAATAATAAATAGATGATTAGATCCTCGTTTCTCCTAGATTAGGGTGCATGTAATTGCTTACTTTGGTGTGTGAAAATATTATGTGTGTAGTCACTCGTGTAATTGTATGCTTAATTTGGTTATGCAGTGTTGTCTTTTTAAGTATATATGTTGATGCTCTGTAGACAGAGCAAATCACATCGCTCATGGACTAAACAATGGAACCCGTCGGTGATGATTTCATCAATCACTGACAATTTTATACTGGCAATTGTTTGCTCAGAACACACATGGCTTGTTATCAGTCTGTGTTGTTATCAGTCTTCCCACACGTTTCTGATTATAGATATGTTTGCCGCATATCACACACATCTTGTTAAGTTGAACTATTTCTGTTCTCTTGGCTCAACGCAAACAGTACATCCGAGTGAACTGTATGCCATATATCGCACACACCTTCATCTAGCTACCCATTTATGTTGTTCCGCCTCACAACAAACAATTTATCCGAGTGAACCGTGTGCCGTATATCGCACACGCCTTCATCTGGCTGCCACTTTCTTTTGTTCTGCCTCATCGCAAATAGTTCATTGAACTAAACTGTATGCCCCGCATTGCACACGCAACTAAAATCTGAACCGTGTTTGATATATCCTTCATCGCAAACGTTTTACATCTTTTTGACGCTTTTTTACACAGTTCGCGATTAATGCATCACAGAAAGTTTTGTTAAAGGGTCTCTGATCGTAGTTTCACGTTAGAACCATCCTGCAGTAGTGATTATGTGCAAGTATGAACTGTGCAGTTCGATTTCATCAATACCAGTTTGAACGGGTATATTTGGTTCCTGTTATGCCTGGTGTCGTTAACACATGCCCTTTATTTCAGTTCCACACATTTATCCAGTGTGATGTTTAAGCATGAGCTACGTTCTATTCATTTTTAACAATACTAGTTTGAATTACAATATTTGGTCGCTGTTAAGCCTGTTGTAGTTAACATCCCCTTCCATTTTTTGTCTACTTTGACAACATGCTGAAACCAACACATTAAAGCTAGCATTTGGAGATGATGTTGTTTACCATGGCTATATTTGGTTGATGTTAAGCCTATTGTACTTATCATGCCTTTCCATGTACTTACATAGGACAGCAGCAGGAGTGGTCGACGTTTTCCATCGAGGTTAGTTTCATCCCTCGGCTTATACTCCATCCGTTCCATAGTGTAGTGCATACAGATCCACGCCTGGACACTTTTTAGCTTCTAATATTGACTTGTTGCTTGTAGGTACATATGTCCTCGGCAAAGATCCATGCCTCGACCCTTTTGGCATATGTGGCAATGAGATATTCATGAACCAACATCAAGTGGGGAAACTGGTAAGGATTGTTAGCAAAAATATACGAACAATGACAATTAAATTATTTGTTTACGCTATATCCAACACAACTATGAGCTATAGGATGGTAACTACGCACTATGTGGTCTTCTCTTTTTACTCTCCATAATGAGTTGTTAGACAACAATGTCTTAATCTTTTTCGTTTGCAATGGTTCCCAAAGTAGTTTACTCAAGATTACCTCGCAAAGACATGATTGGTGGACATGCAATGAAGGTTAAAGTATTTCATCGAGACTACAATGAGCATCGAGAAGTCCTAATGAAGACAGTGAAGGGTGGGCGGGCGGCCATCACAAGGGGTTGGCCTAGAGTCGTGTGTGCATTAGGCATGGAGGAGGGCACAATATAGGCATTCCTCCTCACCTTCTCCAGCAACCATAATGTCTTTCGCCTCTCTCTTTACCATCCTTAGTACAACTGTGGTTCATCATTCTTTAATTCGTGTTTCTGTAGTTCTTCAGTATATGTAGTTGTGCATCAAATTATGCATTCATTCTTGAACCTATATTTGTAATAGACATGATTATATATGAAATAAGTGATTGCCTACTTTCAAATTCAAAATCTGTTTCAAATTCAAATTCTATGAATTTTAAATGCATGGACTAAATTAGAGATAAATTATGCTCTGGAGGCCATTACATTGCACACAGTTTGTGAAAGAAAAACATCTGTGATAAACTTCAAGATCAGACACGTTTCTTAGATCACTACGTGTGCGATGAATCTCTACTGCACACATGATTAGCCAAGAGAAACAACAACAACAACAACAACAACAACAACAACAACAACAAAAACAACAACAACATAGTCTCCTTATCAGACACGCTTTGCAATCATGAATTGTTTATGATGTTGTGCACATCATAAACATTGCTCATAGAAGAACGTGTGCAATAGGACTTCATCCAACACGACAAACGTTTATGGATAGAGCAACGTGTGGGATATATTCAATCTTCACATATAGTTTTATAGGGACAACTATATGTACTCTTACACCCAATCGCATAAAGTGCAGGAAAAGTAAATGTGCCTGATAGTCTCCTTATCATACACGCTTTACAATCATGAACTATTTGTGATGGGGCGCGCATCGTAAACGTTGCACCACAGAATAGCGCTTGCGATGGTAATGCCAACCCACATGAGTAGCAAGGATGGATCTTTTGGGAAACTTGATATATCACAAACAGTTGTGTGACGACTCACATTTGGGATAGATGCGGGCATAGCATACCCTTAGTTCTGCAAAACATATACATTCCTACACCCCTATCATACACACACATGCAAGACGACAGTTTAAAACTCTGTTGTGGAAAGGGGGTAAAAACCATTTGTATAGCACGTAGCTGCACTAGTGCAAGGTGGGCCAAGTACAAGGAGTACTAGGCTCCTCAAGACCAACATGTCGTAGATTTCTGGAATAGGACTTTGGCGGTGGTGGAGGTCACCGCTTCGAGCCGAAGGAGGAAGAAGAAGCGGTGGAGATGGTGACCAGGGCGTCGGAGCCAGACCATCGTACTTTGCCAATCGATCTGGATGACGGTGAGGACAATGGCGAGAACTACACATAATATGGTCTAGCTGGAGGACAACCACAAGGGCAAGGGTCCCTACCGCTCCAAGCGCCTCCAGGGTCACCGGGCTAGGATTTGAAGCTACTGTGTAAGATTAACCCCCAATCCGCATTCGCCTTGTATTCAATCCAGATTGGAACCCTAAATCAATTGCTACTTAGTACTCATGAAAAAGTTCTGATCAATCCTATGGCTATTTACCTCGATTCCCCATTCCCTAGAACATGGATGGATTACGCGGACCGAATATAAACGTGGATGGAATGCGAAATAGTAAGTGAGGAGGTGAAAATAGGGCTTACCGCCATTGTCGAAGCACCGCGGGTGATGTTGCTGATGCCGGTGATGGAGGACGGTGGTCGCCTTGCCGTTCTCTGGTCCACTGATCACTGTCGCCGGTGTGAGAGTGGAGAGTGGAAAGAGGGGAAAGAGAGTGATGAGGGAAGGTGGGGGTAATTATTGTCGGCTCTTCGGGAAACAATGTGACTTCTCGAGCATGTAGTTGCCGCCACGTGCATCTCGCGAGCCTGGCCGTGAAAAACTGCCGATTAGGGAGTTCTTAGCGGGCCTGGCTGCGAGGTGATTTAAAAATCGTGCGATGCAGGCCAAACAGTAAACAGAAGTAACCAAACAGTCCATTTTCTTCCCATGCGGGCCTGGTTGGGCGTAATGCGGGCAATCATATTTCTCCTGCTATCAAAATTAGACCCTCCTCACAGTAGTAATCTAATCGTGTACGTGCACCTATGTCCCATTTGATAATAATACTATTATTAGAATTAACTGCAATTGATGTTGTTTCCAAGATTAAGTGTGTTTAATGCAATTAATGTTATTTTCAAAGTATGATTAATGGAATTAATGTAATTTCCAAATTATGAATAATGTAATTAACATGTTTCTAAATTATTGACGATTTGATGGATTTATCATTTGAGCAATGCAAGACATTGGATATAGGTGATTGGATGGCTCAGATTATCTGGATTCACCAAACTCGTGCTCAATTTTATATTCAACAAAATGGAATTATTTGGATGTAGGTCCATGCACGTCTAGTTTGACAGTAATATTATTTCCAAGATTATCCAGAATTAATGTTTATTTCAAGATTAATTTGGTTTAGTGTAATTAATGACATTTCAAAATTTTGATTGATGCAATTAACGTGTTTACAAATTATTAATGATGTGATGGATCATGGATACATCATTGAAGCAGCGTGAAACATTAAATATAGGTGGTTGGATGACTCAGATCATTTGGATTCCCCAAATTCATGCTTTTATATTCAACAAAAGGCAAATTTCTTGCAATTTCCAGGCGAGGACCGGGAAGTAATCGTATAATTCTGAAGCACTTTATCAATATTTTGATGTTTCCTGTCCTTAGTAAAAAAATGCCACTTTGATATGTCAAAAGAATAGTAACTCTTTTCACAAATAAAAATAGAAAAACTAGTATTTATATCCGTTGAAAAAATTAAAGTTACAATTAATTATATGAATCCATGTTATGTTCAATTTTGGGTTATAGCTTTCATATAGTATTATGCAATTAGTGTAATATGGTGCTATAATCAAGTATAATGACAAAAATAAGGGTTTATGTTGTTTGAAAATTTTAGCCTTTAAAATTTGAGTGAATTTGATTTTTTACATCCTAGTTGCATGTTTTTTTAGAAAAGGAGGATGACCCCTAGCCTCTACATCTGGGGGATGCATACGGCCATTTTATTGATTATTCTCGAGGACCTTACAAAGTAGAACAACAATATTCCTGAATCTGCCATCTTGGCAACATCTGCCGCTACTCCTATCCAAATAATGAAGGGGTGCAAGTTGGGCCACACACCCAGACCTCTCACCTAAGCCAAACATCTAAAGTCAGAGGCCCCGACCGAGCCATCTGCAGGGTCCATCTTCCACTGGTCCATCTTCAGAGCAGATTGAGGTGAGAACCTTGGCAGGTCCTCCACCATCGACGCCACCATAACGCCAAGTGACGACCTCCACCTACGCGAGCCTTGTCAGGTCCTCCACCATTGACGCCACCACGACGCCAGACAATGACCACCACCTACGAGGGTCCATCTCTAAGAAACAAACATAAATCCATGCTAGGATGGGGCCGAACCACCACCGTCGCCCACCACCCACAAGCGCTACCCAACCCCAAGGTTCCCTAAGCGGCGCCTTCAATAAGGGAACAGCGCCGTGAGCGCCGCCGCCGCCCAAAAAAGTTAGGTCTTTCATCCGGGAGACCTAGGGGAAGGGGAAATGAGGGGATCAGTCCATACCGACGCCTCCAAGGAGGGGAACGGCGCCCTCACGCGTTGTCGGTGTCAAAACTGGTGGATCTCGGGTAGGGGGTCCCGAACTGTGTGTCTAGGATCGATGGTAACAGGAGACTGGGGACACGATGTTTACCCAAGTTTGGGCCCTCTCTATGGAGGTAATACCCAACTTCCTGCTTGATTGATCTTGATGAATATGAGTATTACAAGAGTTGATCTACCACGAGATCGTAATGACTAAAACGTAGAAGTCTAGCCTATGTGGGTATGGTAATGAGTATATGTGGTGTGCTTTCCGAACTATCCCCTTTGGTTTATATAGACACCGAGGGGATCTAGGGTTTACATGGAGGCGGTTACATAAGAAGGAATCTTCGGTCGCCAAGCTTGCCTTCCACGCCAAGTAGAGTCCAATCCGGACATGGTGCAGTCTTCGGCCTTCATGTCTTCATAGCTCATCGTCCGGCCCATGGATAACAGGTCGAACGCCCAAGGACCCCTTAGTCCAGGACTCCCTCAGTAGCCCCCGAACCAGTCTTCAATAGCGAGGTGATCGGCACACATATTTTCTTCGGCATTGCAAGGCGGGTTCTCCCTTCGATGATCTCCAAGTAATGTATTCAGCCATTGATCCAATGCCGCCTCTGCGCGTGGATTAATCTTTGTCCTCCACGTGTCGAGTGAATGTGGAAAGTCAGGGTATTTTTGCGAATAACACCCCATCCATGCGAGGAAGAGTGCCTATTTAAAGAGATTGGATCCCAGATCCATTCAGCACTACGCAGAAGAAATCCCCAGAGACTGCTCAGGAGAAACAATTCCAGCATGGCCAGTGTTCCGAGCTCCTCCGCTCGTCCCGGCCCAGAGAAAGGCGAGTAGGAGAGGTGTTCCATGTCTCATAGTCGATTGATGAAGTTGCAAACACAGGGATTCCTTCCCCATGCGGATTTAGTCCATGTTCGAACAGGGCTAGCTTCCTTCAACGAGGGACCTCAGGCAAAGGACTTCCCCAATCCGTCCGGGGGGAGCGAGTGTGTTTTGTCCCCTGCCTGCTAAGAGGTGTTGGATTTCCAATCCATCTGTTCCTCCGAGGGCTTCTGGAATACTACGGCCTCCAGCTGCACAACTTCACTCCGGCCTCTATTCTGCACATTGCAGGTTACGTCTCTTTATGCGAACTTTTCCTGGGTGTTAACTTTTCCTGGGTGTTAACTTTTCCTGGGCGTCGAGGCTCATTTCGAGTTGTGGAGGAAGTTGTTCTATCTCGTCCCGCGCAATCATGAAGGGTCAATATTTGAAGTGGGCGGAGCCGAAATATGGCGTGTCGCCGATACCGGATATCCATCTGGCACACCAAGGAAGGCACCTGATGAATGGCCCTCCGAATGGTTTTATATAGAGGACGTTGCGCTTCCTGACCCGATTCAAAAGGGTCTTCCTGAATTTGCGCGCGTCCCACTAAAGAAACGCCACAGTTGGCGTCCCCGGAGTCTTGAAGAGGAAGACGGCGCGGAGGTTCGTCAGCTGATGAGCAGGATAAAAGAGCTCACCCAGTCCGGACTCACAGTAATTGAGGTTATGGCGATTTCCATAGAGCGAGGGGTTCAGCCGCTCCAATACAGAGGGCTTCCCATGTGGCAATACAATGGGCAGACGCCTCTCGCTGTGGCCGGAAAGGTCCGGATACCCCTGCCGCTTTGGCTAAGATATTAGCCGAACTGTTCAAAGGGGAGGAAAAGGAATTTCTCCGCATCAAATGTAGAGACGGGTACTCTATGTATAACCCTCCCACTTGGGTAAGACCCGACACCTCTGTTCTTACTTCTTCCATCTCTGAATTGCCTTTGACAAACTTCTAGCCTGTTTGCTTATGACAGCACTGGCGAAAGGTCATCGAGGGATTTTATAGTCCCGCCCCACAGCCGGGGGACCATAATCGGGAGCTCGATCCCGGGTTCGAAGAGGATCCGGTTATATTTGTGGTGCTTGCGGAGGGGATGTTTTACCAGATGAGCTACGATGGCAAAGAAGTGGCCATCATCGCCGACTACCCTGGTCTTCTTCCAGCTTCACACGTAAGTGATCCGAACACACCTTATTCAAAAGAGATCTTTCCTTCCTTCTTACCCACCGCACTGTCTTGTGCTCAAAAGGGGAAGGGTTCGGCGCGCCGTACTACTCCAAGGGTACCTCCAAAGAGAGCGTCCCCCACTCCGGGCGAGCCTTCCAAGAGGAAAGCAAGCGAAGATACGGTCGTGCCCTCATCGAAGAGGTATGAATTCGCCAACCTGCACCTGAGCAGTCACGTCCAACCGTGACCTTCCTGTTATTCATGTGTCAGGAAGAAGACGCGCCGGACCGCATCCGGAGGCTCGAGCAGCCGTACTTCCCGCAGCCAGAATTCAAACCCTGCCATGAAGACAAGGGTCGATGAGGAGCCGGAGTCGGACTGTCCTCCGACCGAGGACTCGGATGATGTATCCGTCACCAACTAGGAAGTGGAGAGTGCGATGAATCATCGGCGCTGCCGGGCCATTTTACAGGACCCTGGCTTTTTAGAAGAGTCGTTTAACGCCTTCAACTCGGCCGATGCATACATCCGAGCTGCTCGAGATGGGATTAACAGGGCCACAAAGCAACATTTGAAAGATGTGCAGGTAAATTTATTTTGTCTGACTATGATAACCATATGCCAGTAGCCCCTGAGACTTAAAGGAGTTGAAACAACTGATTTAAGGATCAATGTATGACCAGGTGCTTACGGAGAAGAACACCCAGCTAGCTCAGGAGCTTGAAAAGTGTCAGCGCCGGCTGCTTGCTGCCAATGTCGAACTGGAGAAATACAAGGCATCTCCCGGTAATGTTTCCTTCTATCGAAAATTCGTAATGATACACTGATAGTGTGAATCTGGGTGCTAATCTTTGTGTTCGGCCATTAGACCAAGTGCAAGAGCAGCTGGACACCGCTCGAAGCGAAGAACGCGGAGCCAAAAAGCTACTAGCAGCGGGCGAGCGTGTATTGACAAAAGTCGTTCAGGAGAAAAGGAAACTCCAGGACTCAAACTCCAAACTGGGCGAAGAACTGAAAGATGTGCGAGCTCAGCTAGCTGACTCTGTGAAGGAGAACAAGAAGTTGTGAGGCGGCATATTCAGTATGTGGCTGCTTTTGTTTTATAACAGTTTTGGAGGTAACGATAGCTAACATAGTTGTAATTGCAGGTGTTTTGACGAACCGCCCTGAAGAGGAGGTGTCCGGATCATCAAGTGATCTTCTGCAAGGGCTGTCGCAGTTCCACGAGCAAGCTCGACAGGCGATGCAGAGTGCAACCAAGGCTTTATGGCCATCCGACCCCCCTCTAGGAAGCATGGAGCTGCTGGTAGAGCTGTTCAAGGGAGCACGGCGGCGTATCCGCCTGTGGAAGATATCGGCATGCCGAGAGGGTGCGCGAGAGGCCTGGGCCATGGTGAAGACGCGATATAACAAGCTGGATCCTAATCACATGGCTCGTGTCGGACCGGTAGGGTCGAATGGGGAAGAAATTCCTGTTAGTTTAGTATATGACCAAGTAGAGGTGGCCGCCAAATATTCCCAACAGGATTGTAAGTTAGGCTGCCTGTTGGAAGGTGTAGAGGAGGAGGTTTTCGAGTCCAAGTGACTGTATACTTTCCTCATCTAGCCGAATTGTATATCATTTGTCATGGCAGACCTTTTCCCCTCAACCTCCGGTCCTGAAGGTGTGGAGTGTTTCCGAATACCGTCGCAGCCGAATAGGCCGGGGTATGCCTAGAAAACTAGGCGTAGGGGTCATATTTGCTTGAACAGACAAGTTGTATCCGGCTAGCTATGTTATATTACATTGATATCGTAAGAAACATCTTCCACAGAGAATAGTTCCGTTAAGGGTTCCTTTCCCTGGTGTGCATGCATTTAATGCGCATGTCTGAATTGTGATGTGAGCACCACGGTTTGTATAACTTCTGGGGGTGCACAATGGAGTGAGTTTGAATAACATCTTTAATTCACCGACCGAATATTCCCTTAAGAACGCTAGCTTTCGGCTTCACCCAGTCTGAGGTACACATCCGGATGACCCGGCGGTAACAATCGTAGAGGTGATCCGTTTATGCCCTAGCCGAACTAACGGGAACATAGGGCATAAGCACAGGAGCCAGGCAACCCAGCTTGGCCAGAACTTAAGTCATATCGATGCATATAATGGCAAAGAAAAGGTACATATGGAAAAACTCATATGTGAGGAGCTTGATGCTCGAGGAATGACGTGAACTTCTGTCCGAGAAGCCCCCAGGTCCAAGTGGCGTGCATGTTTAAAGATGTATGTGCCAATGGTGTGCAGTCTAGCAGCACTTAAAGCTTTAAAGCGAGAAAAAAGAAAGTAATCAGAAAAGAGAGAGAAAATAATGGAAACTGCAGGGGAGGAGGAGATGAACAATGGGTTTAGCGCTAGGCGTAGAATCTCCGGAGTCTGGACGCGTTCCAGGGGTTCGGCTCGAGGCGATTGTCTGATGCATCGCAAAGACGGTATGCTCCTCTGGTGAGAACTTTGGCAATTATGAAGGGACCCTCCCATTTGGGCTTGAGTTTGTCCTTTTTCTTCTCCGGGAGGCATAGAACGAGTTCGCCGACGTTGTAAGTCTTGGCCCGTACTTCTCTGCTTTGATATCTTTGAGCCTGCTATTGGTAAACTGCTAAACGGGCTTTTGCAACATCGCGTTCCTCCTCCAGGGCATCTAGGATGTCCTGCCGATCGAGCTCGGCTTCTCTCTCTTCGTACATACTCACTCTAGGTGAATCGTGAATAATATCGCAGGGCAATACGGCCTCTGCACCATACACCATGAAGAATGGTGTGTACCCGGTAGTACGGTTGGGTGTGGTCCACAACCCCCAGAGTACGGAGTCGAGCCCCTCAACCCAGTGCTTGTCTGATTCTTTGAAAGACCGCACTAGTCTGGGCTTGATGCCGCTCATAATAAGACCGTTGGTGCGTTCGACTTGACCGTTGGTTTGTGGGTGATAGACGGAGGCGTAATCTAGTTTAATACCCAGATTAGTACACCAGGTTTTTACCTCATCAGCTGTGAAATTGGAGTCACTGTCAGTGATGATGCTGTGTGGGACACCATAACGGTGCACAACATCGGATATGAAGTCTATCACCAGGTCGGACTCAGCCGTTTTGACCGGTTTGGCCTCTATCCACTTAGTGAATTTGTCCACCATAACCAGCAGATATTTTTTCTTATGGCTTCCCCCTTGAAGGGATCCAACCATGTCGAGTCTCCAGACCGCAAAAGGCCAAGTGATGGGGATTGTTTGTAGGGCAGTGGGGGCATACGGCTTTGATTGGCAAAGAGTTGGCATCCGACGCAATGTTGGACAAGGTCCGGTGCTTTTGCTTGGGCCGTCGGCCAATAAAACCCTGTACGGAAGGCCTTGCTAATAAGGGCCGGAGCTGCGGCGTGGTGACCGCCGAGTCTGGCATGAATTTCAGCCAAGAGCCGCCGCCCCTCTTCCTCGGATATACATCGTTGAAGGACTCCGGTGGCGCTTTTCTTGTAGAGCTCTCCATCATGAACCTTGTAGGCCTTTGAGCGCCGGACAATGCAGCGGGCCTCATTCTGGTCCTCAGGAAGCTCCTTCCTATTAAGGTAGGCCAGGAAGGGTTCGGTCCATGGGGCAATGACTGCCATGATGAGATGCACCGACGGTGTTATGTCGGTGTTTCCAGGATCTGGGGTTATGTTTTGGTCCGGACTAGTATTGTCGTTTTCCCCCTGCCACACCACGGATGGCTTAAAGAGCCTTTCCAGGAAGATATTAGGTGGGACGGGGTCACGCTTAGCGCCAATACGAGCAAGAACATCCGCCGCTTGATTACTATCTCGAGCCACATGATGAAACTCGAGCCCCTCGAACCAGGCCGACATTTTTATGAATACGTTACGATCTACTGCCATCTTCGGATCTTTAGCGTCGAAATCTCCATTTGTTTGAGATATTGCAAGGTTTGAGTCCACGCGCACTTATAGGCTTTGTATGCCCATGAGACAGCCATCCGGAGACCATGCAATAAGGCCTCGTATTCGGCTGCATTATTGGAGTCTGTGTATAGTATTTGGAGAACATACTGGATGACGTCTCCAGTAGGGGACGTTAAAACGACACCCACTCCTAACCCTTCCAGCATTTTGGAGTCGTCAAAGTACATGACCCAATTGGAGTATGTGTCGTACTCTTTAGGGAGTTCGGCCTCTGTCCATTCGGCGATGAAGTCGGCCAGTACTTGGGATTTGATAGCTCGATGTGGTTTATATGTAATGTCAAATGGCAGGAGCTCGATGGCCCATTTGGCAATTTGGCCCGTAGCATCGCGGTTGTTTATAATGTCATTGAGTGGTACTTTAGAGGCCACCGTGATTGAACACTCCTGGAAGTAGTGACGGAGCTTCCGAGATGCCATGAAGACCGTGTATGCTATTTTTGGTAATGAGGGTACCGGGATTTGCATGGTGTAAGGACAGTAGATACGTAGTATACTGGCTTTTGAAGCGGGAATTTATGTCCGTCCTGTTCTCGTTCGACAACGAGTACGGTGCTCACCACCTGATGTGTTGCCGATATGTATAATAACATCGGTTCACTGGAGTTTGGTGCGGCCAGGATTGGATTGCTCGCAAGAAGGGTTTTTATTTCTTCCAGTCCGGCTGTTGCCGCGTCCGTCCACTCGAAGTGGTCGGTTCGCCGTAGAAGGCGATAGAGAGGCAGTGCCTTTTCTCCTAATCTGGAGATAAAGCGGCTTAGAGCTGCCATGCAACCTGCAAGTTTTTGAACTTGCTTAAGGTCTGTTGGCTTAGCCAATTGTGACAAAGCTCAGATTTTGGCTGGGTTTGCTTCGATTCCTCTATTGGAAACGATAAAGCCCAGTTGTTTTCCAGCGGGGACGCCGAAGACACACTTTTCCGGGTTGAGCTTAATGTCATATTTCTGGGGGGTGTTGTTATGGGGCGTCCTTGATAAGGATGTCCTCGCCACTCTTGGCTACCTGTCATAGTATCCAACATGCTCTAAGACTGTGGGTTGCCACAGTATCTGTTGTTGTATGTATTTTGCATGGGCCATCAAGCCACCCTTCCAGAACGGTGTCGTGCCGTATAGTGGCTTTGTGTTTTTTGACTGTTGGACTGGGCGTGCCCCAAGGGTATGCCCTTTTCGCCTGTAGGGCAGTTGGGTTGGCGCTGGTGGTTCCCAGCGAGCTGCCCGACTTTCCCAGGCACTTTCCATCGCGCATTATTTTTGTACGATGGTGGCTAAATCGGCAAATTTTAGTATGCGGCGTCGATTGATGGCGTTGAGGATTCCTTCGTCCGCATAGGTTTTGCAGAACGCTGATATTGCGTCCTCGTCACGGCAATCCTTTACCTTGTCGTTGACAAGGAGGAATCTGGCCCAAAAGTGGGGGACCTTCTCCTGAGATTGCTGTTTTATGCTCATGAGAGCCTCTATGTCCGGGTGGGTGGGTGGAATTAAATTCGAACCCCGACCCAACCGGTTGTCCGAAGTCCGACGAACCTCCGGACTAGATAGTCCGGGTTCCAAAATATCTTCTGATTTTTTGGAACCGCCGTCCGATGCTATGTTCGGAGGTCTGGTTGCACCCGTTCGCGGGTGAGTATTCGGCTCTTCATGAACGGCGACCCGAACATAGTTCGTCTTCCATATAGAAGAAGACTCGTCGTCCTGCTCCAGGACTGCCGCGATCTGGTGGGTGGCCAGTGGAGTTTCAGTTTCTCCCTGATTGATTTTAGGCCCGATCTGATCGTAATCTGTGACGATTCCCAAAAGCGACGATGCAATCTAGGAGCTCGTTTAAAGACGAAAACTCAACCGGATCCATCTGCTTGGAGTGCTCGTAGTTGATGCGAAGGGGATTTTCGATGGCCCCAGAGGTCATCATCGGCTCCGCGGCCGAACGGGCGATCATAGTAAAGTCGCCCAGCCGGAGGGTTTGGCCCAGGGCCAAAACTACCCCTGCGGTAAAATTGTCTTTAATGACAAGGCGAGCCATCGAGCCTTTCATCGACGGCACAGTGGAACTCTCAATGAAAGCACCAATGTCGATGTCAAAATCAGCGGATCTCGGGTAGGGGGTCCCGAACTGTGTGTCTAGGATCGATGGTAACAAGAGACGGGGGACACGATGTTTACCCAGGTTCGGGCCCTCTCTATGGAGGTAATACCCTACTTCCTGCTTGATTGATCTTGATGAATATGAGTATTATAAGAGTTGATCTACCACAAGATCGTAATGACTAAACCCTAGAAGTCTAGCCTATATGGGTATGATAATGAGTATATGTGGTGTCCTTTCCGGACTATCCCCTTCGGTTTATATAGACACCGAGGGAATCTAGGGTTTACATGGAGGCGGTTACATAAGAAGGAATCTTCGGTTGCCAAGCTTGCCTTCCACGCCAAGTAGAGTCCAATCCGGACACGGTGCAGTCTTCGGCCTTCGTGTCTTCACAGCCCATCAGTCCGGCCCATGGATAACAGGCCGGACGCCTGAGGACCCCTTAGTCCAGGAATCCCTCAGGCGTCACCGTCAGCGTGGCCGATCATGGCCGGCCAGGGAGTTTACCCGAACTAGATCCCCGCCATCAACAACGACTCCTGTACAGAATCGGGCGACCAAGAGGAAGCGCGGCCCGACTAGGCTGGTCCGCACGCCGAACAAGGGAGGAGGGGACGCGCTAGATCGCGCGCACCAATCACCGCAGAAGCAGCCGTCGGCCGCCAACTACCACCGGATCCTGCCGCCCGCGCGGCCGGGACGCTAGATTCATCGCTCACATGGCTGCTAGCCGGCCATGCCTTGTCAATGGAGCCGCCGCTCTAGATCCGAGGTTCCCCACGCAGAGGCAGGGCAATCGAGGCCCCGCCGCCACCATCCTTGGCGCCCCGGGCTTGCCCGGCGACTGCCTCAGGCGGCAGCAAGGAAGGGAAGAGGGGTGAGGGGTGAGGAGGAGGGGCAGCTAGGGTTGGGAGGTGGAGGTGCGGGGGGTAAGAAGGAGGGCGGCTCCGTCTCTCTCTTCACCTAGTTGCATGTTTGTGACAGCTTTTACCCCATTTAGTAGAAATTCTTAAATTTTAATCAATTTAGCGAAACTTGTGATATAAATTACTCCGTTTTTGGTTTTTGTACTAACTCTGTATGCCATGTTTGCGATTCTTTTATATTTTTCTGCTTGCTTTGGTTTTTTGGAGAGTGCAACCGAAGTAGCTAGCTGCGTCTGACCTTCCACCGAACCGCCCAGGGTGGCCGCGTGTGCCGCCGAAGCCAGACCAGTTAGGCCATATTGGCGTGTGGTGCGGTTCGATGTACAGTCAGACACACGGCTACCTTATTCGGGTTTTTTTAGCATCAATACAGACACAAGCGCTCATATACACGCGCATACACTCATCCCTATGAACGCATACGCGCACACTCTATCCCTATGAGCACCTTCGAGAGACTGAGCCGGCATATCATCTTGAGATTTACGAAGTCACCGTAGGCGCCTCGTCGTCGACGGAAACGTCTCCTCTCACTGAAAGCGCATCGCCGGAAATCCTGAAATAAATCCAGAAATAATGCGAGCACCAGGATTTGAACTCTGGTGGGTTGGGGATACCACTGTCCACCTAACCAACTCAACCACAGGTTGATTCGCGGCTACCTTATTCGGTTAGAGCCTCCAAAACCGAGGCAAACAAAACAAATAACAAATAATTTGTAGACGTGGCATGCATGGTCAACAGAAAAATCAAGTAGGGGTAATCTTGGCCTCAAGTTTTGCTAAATTGAATAAAAATGACATTTTTTTGCTAAATGTTGTTTCGAGTTTTGCTAGGGTTTGTGCTGTTCAGGAAGACAAGACAGCGACGTCTTCTGAAGATGGAATAAGGTTCTCCTCATCTAGCCCCCATCTTGGTGGTGTGTCTAGTATCGTCAGTGCGCGTATGGAGATGTATCCCGGCGGATCATAGTTCGTCTACATTTGTGTGTCTTCAGATTAGATTCTTCCGATCTACACTACTTTTCGTCGGTGACGGTTGTTGTTCTGTTGTGTTGGTCCTATGGGATCTTAACACGTAGACTTCCTGACTGTCTACTACAATAAGTTTTGCCCGACTCCGATGAGGGATGGGCAATGATGGCGGCGCGCGTTCGGCTCGCTTCAATACTTATAGTCGTCGCTAGATGGTCTAAGGATCTGGATGTAATTTTGTCATTTCTGATGCTCGTTATACCGCCATGATTATAAATGAATAGATCGGAAGTTTTCTCATAAAAAACATCAAACAAGAAGGTAAAAAAAAGGGATCGCCTGGAACTCAGATGACTGAGACATAGTTATGTCTCAGTCACCTGATGTCACCTGACGTCACACTGCATGCCAAGGTTCAGTTCGTTTCCCTGTCCGGCCTGCTTGTCTTTTTTATTTTTTTTATTTTTTTTGGGCTGGCCTTGTCTTCCCTTTCACTTGTCCTTCCTGTCAATTTACTCGGGCTGCACAACGTCAAGGCAAATGTGCTGGCCACAAGCCGACGAGTTTCATGCACGATCAACAAACACATGAACATTTGCATGTGTGTGTCACTAACAAAAAATAGGAAACATTGAATAATTAAAGCTCCGAGATTACAAATTAAAATAGTTTTGCTTAATATTTTTGTTCACTAAGCCAAGGCCTTTATAGTTGATTTTTCATTCAAGGCTAAAAAAATATCGTAAATAAATTTTAAAATGGAAACAAAGAGTAAACCAAAATAAAATGATATAAGATGAAAAGCTAAGACATTGGAGTGATATTTTTTTGGAAACATTATGTATGACCGACGAAGATACAACTATAAGCGTTCAACAGTGCGAAACTGGGATCAAGTGTGTGTGTGTGTCTATATATATATGTATATATATATATATATGTGTATATATATATGTGTGTGTACACATATATATAGGAAAAAAACAATGCGGTGTGCACCTTGGAGTGTTATTCAAGAACATTATGTATTTTCATGTGGGAAATGCCGGAGTTGGGTCGTGCGTTCCAAAAAAACACAAAAAATTAGCCAAAATGAAAAAATTGCTTGTATGTACCCACCGTGAGGGGAAATGATAGAAAACCCATCTATGTGATGCTAAAAAACATCCAACCGCCAACCCTGGTTGCGGTCACATTATATGGCTTGCAGTTGCGCTTGTGTGTGTTGAGTTGCGATTGCACTCGGGATGGGGCGGTTGCAACTACAACAATAAACCCTATCAAAAAATGGAACCGATTTCATCGGCACCGACAACCCCCTCCCCGACGCCCGGTTGCGCTTGGGTGTGTTGAGTTGCGAATGCGCTCGGATTGGAGTGGTTGCAACTACAACAACAAAAAACCTAACATAATAAAAAAAAAGGAACCGATTTCATCGGCGCCGACAGCCCTCCGCCGACCCCGGTTGCGAGTCCAAGGTCGACTTGCAAGTGGCATCGAGTAAACACCGCCCCGAGTTGCGAGTCGATGGTCGAGTTGCAACTGGGGCATTCAGGCCCCTCGCAGCTACGAGTCGATGGTGGACTTGCAATTGGGGCAATCATGGCAAAAAAGAAGAAATAAAAACTAGTTGCGAGTCGATGGTCTAGTTGCAAGTGGCACCAATTAA
>NC_041388.1:495742323-495743296 GCF_002162155.2 Triticum dicoccoides | reverse complement strand
CCCGAAGTTGCGGGTCGGGGGTAGAGTTCCAACGGGGGCATTCGGTCCCTCACAGTTGCGAGTCGATGGTAGACTTGCAACTAGGGCAATTATGGCAAAAAAGAAAGACAACAAAACAGACCACTTGCGAGTTCATGGTCGAGCTGCAAAGTGGCACCGAGTAAACACCCCCCAGTTGCAACTCGATGGTTGAGTCGCAACTAGGGCATGCGGGGCCCACAGTTCCTTGTATTTCATCGGTGAAACCAAAAAGTTGCTTGTATTTACAAGGAAAGTAATTGTGAACAAACAAAAACAACAAACAACAACAGTAACAACAACAACACACAACAAAAACAGACCAGTTGCAAGTCCAAGTTCGAGTTGCGAAGTGGCATTGACTAAACACCCCCCCTGAGTTGCGAGTCGATGGTCAAGTTGCAACTGGGGCATTTGGGGCCTTGCAGCTGCGAGTTGATGGTGGACTTGCAATTGGGGCAATTATGGCAAAAAAGAAAGACAAAAAAAGACTAGTTGTGAGTCCAAGGTCGAGTTGCAAGTGGCATCGAGTACACCCCCCCTGAGTTGCGAGTCGATGGTCGAGTTGCAAGTGTTGTGTGGGCCCTACAGTTGCGAATCGATGATGGACTTGCAACTGAGGCAATATGGCAGTAAAAGAAAAGACAAAAAATCATACCAGTTGCGAGTCCAAGGTCGAGTTGTAAGTGGCACCGAGTAGACACCCCAATTGCAAGTCGATGGTCGAGTTGCAACTAGGGCATGCGGGGCCCACTGGTCCTTGTATTTCATCGGTGAAACCAAAAAATTGCTTGTATTTACAAGGAAAGTAATTGTGAACAACAAAGAACAAACAACAACAACAACAACAACTCGATGGTCGAGTTGCGAAGTGGAGAATTTGGGGCCTTGCGGCTGTGAGTTGATGGTGGACTTGCAATTGGAGCAATTATGGCAAAAAAGAAAGACAAAAAAC
>NC_041388.1:495741427-495742132 GCF_002162155.2 Triticum dicoccoides | reverse complement strand
TATAGTTGCGAATCGATGATGGACTTGCAACTGGGGCAATTATGGCAATAAAAGAAAAGACAAAAAATCATACCAGTTGCGATTCCAAGGTCGAGTTGTAAGTGGCACCGAGTAGACACCCCAATTGCAAGTCGATGGGCGAGTTGCAACTAGGGCATGCGGGGCCCACTGGTCCTTGTATTTTGTTGGTGAAACCAAAAAATTGCTTGTATTTACAAGGAAAGTAATTGTGAACACATAATGGTCGAGTTGTAAGTGGCACCGAGTAGACACCCCAATTGCAAGTCGATGGGCGAGTTGCAACTAGGGCATGCGGGGCCCACTGGTCCTTGTATTTTGTTGGTGAAACCAAAAAATTGCTTGTATTTACAAGGAAAGTAATTGTGAACACACACAACAAAAACAGACCAGTTGCAAGTCCAAGGTCGAGTTGCGAAGTGGCATTGAGTAAACACCCCATGAGTTGCGAGTCGATGGTCGAGTTGCAACTGGGGCATTCGGGGCCTCACAGTTGCGAGTTGACGGTGGACTTGCAATTGGGGCAATTATGGCAAAAAAGAAGACAAAAAAACAGACCAGTTGCGAGTCCAAGGTCGAGTTGCAAGTGGCATCGAGTAAACATCCCCTCGAGTTGCGAGTCGATGGTCGAGTTGCAATTGGGGCATTCGGGCCCTCACAGTTACGAGTCGATGGGTGGACTTGCAA
>NC_041388.1:495738155-495740989 GCF_002162155.2 Triticum dicoccoides | reverse complement strand
GATGGTTGAGTTGCAGCTGGGGCATTCGGGCCCTCGCAGTTGCGAGTTGACGGTGGACTTGCAACTGGGACAATTACGAGACAAAAACAACATACAAGTTTCGAATCCACGTTCAAGTTGCAAGTGGCATCGAGCAAACACCAGCCAATTGCAAGTAGATGGTCATGTTGCAAGTGGCATGCGGGACCCACAGTTGCTTGTATTTCATCGGGGAAACCAAAGTTGCTTGTATTTACAAGGAAGTAATTGTGAACAAAAAAATGGAACCGATTTCATCGGAGCCGACATCCCTCCGCCCCGACCGCGGGTTGCGCTTGGGTGTGTTGAGTTGCGATTGCACTTAGGTTGGGCCGGTTGCAACTACAATAAAAAAACTAACAAAAAATGGAGACCTATTGTATTGGCGCCGACAACCCTCCCCCGACCCACCAGTTGCGGTCGCCTTATATATGTCTTGCGGTTGGGCTTGGTAGATGCGATTGTGCTTGGGATGGGCGCTTGCAACTACAACAAAAAAAACTAACAAAAAAATGGAACTAATTTCATTGGCGCCGACAAACCCTCCACCCCGACGTCTGCTTACACTTGGATGTGCTAAGTTGTGATTGCGCTCTGCTTAGGGCGGTTGCAACTAAAAGAAAAAAAACTAAAAAAATGGAACCGATTTCATCGGCGACGACAAAAGCCCTCCGCCCCGACCCCGGTTGCATTCGCCTTATATGTCATGTGGTTGCTGAGTTACAGTTGCGCTCGTGTAGGGCGGTTGCAACTACAACAAAAAAAATCTACCAAAAAATGGAACCGATTTCATCGACGCCCACAAACCTCTGCCCCGATGCCCGGTTGTGGTCACATTATATGGCTTATAGTTGCGCTTGGGTGTGTTGAGTTGCAATTGCGCTCGGGGCGGGATGGTTGCAGCTGCAAAAAAATACGTAACAAAAAAAAGGAATCCGATTTCGTCGGCGCCGACAACTCCTCCCGTCTCGGCCCCCGGTTGCGGTCACATTATATGTCCTGCAGTTGCGCTTGGGTGTGTTGTGTTGCGATTACGCTTGGACTGGGTCGGTTGCAAGAACAACAAAAACCCCTAAACAAAAAACAAAAAAGATTTCATCGACGCCAACAAAAAGATTGGAGGACCAACAGAACGGCTGGATTCTTACTTCGAAAAATGCCGCCACCACCGATCTCCCGCAGCAGACTCTTCCCGAGTCTCAGCCGCCACCAAGAAGACACAAAGAGAAATGAAAAAAGGGGTGATAAGACACGGGCTTCCTATATCCAACACAAGTGGGCTTTGTCAGCAAAATAAGAAAAACAAGCACGCGACAAAAAAAAACAGGCCACGAGCGGGACAATAGATGGGCTGTGCCTCCCATCGTTACGAAGCTCTCTACAGGAGGACAACACGAATCGTGGCGCAGCTCAATCAGACGGCCAGAAAAGTGAATGAGACCAATTTGATTCTCAGCTGAATGAGTTTTAGCAAATCCGTGGTTGAGTTGGTTTGGTGGACAGTTGTATCCCCAACCCACCAGGGTTCAAATCCTGGTGCTCGCATTATTTCTGGATTTATTTCAGGATTTCCGGCGATGCGCTTTCAGTGGGAGGAGATGTTCCCGTCGACGACGAGGCGCCTACGGTGACTTCGTAAATCTCAAGATGATATGCCGGCTCAGTCTCTCGGAGGTGCTCATAGGGGTAGGGTGTGCGTGTGTGCGTTCATAGGGGTGAGTGTATGCGCGTATATATGAGCGCTTGTGTCTGTACTGATGCTTAAAAAAAAGAATGAGTTTTAGCAAATCCGTAAAAAAAATGTAAATCAATCTTAAAATATGAATACACACTTTCCTAATCATGGGCCCGATCCTTCAACAAGAGAAAAAGAGGGAAAAAATCGCCGACAAGAACGCAACCAAGGAAAAACAGTTTGTGCTCAAGGGCCCCTCTTGGACAGGATGAGACACCATGGTGTGAGGGTGATCTGATGATCACCACCCACGAGCAACGAGGTTAACCGAGAATCCCGCCCGCCTTTGTGCTCCACCCTTTCCGTCGTCGGCGGCGCCTTTTGCATGCTGCACCGGTCGTTTCATTCCCCCCCGTGCTCATCCACCATCTTTCCTTGCATTTTCCACGCCTCGCCTTTCCGGCCGGATCGAAAGAGATCGCCATTCAGCGCGCGCACCGATCGACCGAGCTCTCGCCAAGCCACAGTTTCTCGCCAGCACGTAGCACCCATCCCGCCCACGCGTAGTGCCGAGCTTTCATAGGACGATGACGCCAACAGCACCTGATGCTCGTGCCCTGCATCACTAGGTTGTTTTTGTAGGTTTCAGAAAGCGAAATCCATTCCATTTGCTTAGATCTCATCTTCCACGCAACTCCGGATGCAAAGCCTTGGAAGAAGACATATGCAAAACATGTCTCCTGCGGCTCTGCGTGCCGACGAATGGGATGTATCCATGGAACCGACGCTAAAAAAACAAAGAGTCAAGCCATCGTGTAGATTCCCCGGGGAAACAAAAGTCATCGTGCAGATAACTGTAGCGTCACTGTAGTGGGCATAATGGCACACAGCGGGTCAGCCAGTTAGGCCCATGCATGCGCGGTAGAAGAGAGTTAAAAGCGTTTACTTGCATGGCATGCAATCTTTGGCTTGCATCGCATCCACGCTAAGAGTTGGGCATTGACTATACAGCACTTTGAAGATATACAAACCTACCACTACCAGGACACGCTAGGAAAGGGTGGGGGCTCGTCGGCGTCAATTACGTGTCCGTGCATGTAAACACACATACGAGTGCATGCGCCCGCAAAAAAAAAAAAAA
>NC_041388.1:495736563-495737760 GCF_002162155.2 Triticum dicoccoides | reverse complement strand
AGTGCATGCATGCCCTCTCGTGGACTGAATGGGTGAGAGAGCACGAACAATCTTACCCACGCTAGTGCTAAGCCATTTGCAACACAGGTAACTGGCAGTGATCATTCACTAAAAAAACCGAAAATAGAACAATTTTTCTTCTGCCAAATATGCATACATGCACTCAGTAACAACCAGATTGCATTATTGTATATATAATTTTTAGGCCGGCAACAGGATTTGGTTGGTCTATATAGTAGAAAGCAAAAACAAGTGCATGCACAGGAAAGGCCGTTGATCACTTGCCCGAAACGGAACCAACACCCATCAACCAACCATCGCCGTGCCACTGCTCAGATAACGCGGAACAGTCGGCAGACGGAACTAACCAACCGAGACTCTACTCCGGAATAAAAGAGTGTGGCCGTGCTGTACTTGTCATGCTGCACTTTCAGAGGCTTTCCGGTTAGCTGGCGACAATCGATCGGAGGCGGAAGAAAATGGTCTTCTCCTGCCGCCGAACGCTGCTGCTGAGTGAGTGCGTGGGTGCTAGATTTGATTCCTTGCGCCGATCATTTCGCATCGAGAGACGGAAAGGGGGACGACTAATAATCTGCACATACGCATCTTCTTTACTGAATGATTCACATAGCCGGAATTTGGTATATCTGAGTAGCACATATCTATCTATCATCTTTCCAGGATCATGATGCGAACTGTGATCGCTGCCTTATTGCTTTCCCGATTAACAAAGCGCCACGCGACCAATCTGGGGTTCTGGAGGACAAGGCATCGGCAGAAAGAGGCAGTGATGTGAGATGCCGAGCCACATCCTCGACGCGGCATGCATATCCGGGAAACTGATTTTTCGAACGATAGCGGGAGAGCTGCTATATTCATTCCCGGAAACTGATTGGGTGTCCCTGTCTAGGGTTGTGGTGTTAGGGTGTGTTTGGTTGGTATACTAAGCTTGCCATGTCACGCGTTAGGCAAATTTGACTTGGGTTAGCCCATTGTTTGGTTTGCAGCCACACTTATGGCATGATTCTTTTCATGCAAATTGGTCCATAATGTCACAAATAGAGCAAAATGTGACAAAATTATCTCAAGTGCGGCAAAGTGTGGTGCCAATTTGGAATTCTCATGAAAAATGTTTCCATTGGAGTGGCCAGGGTGAGGCAACCGCACGGGCGACCACTCCGCTCCCGCGCCGCCACA
>NC_041388.1:495715687-495736243 GCF_002162155.2 Triticum dicoccoides | reverse complement strand
CCCTTCGTTGTTCAGGCCGGTGTGCCTCCGCCGGGAACCTTGGTTCCTTTCCGCATGGCAAGATCCTCGAGTTGACAGTGCTCGCTCAGTGCTGGATCTGATGTCGGTGGCCACGCCAGCCTTGATCTCCACGATTGGTTGTTCGCTTTCCTCCTTTGGGACGAATAAGGTCATCCTCGACTCTGCATCGGCCACCTCCCTCCACCTCAGATCCACCCCTAACATGTTAGAGATATGCCCTGGGAGCAATCACATGTGATGATATGTCCTTGTACAATATCAATGATACATGCCGGCAAGTAGGTGACTTGTTTGTGAGATCTTACATTGTATGGTAAATTCTAAATAGTCCCTGTTCGGGAAGTGATGTGTGGACTCACATCAAACTAGACCGGCATAGAACACGATGGATGGCTTAGTCTCACTACCCATGTAGCATTTAATGCTAGCCGGTTTGCACGGACCTCATTGGATCAGAGGTCGGCTACGGGAGACTAGGAGCCAGCTCAGATGGATGTCAAGTCGGACAGACTAACCACGAGACGGAACACTAGGTCATTTGTTAGTCACTAGTACAAAGTATCATTCTATGTCTTAGACCTTAGGTCGGCGCATGGACTCGGGATGGTGATCGAACTATTTTGGACCGATCAAACGCTACTCCATAACAAGGTAATTATAAAGGTAGGTTTCAGGCTTATCCAGACCAATGTCACAAGACATCATTGAGCAAGAAGGGGTTTACCCCTTCGACTTGGAGAGATATGATCTAGGCTCATGTGTGATCCGACTTGAATAAAGCATGGCCATGCGATAAGGATTATGAGATAATCCAGTTTGTAAGTCTGCATCACAGGACAAGAAAGAGGCGGGGCTGGAACAAGGATTACGGTTTGCCTTGAGCCCAACAACACATATTGTGAGGCAAAAGGAAGAGAATTGTGACACGTTGTATAGGTACGTCAAATCGTATTTATTGTTAACTTGGAGGTTGACACGTTTTGTTAGACGCCATGACGAACTAAGCAGATCGGATGTGAGATGACCTGCAACCAAGTCGACTTGAACCTAAGGGGTTGCACACTTAAGGGAAGGAACCTACAAGGCCGAATCCAACTTCACAGGTTGCTTGTGATCTAACTTGAACTTGGATCTGGGCGGAGTAACTATGGGCGAAAGGATCCTAGTTGGCCTCATGTGTTGAGCCCATGACAAACATCTATGTAAGTGGAAGGGGTTGGTACTACTTGCGGTTCGACGGATGATCTTAGATCATTGCACTGGCTAGTGTTTGCATGTGTTGCATCTAGCCACTTCAACTTTGCTCGATCATGCGACTGGACCTAGCGGTCAACTGCTCCGCGTTCCTCCCGTAGGTATGGATACTAGTCGAGGCAGTGCAATTGCGCTGCTCCGGCGAGCCTGTTCGAGGGATCCAATGATCAAGATGTTCGAGGGAGATCGGGGAGGAGGAGATGACCCCGGCTAGGCGCTACTCTAATTCTTTTTCCATTATGAGGACCGCACGTCTAGTCGCAATCTCATTAATTATCCCCCTAGCATGATTCTAGGTGATCTACGCGATAGGGAAAACTTTGTTATGCAATAGTTGTACGTCGTGTAGCCCAACAATAATGGTATTAGAGCCTCTGCTATTGGTTTTAGTTTTAGATCGTGTGCATATTTTCTTCGGGCTTAATCATTCAATGAAGGAAGGCTTGGAATGTCCAAAAACCAGCTATAGCTCACGTACCAAAGTTTGGCTAGGACAGCCAAGTGCAAAAAGTGGAAGGCAAGAAGTCCAACCGGGGGAAGGCAACGAGCATTCCAGCGCGGGGCAGGGGTAACAGCAAAATAGATACTCGTGAGGCAGGTTGTGGTGGGCCTCTTAGTCGGTAACTGAAATCTTATGTGGCAGCTGCAGTAGTGGTAGGTCATGTATGTAAGTCATTGATAAAATGTCGACGTGGAAGGTGTGCTGAGGTGGATAGGCTGCATGTTAAGAGAAATAGCATAGTGGGGATGAACTATTTAGGTATTATAGATGCGTGAGGCAACAAATGTGATATGTTGCCATTCATGGTGGTCTTTCTATGTGATAGATTGTTTTGTTTTGGCCTGATAAGATCGGCCACACTCTAGGATCATGGTGGTTATGTTTCTGAGAATCAGAATTGTTGAGGTCATAACACAACATGCCTGACATAAGGAGAAGCCATAGGTGGCCCAATCTTTCACCCTTTGAGACGGATCTAGTAACAAGAACACAATGGAACAAACACTCAAAGACAAGATCCAAATCACACATGTGCTCTTCCACAAATCCACCAAAGGTCACAAGATCCACAATAAACTCAGAGGAGTAGCTAGGGTAGTTCTTGCCAAATCCACAAGGGAGATGAAGGATTGATGATCTAGAGAGATCCTCCTCCCTTAGGAGGTCATGATGATCAAGAGAGATCCTTCTCCAAGATGGAGGTCTTGAGATCTAGATAGATCCTTCTCCAAGATGGAGGTCTTGAGATCTAGATCAATCCTTCTCCAAGATGGAGGTCTTGTTCCTCTCGGGGGAGGTACACGGAGCAAAGCTCTCTCAATATGTTTAGGTATACTTTGCTCTCTCAATATGTTTAGGTATACATTGGTAACCCTAATGATGAGGTAGGGGATGTTTGTATATGGTCCAAGACGAGATAGGAGTGGAAGAGATGATTACAAGGCCTCATGGTCCGACTTGCACGCAAGTAGGGGACGGATGTCCGAGTAGATGGCCAGACATCCGTGCATCGGTCAAACTGTCTACGTTAATGTTGGGACGTTCGGATTGACAATCAAGGCTTCTGTTGGCCAACCGGTCATCTAGGCTAGAAGCCTAACTTCCGGTATGAGGCCGGAATTGGAGGTCGGACAACTTGTCCAAAGAACATTCTCGTCCAACTTTGTCAGATGTCCGGGTAGTTGTCCGGATGTCTGACCATTGAGTAGTGGTTCTTCCTCTTCATCTTCTCCTTGATCCTCTTAAACATGATTTGGCCTTGTTTTCATGCTTCTCCATGGTAGCTTCCTTGTACATAACTATGCACAGGTCTTCATTTGAGGTATTACCCATGTCTCATATAAATTTAAAGGTACCTCAAAGAGGCATGAGTTAACCTCATTTCCGATGGCGCGTGCACATGCTCTAGTCATCGGTCCACTTGGCACTTGGGGTGTTGGTGTAGAGTCCATGGGGATGCTCGTGTGTGCTCCGCACCAATACCCCTACCAGTTTTTTTCCACCATCGGGGTGGATCGTGGAACATAATTCAACTCGAATTTGAGATGATCAATATGATTGATCAGATCAAAAAGGTTGAGCTGATTGGAATACACATTTGATTTATGATTTCCTATATATGTCAAGCACTGCTCCATCGAACCCCGCCCATTAAATGGGTAGCGGGACCTCTATTGCTACATGTTGTAGCATCGTAGATTTCGTACAAGTTCACTCAAACTGATGAAATGTGATTCTATGCATAACTTCGTTTTGCAGGTTTTGTAAATAGTATGGCTCATGTGTACATAATACATGTGTGTCATTTACTGATACTTGTGTCATGGTTTCGTCGGCCGACTGGAGTTAAAGCTTTGTCATTATAATGTATAACAACATGTGTGTTCTCTTGTGGTGCTCTGTAAATTCATTGCTAGAGGTAGTTTTTGGAGGACATAGATCAACTACGCTGCTTGGATGGAAATCCAGCTCCGCATATCCGTGTGATGAATCAGATGAAGATCCGACCTGGATTTCCAACCTGCATGTCAAAGTCAGAAATGACCTCAAAGGACTTCATGAAGGATCCACACTATTTCACGATATATATATATATATATATATATATATATATAGAGAGAGAGAGAGAGAGAGAGAGAAGGAAATATGCTCTAGAGGCAATAATAAAGCTATTATTTATTTCCTTATATCATGATAAATGTTTATTATTCATGCTAGAATTGTATTAACCGGAAACTTAGTACATGTGTGAATACATAGACAAACAGAGTGTCCCTATTATGTCTCTACATGACTAGCTCGTTAATCAAAGATGGTTAAGTTTCCTAGCCATGGACATGTGTTGTCATTTGATGAATGGGGTCACATCATTAGAGAATGATGTGATGGACTAGACTCATCTGTTAGCTTAGCACTATGATCGTTTAGTTTATTGCTATTGCTTTCTTCATGACTTATTCATGTTCCTATGACTATGAGATTATGCAACTCCCGAATTCTAGAGGAACAGTTAGTGTGCTATCAAACGTCACAACATAACTGGGTGATTATAAAGATGCTCTACAGGTGTCTCCGATGGTGTTTGTTGAGTTGGCATAGATCGAGATTAGGATTTGTCACTCCGATTGTCGGAGAGGTATCTCTGGGCCCTCTCGGTAATGCACATCACTATAAGCCTTGCAAGCAATGTGACTAATGAGTTAGTTGTGGGATGATGCGTTACAAAACGAGTAAAGAGACTTGTCTGTAACGAGATTAAACTAGGTATGAGGATACCGACGATCGAATCTCGGGCAAGTAACATACCGATGACAAAGGGTACAACGTATGTTGTTATGCGGTTTGATATTGCTTTATTTCTATGTGTTTTAAATTTTAGAAAGATCCCTCAATTAATATCAAGCAAATTTGCCATCGTGGTACTAAAATCCACCAGTACCCTTGGTACGGTGGTGAGCACGACTGTATGTTCTAGAGGATATCGGACATAGGGATTTTTACCCAGGTTCGGGCTCTCATGGTCGAGGTAAACCCTACTCCTGCTTTGCTTTGATTGATTGTGGGAAAACACCTCGTGTGAGGGGGTTACAATTTGAGGGGATTATGCTACCAAGGCGATGACCATAAGTCAAATGATCCCAAAGCATCCCATGGCCTTGCTTTATATAGGGGTGAGACCTATGGTTACAAGTTAATCTAATCGACATAGAGACCTGATCACCAAGGAATCATTGGCTTGCGGGCCAAGATGGGGAACCTTCCAAAATTTGAACCTCCCAATGGGCGAAGGCACTTGTCGCATTCCAGTTATCTAGGACCTAAGGCCAGGCCATTGCTCGGCCAATGGTCCAACCCCGATATAGTACACCATCAGTAGCCCGTGAGCTTGTCTGGAGTTTTGACTGAGCTTCTTCTAAGGACAAATCTAGGCGGGATCCTCCCACGTGGAATGGATGGATCGATCCATCTTCTAGTTGTCTGGCTTCAACCTAACTACCCTTCTCTCCATTAGTTACCATGAAATCCTCGTCCGCGGTGCCCTAGCCTAGCTTATCTTTTCCTAGCAACCCCGCCCATGCTCCAGCCTATTATTCAACATCAGGATCCGTAGTCTTGAAGACACCACACTTTGACCATCAGACCCGGGAGCGTATTAGGTCAGTCAAGTCATAAATGTCTTGTTGTGGGGATCGAGGTGTCATGGTTGCTCACGTCGGTCGCGTCCCATCACTATCATTGTAAAGACATGAGAGAAACCAGAAGCCTGACTAATCCATAAAATGAACTTAACACTTATCACCAAATGGAGTTGGAAAATTTCTAAACAAGACAATGGCTTGTGGGCTCAAATCTTGAGAGCCAAATATTTCCTATACTCCTCTTTCTTCTCCTGCTCGGTTAAGGGTACTCAATTTTGAAATGGCATCCAAAAATTTAAGGGGATTTTTAACTTGGGACCTTGCTTCTCAGTTGGTAATGGGGCTGACGCCAAGTTCTTGATCTCCAAGTGGATCAATAACTCCCATCACCATGCATCTTTTTGGACATGTTTTCATTGCATTCGACCCAGAGATCGTAATGAAGGACGTGCTTGTGAACTGTCAGGTCAATATCACCTTCATCGCAACCTCACTGAGACGGAGTAGGCATCCCGGGAGTACTTGAAGGTCCTTATTGGCTAGTCCAATCTTTACAATGAGAGTGATTCTATCATTTGGGACCACGATGTTGGGATACGTAGAAGAAACAAAAAATTGAAGGAAATATGCCCTAGAGGCAATAATAAAGTTGTTATTTATATTTCCTTATATCATGATAAATGTTTATTATTCATGCTAGAATTGTATTAACCGGAAACTTAGTACATGTGTGAATACATAGACAAACAGAGTGTCACTAGTATGCCTCTACTTGACTATTTCGTTAATCAAAGATGGTTAAGTTTCCTAGCCATGGACAAAGAGTTGTCATTTGATGAACGGGATCACATCATTAGAGAATTATGTGATTGACTTGACCCATCTGTTATCTTAGCACGATGATCGTTTAGTTTGTTGCTATTGATTTTTCCATAACTTATACATGTTCCTGTGACTATGAGATCATGCAACTCCCAAATATCGGAGGAACACTTAGTGTGCTATCAAAGATCACAACGTAACTGGGTGACTATAAATATGCTCTACAGGTGTCTCCGATGGTGTTTGTTGATTTGGCATAGTTCGAGATTAGGATTTGTCACTCCGTGTATCGGAGAGGTATCTCTGGGCCCTCTCGGTAATGCACATCACTATAAGCCTTGCAAGCAATGCGACTAATGAGTTAGTTACGGGATGTTTCATTATGGAACGAGTAAAGAGACTTGCCGGTAACGAGATTGAACTAGGTATTGAGATGCCGACGATCGAATCTCGGGCAAGTAACATACCGATGACAAAGGGAACAACGTATGTTGTTATGCGGTTTGACCGATAAAGATCTTCGTAGAATATGTAGGAACCAATATGAGCATCCAGGTTCTGCTATAGGTTATTGACTGGATATGAGTCTCGGTCATGTCTACATAGTTCTCAAACCCGTAGGGTCCGCACGCTTAACGTTCGGTGACGATCGGTATTATGAGTTTTTCTGTTTTGATGTACCGAAGGTAGTTCGGAGTCCCGGATATGACCACGGAAATGACGAGGAGTCTCGGAATAGTCAAGACATAAAGATTGATATATTGGAAGACTATGTTTGGACATCGGAATGGTTTTAGGTGAGTTCGGGCATTTACCAGAGTACCGGGGGTTACCGGAACCCCCCGGGGAGTATATGGGCCTTATTGGGCCTTAGTGGAATAGAGGAGAGGAAGACCAAGGTGGAGGCCCCCCCAGCCCAATACGAATTGGATGGGGGGCCGCCCCCCTTCCTCCCCTCTCTCTCCCCCTTCCTTCTCTCCTACTCCAACTAGGGAAAGGGGGGAATCCTACTCCCGGTGGGAGTAGGACTCCCCCTAGTGCGCGCCATAGAGAGGGACGGCCCTCCCATCCTCCACTCCTTTATATACGGGGCAGGGGGCCACCCCATAGACACGCAAGTTGATCTCTTAGCTGTGTGCGGTGCCCCCCTCCACAGATTTCCACCTCGGTCATATTGTTGTAGTGCTTAGGCGAAGCCCTGCGTCAGTAACTTCATCATCACCGTCATCATGCCGTCATGCTGACAAAGCTCTCCCCCGACACTCAGCTGGATCTAGAGTTCATGGGACGTCACCGAGCTGAACGTATGCAGATCGCAGAGGTGCCGTACCTTCGGTGCAAGGATCGGTCGGATCGTGAAGACGTATGACTACATCAACCACGTTGTCATAACGCTTCCGCTTACGGTCTATGAGGGTACGTGGACAACACTCTCCCCTCTCATTGCTATGCATCACCTAGATTGATCTTGCGTGTGCATATGATTTTTTTTGAAATTACTGTGTTACCCCACAAAAATCACCCTACGAATCAAGACCCCAAGATCACTGTGAATGTAACACCCTCGATGCGACTATAGCTCCCACGTGTCGAGGCACGACTTAGAGACATAATCACATTGAAGGCATATGTCGCAAGTTAGGCAATCTTCACAACATCCCATGTAATATAAATAATAAAGGGAAGATAACATAGTTGGCTTACACTCGCCACATCAATCAAGTACATAAATAACATTACATCATCCAAACACTCATGGCCCGACTGCGGCGCCAAAATAAAAGATAACCCAACAAGCGACACGGTCCCGATCACCCCCAACTGGGCACCACTACTGATCATCAGGAAAGGAAACATAGTAACATTGAGAGTCTTCGTCGAACTCCCACTTGAGCTCAAGCGCGTCACCTGGAGCGGAATCATCAGGCCCTGCATCTGGTGTAATAGTAATCTATGAGCCACAAGGACTCAGCAATCTCGCACCCTCGCGATTAAGACTATTTAAGCTTATAGGTATGGCAAGGTAAAATATGTGGAGCTGCAGCAAGCGACTAGCAAATATGGTGGCTAACTTATTCGCAAAAGAGAGCGAGAAGAGGAGGCAAAGCGCGAGCGAGAAACTAGAGAGCAACCTGCGCAAACATTACTCCAACACCGTGTCCACTTCCCGGACTCTGCCGAGAAGAGGCCATCACGGTAACACACTCAGTTGATTCATTTTAATTAAATTAAGGTTCAAGTTATCTACAACCGGACATTAACAAATTCCCATCTGCCCATAACCGCGGGCACGGCTTTCGAAAGTTCAAATCCCTACAGGGGAGTCCCAACTTAGCCCATGACAAGCTCTCACGGTCAACGAAGGAATAGACCTCCTCCCAAGACGTTCCGATCAGACTCGGTATCTCGGTTCTTCAAGGCACTTCAACAGGTTAAAACAAGACCAGCAACACCGCCCGAATGTGCCGACAAATCCCGATAGGAGCTGCACATATCTCTTTCTCAGGGCACAATCGGATAAGCAATCCGTACAACTAAAACCAGCCCTCAAGTTTCCCCGAGGTGGCGCTGCAAGGGGCTCTAGGTTGGACCAACACTCAGAGGAGCACTGGCCCGGGGGGTTTAAAATAAGATGACCCTCGGGCTCCGGAAACCCAAGGGAAAAAGAGGCTAGGTGGAAAATGGTAAAACCAAGGTTGGGCATTGCTGGAAAAGCTTTAATCAAGGCGAACTATCAAGGGGTTCCCATTATAACCCAACCGCGTAAGGAACGCAAAATCCGGGAACATAACACCGATATGACGGAAACTAGGGCAGCAAGAGTGGAACAAAACACTAGGCGAGAGGCCGAGCCTTGCACCCTTTACCAAGTATATAGATGCATTAAGATAACAAGATAATGTAATGATATCCCAACAAGTAAATAAATGTTCCAACAAGGAACAGCCTCCAATCTTCACCTGCAACTAGCAACGCTATAAGAGGGGCTGAGCAAAGCGGTAACATAGCCAATCAACGGTTTGCTAGGACATGGTGGTTTAGAGGTTTGACATGGTAATTTGGGAGGCTTGAAAGCAAGTGGTAGGCATCGTAGCATTGGCATAGCAAAAGAGCGAGCAAACTAGCATAGCAAAGATAGTAGTGATTTCGAGGGTATGATCATCTTGCCTGCACAGTTGTCAGAGTTGACTGGATCCTTGAAAGCAAACTCAACGGGCTCCTCGTTAGCGAACTTGTCTCCCGGCTCTACCCAAACAAGTCAAACAAGCAACAAGGACACAATCAACCACGTGCAAGGATCAAACAATATGATGCTATGATGATATACTGTGCGGGATGCATATGCAAGATATGAAAAGAGATGCATGAACCTGGCCTCAACTTGGAAATCCAAGTGTGCCACTGGAAAGATGAGATGAAATCGCTTGGAAACAATATAAAGAACGCCGGAATCGGAGTTACGGTTTGGAAATGGCAAGCGATTCAAATATGACACCGGTCTGCGATCTACAGCAAGTAGCCATCTAAATGCAATGAGATGTACATGCTAAAGCACCCAAACATGAACACAAAATAAATGGTAGGGATGCATACAAGATTATTAACAAAAGTCTAGCACTGAGCTACGGCCAAATCATCCATTAACAGGTTCAAACAAGCATGGCAAAAATGCATATGGCAAACAGATCTCAGACTTAGTGAAATTAACACTTGACTGGAATTTCAGATCAGGTAGCACTCTTCGGAGCAACAAACCTACATGCTACAGGACCTGAAAATGGCAAAGTAAAGCATGGCATGGAGCTACTCAAAGATCTTAACAAAAGTCCCTTAGTGACCTTGAGCCAAAAGGGATCAGAAAATACAGTTGCAAGCATGTGAACATAGTAAAAACATAGTCAGATCACAGACTTAGTGAAAACTGGAACATGCTGAAAACAGATATCAAGTAGGTATATTTACGAGCTCGATGCACTCACCACAGAGCAAGTCATGACAAGCTAAGCATACACCCATCAAGAATACACAAAATGCAAGCTAGACCTGGCAAGAACAAAAGCATAGCATGCACGGATCAACTACAACATCATCGGCAAAATTGCAAACAAGTTGACAATCTGCCCAGATTCACAAAGTAGCAAAAGTAAAGCTCGATTGACTCAAGCTAGGTTGCTCCATAATTGCAAACAAAGACATGGATGGATAGAGCACTACAAGATTAACAAAACATCCTTACTGATCATCCTCAAAAGAGGCACGGATCACTAGGAAACAACATGAACATATGGCCATATGAGATAAACAGATCAAGGACTTAGTGGGATTACTAAGTCCCTGAAATCAGAATTAACAAGTGCACCACTTTGCAAGCTTGCACACATTAATCATGGCAAAAATGACAAAAACCTAAATGGAGTAGCAGATCTGACAATTATCTGAAGTAGCCCTCTTCTAACAGCATTTCGGGCATCAAGATGAACTCAAATGAAAATGATGCAATGGAATGAAATGATGTACTCTCTGAGATGAACATTTTGATATGCTATATGCATGAACCGGAGCTACGGATGCAAAGATACAAGGCTATGAACAGGAGCATATGGACTAGAAAATCCGGGGAGTTAGTGAAAAAAACAACCTCTCTCAGATCTAGGGTTTCGATGGCACGCGAACCGAGGCGGCGGCGGACTGTTCACCGGTGGCAGGGACGACGTCGGAGGAGGTCGCCGGAGGAGGGGGAGGACGGCGAGGCGGCGGCGGAGGACGTTGTCGGCGGCGGCGGCGGCGGAGATCCGCGGGGGCGCGGCGCGAGGCGGCGGACGGCGGCGGCGGCGGGCGGCGGCGCCGATGGCCTCGGGTGGCCGGCCGTGAGGAGGGTGGCGGCGCCCTCGGGTGAGAGGAGGCGGGCGATGTGGGCCGCGGAGGTCCCTTCGCGGGCTCCGGCGGGCCCCGAGCGGTGGCGGCGAAGTGGGCGCACGCCCGGCCACGTGGCGGCGCGCGATAGGCACGGGCGGGCGGCGGGCGGTGTCCGGCCGGCACGGACGTGTCCGGCGCGGTGCGGTGGATTTTTTTAGGGTTTGAGGAGGAGGGGATCTGGGATTTTCGAGGAGGACCTTTATATAGGCATAGAGGGAGCTAGGAGAGTCCAAATGAGGTACGGTTTTCGGCCACGTGATCGTGATCGAACGCTCTAGATGATGGAGCAGGTTTAGGTGGGTTTTGGGGCAAATTGAAGGGGTGTTGGGCTGCAACACCCACGAGGCTTTTTCGGTGCCTCGGTTAAACGTTGGAGAAACAAACGAAGTCCAAATGATACGAAACTTGACAGGCGGTCTACCGGTAGTAAACCAAGGCCGCTTGGCAAGTCTCGGTCCAATCCGGAAATGTTTAATCCCCACACACGAAAGAAAGCTAGAAATGACCACCGGAGGAGAACGAAGCGCCGGAATGCAAAACGGACAACGGGAAAAATGCTTGAATGCATGAGACGAACACGTATGCAAATGCAATGCACATCATGACATGATATGAGATGCATGACAACGATCACAACACACGGAGACAAAGACCCGAACCCGAGAAAATAAAATAACTTAACGCCGAAAACGGCAAGAGTTGGAGTACAAATTGGGAAAGTTACATCCGGGGTGTTACAACACTCCACCACTACGAAAGGATCTCGTCCCGAGATCTAGGACTGAAAGAAAGCCGGGTATTCAGAACGGAGGTGATCCTCGCGTTCCCAGGTAGCTTCACAGTCGGAATGGTGTGACCAATTGACTTTGAGAAATTTGATTGACTTGTTGCGAGTCTTGCGTTCAATCTCTTCAAGAATAGCAACTGGGTGCTCATGATAAGAGAGATCTTCTAGGAGCTCAATGTCCTCGAAGTTGACGGTGCGGTCAGGAGTCTTGAAGCTCTTTCGAAGCTGAGAGACATGGAACACGTCATAAACATTTGCAAAGTTTGAAGGAAGCTCGAGTTGATAGGCGAGGTCACCTCTCTTGCTGACAATCTTGAAAGGTCCCACGTATCTGGGGGCAAGCTTCCCTTTGATACCGAAGCAATGAGTACCTTTCATAGGAGAGACGCGGAGGTAAACATGATCTCCAATCTCAAAAGCCAAATCACGGTGCTTACTATCATAGTAGCTCTTCTGACGGGATTGGGCTGCTTTGAGGTTATCATGAATGACTTTGCACATTTCCTCTGCCTCTATGATTAAGTCATTACCCAAAAGCTGACGTTCACCGGTTTCAGACCAGTTGAGAGGGGTACGGCACTTCCTACCATACAGAATTTCAAATGGGGCCTTGCCCGAACTTGCTTGAAAACTGTTGTTCTAGGAGAATTCAGCATAAGGAAGACAATCCTCCCATTTCATGCCGAAGGAGATCACACAAGCCCTGAGCATATCTTCAAGAATCTGGTTGCACGCTCGACTTCACTGCTAGTTTGAGGATGGAAAGCTGTGCTGAAGCGGATGTTGGTGCCCATGGCCTTCTGAAAAGAATCCCAAAACTTTGAGGTAAAGATGCTGCCATGGTCTGAAGAGATCACTTGTGGAATACCGTGCAGAGAGACAATACGAGAGGTATAGAGTTCGCCAATTGAGCTGCAGTGATCGACTCTTTGATAGGCAGAAAGTGAGCCACTTTGGTGAGTTTGTCGATGACAACGAATATAGCATCATTGCCACGCTTGGACTTTGGAAACCCAGTCACGAAGTCCATCTCAATGTGGTCAAACTTCCATTCTGGAATGGCAAGAGGTTGGAGGAGACCTGCTGGTCGTTTGGTGTTCTGCCTTCACTCTTCTGCAGACATTACATTCATTCACGAATTGAGCAATCTCGCGCTTCATTCGAGTCCACCAATAAGTCTGCTTAAGGTCCTGATACATCTTCGTGCTCCCAGGGTGGATGGAGAGGAGAGAATTGTGAGCCTCGTTCAAGATCACTTTACGGAGGTCACCTTTGGGTACAACAATACGATCCTCGAAGAAGAGAGTGTCCTTGTCATCAAGGCAGTAGCACTTGTACTTGGGTTGATTCTTGGCAATCCCAATCTTCACCTTTTTCACCATAGCATTAAGAAGCTGGGCTTGGCGAATCTGGTCTTCCAAGGTAGGAGAGACTTAAAGGTTGGCGAGGAAACCTTGAGGAACAACTTGCAGATTAAGTTTGCGGAAGGCTTCACAAAGCTCGGGTTGATAAGGCTTAAGAATCAGACTGTTGCAGTAAGCCTTTCTGCTCAATGCGCCAGCAATCACATTGGCCTTTCCTGGAGTATACTCGATACTCGGATTATACTCTTGAATCATTTCGACCCATCGAGTTTGCCTGAGGTTGAGATTAGGCTGGGTGAAGATGTACTTGAGACTCTTGTGATCAGTGAAAATGTCCACTTTTCTTCCCAATAGAAGATGTCTCCAAGTCAAAAGAGTATGCACAACTGCCGCCAACTCGAGATCATGAGTGGGGTAGTTCTTCTCATTAGGCTTCAACTGGCGAGAGGTATAAGCAACAAATTTCTTCTTTTGCATCAATACTGCGCCAAGACCTTGGAGAGAGGCATCACAAAAGACCTCGTACGGCTTGGATTCATCAGGCGGAGTCAGAACTGGAGCAGTGACCAATTTCTCTTTCAAAGTGTTGAAATCAATGTCACACTCCGGAGACCAAACGTACTTGACGTGCTTCTGGAGAAGATTAGAGAGAGGCTTTGCGATCTTAGAAAAGTTTTCAACGAATCTTCGGCAATAGCTTGCGAGACCGAGGAAGCTACGGAGTTGCTTCACGTTCTGAGGAGGTTCCCAATTTACAATTGCAGACACCTTCTCAGGATTCACGGCAATGTCCTTGGCAGAGATGATATGACCAAGATAAAGAACCTCATCGAGCCAAAATTCACACTTGGAGAACTTGGCGTAGAACTGATGTTGCCTCAACTTATCAAGAACCAAACGCAAGTGCTTGGCATGATCTTCCTTGTTCTTGGAGAAAACCAGAATGTCGTCGAGATAGACCAAAACAAAGTCATTGGTGTAGGCGTTGAAGATGAAGTTCATCATGCGAGAGAATGTCGGAGGAGCGTTGAGGAGACCAAAAGACTTGACAGTGTATTCATATGAACCATAGCTTGTCCTGAAAGCCGTCTTGGGAATATCTTGCTCAGGATTCGAATCTGATGATAACCCATACGGAGATCAAGCTTGGAGAATACTTGAGCACCTTTAAGTTGTTCGAACAGCTCATTGATGTTGGGAAGTGGGTATTTGTTCTTGATGGTCTTCTTGTTTAATGGACGATAATCAACACAAAGTTGGTCCATTCCATCCTTCTTCTTCACAAAAAGAACACCACAACCCCACGGAGAAGAACTAGGCCGGATGAGACCCATTTTCTCTTGAATATCGAGTTGCTTCTTCAGCTCCTTCAACTCTTCAGGTCCGAGCTTGTAAGGACGTTTGCACACAGGTTCCGTGCCAGGCTCAAGATCAATGACGAATTCAACTGGTCGGTGCGGAGGCATTCCTGGAAGCTCTTCTGGAAAGACGACTTGATATTCGCAAACGACTGGAATCTGCAAGATAGCATCCAGTTCACCCTTCTCATTGAGAGAAAACAGACGGATAGTATCATCACGAGCGGCAAAGACAATTACATCCTCAGACGAATGAGTCAATTGAATCTGCCTAGCTGCACAATCAAGCTGAGCCTTGTGCTTAGAAAGCCAATCCATTCCGAGAATAAGATTAATATCCGAGTCACCAAGAACATTTGGAGAGGACAAGAACTTATAGTCACCCAAAGTGATTGTAACATCCGGAACGCATACTCGAGATGTCATTTGACGGGCCGGAGAGACAATAGCCAACGGTTTTGACAACACTTGAGTAACAAAATCATGCTTAGATGCAAAAGGTCTCGAGATGAAACAATGCGATGCACCAGTGTCAAAAAGAACTCTTGCGGGAATATCATTAACAGGAAGGTTACCCATGATGACATCTGATGAATCCTCTGCCTGAGCTGCATTCACCATATTGACCTTGGCGTGCTTGGGGTTATGCTTGATAATAGCTGTACTTGCCGATCTGACAGGAGGAGGAGGAAGACGCCTCTGGTTGAAACACTTGTTGGCATAGTGACCCTTCTGTTGGCACTTGTTGCACGTGACCTCTGAAAGCGGACGGTGATACGGAGCACTCGATCTTGGAGCTTGAGACGAAGTCTTGTTCTGAAAGCCAGGGTTGGGTGGGTGGGAAGAACCACTGCCACATTTTCTCTTCTGCTAATACGGCTGACGGAACGGAGGAGGAGGAAGCCAATACTTCTGCTGCTTGGCCACTTGAGTAGAGGAAGAAGGAGTAACATCTCTGACTCGCTTCTTGGAAGCATCACACCTCAACTGAGCAGCCTCTTGCTTCAGTGCCATGTTGTAGAACTCATCGTATCTCAAGGGCTCGAAGAGAACAAGAGCTAGCTGAATTTCTTCTCTGAGACCACCCCTGAACTGGTATATCATGCTCTTCTCATCAGGGACGTCCTGCTTGGCAAAACGGGAGAGCTTCTGAAACAACTTGTTGTAGTCATAGACAGACAAAGAGCCTTGCTTCAGGTTGCGGAATTCCTCACACTTGCTTTCAACCACGCTTTGAGGGATATGATGGGCACGGAAATCTCGACGGAAATCATTCCAAGTGATAACACGTCCACCTCTGGAATCCTTGTACTGCTGGAACCATTCTGCAGCTTGATCTTTGAGTTGGAAGGAAGCGAACTTGACAAAGTCCTTAGGCCTGACGTTACTGCACTCGAAATGCTTGCACAGATCCACTAGCCAATCGTCAGCATCGGTTGCCTCAACACAATTGCTAAAAGTCTTTGTCCCATTAGCATGGAACTGGTTGAGTGTAGCGAAGTGATTTTGATTGTTTCCTTGATTGCGCTCTTGGAGAATTTGCATGATCAACTGTGTGTTTGCATTGGTTGCGGCCATCACAGCTTTCCATGCCTCCGGAGGAGGTGGAGGTGGTGGCGGATCAGGATTCGGAGTCGTGCGCATTGGAGGAGCCATCCTGAAGAGGTTGACATCCATTAGCACATTTGATAGATAAATATTGAAGCTGAATCCAACGGAATGAAAATTGCAACATATAGTCTTCACATCCGAACAAAATGAACGAATGCATTCCTCTTGAGATGGTCACATATCCATAAATTGAGAAGCCACGTAGAATTAAGGTAGAGAAATAAATCAACAAGGTACAGATCAAGAACGAATAATCGGTAAGAAATCCCAATCTCAAACCAATATCCGCGGAAGAAGAACTAGAGCTACAAGAATTCCCACCTATGAAACTCCCGAACCTTTCCGGTTATGCAATCAGGTGTTGGGGATACAGGGGAAGCATAATATCTCACCCAAACTAGCAAATCCTACATCCAGCTGTATCCATCCTTCAACACATAACCAAGAAAAACATCAGAAACCATCTACCTCAACCTTCGAAAAGCATCCGTTATACAAGTTATGGCGATACTCCCGAACTCCCACCCCAGTACTGGGTGGCGTCGAGGTTATCTCACCAACGAACTGCATAAAAGAGATTTTCGATGTCGGCGTACTAAACTCAGGTATTCCAGAACTGCAACGATAAAATTATGACGACAATACCTCAGAGCTCAACTCCCCGGGACACTTCCACAAAACCCCTGACAGGAGGCACCAAGACAATGTTCTCATCATAAAACCATCGGAACGATTCCAAGATACACGCGTGATCCTAAATTTTTTTTAGTGAAATTTGAGAAGAGAAGAGTCAAAACTCTACGTCAGGATGCCTTACTAGAGCGATGAGGAGACTGGGAAGTAAAAAAGAATTCCTAAACTCTCCGATATATAATTCCTAAATGACTCAAAACATTTTTCTAGACACAACTCGGCTGCTAAAAACGATCAAGCAATGGGGCTCCTAAGGTCGAGGAAGGCTCTGATTACCAACTTGTAACACCCTCGATGCGACTATAGCTCCCACGTGTCGAGGCACGACTTAGAGACATAATCGCATTGAAGGCATATGTCGCAAGTTAGGCAATCTTCACAACATCCCATGTAATATAAATAATAAAGGGGAGATAACATAGTTGGCTTACACTCGCCACGTCAATCAAGTACATAAATAACATTACATCATCCAAACACTCATGGCCCGACTACGGCGCCAAAATAAAAGATAACCCAACAAGCGACACGGTCCCGATCACCCCCAACTGGGCACCACTACTGATCATCAGGAAAGGAAACATAGTAACATTGAGAGTCTTCGTCGAACTCCCACTTGAGCTCAAGCGTGTCACCTGGAGCGGAATCATCAGGCCCTGCATCTGGTGTAATAGTAATCTGTGAGCCACAGGGACTCAGCAATCTCGCACCCTCGCGATCAAGACTATTTAAGCTTATAGGTATGGCAAGGAAAAATATGTGGAGCTGCAGCAAGCGACTAGCAAATATGGTGGCTAACTTATTCGCAAAAGAGAGCGAGAAGAGGAGGCAAAGTGCGAGCGAGAAACTAGAGAGCAACCTGCGCAAACATTACTCCAACACCGTGTCCACTTCCCGGACTCCGCCGAGAAGAGGCCATCACGGTAACACACTCAGTTGATTCATTTTATTTAAATTAAGGTTCAAGTTATCTACAACCGGACATTAACAAATTCCCATCTGCCCATAACCGCGGGCACGGCTTTCGAAAGTTCAAATCCCTGCAGGGGAGTCCCAACTTAGCCCATGACAAGCTCTCACGGTCAACGAAGGAATAGACCTCCTCCCAAGATGTTCCGATTAGACTCGGTATCTCGGTTCTTCAAGACACTTCGACAGGTTAAAACAAGACCAGCAACACCGCCCGAATGTGCCGACAAATCCCGATAGGAGCTGCACATATCTCTTTCTCAAGGCACAACGGATAAGCAATCCGTACAACTAAAACCAACCCTCAAGTTTCCCCGAGGTGGCGCTGCAAGGGGATCTAGGTTGGACCAACACTCAGAGGAGCACTGGCCCGGGGGGGTTTAAAATAAGATGACCCTCGGGCTCCGGAAATCCAAGGGAAAAAGAGGCTAGGTGGAAAATGGTAAAACCAAGGTTGGGCATTGCTGGAAAAGCTTTAATCAAGGCGAACTATCAAGGGGTTCCCATTATAACCCAACCGCGTAAGGAACGCAAAATCCAGGAACATAACACCGATATGACGGAAACTAGGGCGGCAAGAGTGGAACAAAACACTAGGCGAGAGGCCGAGCCTTCCACCCTTTACCAAGTATATAGATGCATTAAGATAACAAGATAATATAATGATATCCCAACAAGTAAATAAATGTTCCAACAAGGAACAGCCTCCAATCTTCACCTGCAACTAGCAACGCTATAAGAGGGGCTGAGCAAAGTGGTAACATAGCCAATCAACGGTTTGCTAGGACATGGTGGGTTAGAGGTTTGACATGGTAATTTGGGAGGCTTGAAAGCAAGTGGAAGGCATCGTAGCATTGGCATAGCAAAAGAGCGAGCAAACTAGCATAGCAAAGATAGTAGTGATTTCGAGGGTATGATCATCTTGCTTGCACAGTTGTCAGAGTTGACTGGATCCTCGAAAGCAAACTCAACGGGCTCCTTGTTAGCGAACTCGTCTCCCGGCTCTACCCAAACAAGGCAAACAAGCAACAAGGACACAATCAACAATGTGCAAGGATCAAACAATATGATGCTATGATGATATGCTATGTGGGAGGCGATGCGGGATGTATATGCAAGATATGACAAGGGATGCATGAACCTGGCCTCAACATGGAAATCCAAGTGTGCCACTGGAAAGATGAGATGAAATCGCTTGGAAACGATATAAAGAACGCCGGAATCGGAGTTACGGTTTGGAAATGGCAAGCAATTCAAATATGACACCGGTCTGCGATTTACAGCAATTAGCCATCTAAATGTAATGAGAGGTACATGCTAAAGCACCCAAACATGACAACAAAATACATGGCAGGGATGCATACAAGATGCTTAACAAAAGTCTAGCACTGAGCTACGGCCAAATCATCCATTAACAGGTTCAAACAAGCATGGCAAAAATGCATATGGCAAACAGATCTCAGACTTAGTGAAATTAACACTTGACTGGAATTTCAGATCAGGTAGCACTCTTCGGAGCAACAAAACTACATGCTACAGGACCTGAAAATGGCAAAGTAAAGCATGGCATGGAGCTACTCAAAGAGCTTAACAAAAGTACCTTAGTGACCTTGAGCAAAAAGGGATCAGAAAATACAATTGCAAGCATGTGAACATAGCAAAAACATAATCAGATCACAGACTTAGTGAAAACTGGAACATGCTGAAAACAGATATCAAGTAGGCATGTTTACGAGCTCGATGCACTCACCACAGACCAAGTCATGATAAGGTAAGCATATACCTATCAAGAATACACAAAATGCAAGCTAGACCTGGAAAGAACAAAAGCATAGCATGCACGGATCAACTACAACATCATCGGCAAAATTGCAAACAAGTTGACAATCTGCCCAGATTCACAAAGTAGCAAACATAGAGGTCGATTGACTCAAGCTAGGGTGCTCCATAATTGCAAACAAAGACATGAATGGATAGATAACTACAAGATTAACAAAACATCCTTACTGATCATCCTCAAAAGAGGCACGGATCACTAGGAAACAACATGAACATATGCCCATATGAGATAAACAGATCAAGGACTTGGTGGAATTACTAAGTCCCTGAAATCAGAATTAACAAGTGCACCACTTTGCAAGCTTGCACTAGTCACCACACACATCACAAAAAATACATGGGTTGCACCTCTAGAAAGATGGAAAAACCCTTAACAAAACATATGTAGAGATCATGGGCATAACATGCACACATTAATCATGGCAAAAATGACAAAAACCTAAATGGAGTAGCAGATCTGACAATTATCTCAAGTAGCCCTCTTCTAACAGCATTTCAGGCATCAAGATGAACTCAAATGAAAATGATGCAATGGAATGAAATGATGTACTCTCTGAGATGAACATTTTGATATGCTATATGCATGAATCAGAGCTACGGATGCAAAGATAGAAGGCTATGAACAGGAGCATATGGACTAGAAAATCCGGGGACTTAGTGAAAAAACAACCTCTCTCAGATCTAGGGTTTCGGTGGCACGCGAACCGAGGCGGCAGTGCACTGTTCACCGGCGGCGGGGACGGCGTCGGAGGAGGTCGCCGGAGGAGGGGGGGACGGCGAG
>NC_041388.1:495709657-495715262 GCF_002162155.2 Triticum dicoccoides | reverse complement strand
TGCGCGGCGGCGGCGGAGATCCGCGGGGGCGCGGCACGAGGCGGCGGACGGCGGCGGCGGCGGGCGGCGGCGCCGATGGCCTTGGGTGGCCGGCCGCGAGGAGGGTGGCGGCGCCCTCGGGTGAGAGGAGGCGGGCGATGTGGGCCGCGGAGGTCCCTTAGCGGGCTCTGGCGGGCCCCGAGCGGTGGCGGCGAAGTGGGCGCACGCCCGGCCACGTGGCGGCGCGCGATAGGCGGGGGCGGGCGGCGGGCGGTGTCCGGCCGGCACGGACGTGTCCGGCGCGGCGCAGTGGATTTTTTTAGGGTTTGAGGAGGAGGGGATCCGGGATTTTCGAGGAGGACCTTTATATAGGCATAGAGGGAGCTAGGAGAGTCCAAATGAGGTGCGGTTTTCGGCCACGCGATCATGATCGAACGCTCTAGATGATGGAGCAGGTTTAGGTGGGTTTTGGGCCAAATTGAAGGGGTGTTGGGCTGCAACACCCATGAGGCTTTTTCGGTCACTCGGTTAACCGTTGGAGTAACAAACTAAGTCCAAATGATACGAAACTTGACAGGCGGTCTACCGGTAGTAAACCAAGGCCGCTTGGCAAGTCTCGGTCCAATCCGGAAATGTTTAATCCCCACACACGAAAGAAAGCTAGAAATGACCACCGGAGGAGAACGAAGCGCCGGAATGCAAAATGGACAACGGGGAAAATGCTCGAATGCATGAGACGAACATGTACGCAAATGCAATTCACATGATGACATGATATGAGATGCATGACAACGATCACAACACACGGAGACAAAGACCCGAACCCGAGAAAATAAAATAACTTAACTTCAAAAACGACAAGAGTTGGAGTACAAATTGGGAAAGTTGCATCCGGGGTGTTACAACACTCCACCACTACGAAAGGATCTCGTCCCGAGATCTAGGACTGAAAGAACGCCGGGTAGTCAGAACGGAGGTGATCCTCGCGTTCCCAGGTAGCTTCATGGTCGGAATGGTGTGACCACTTGACTTTGAGAAATTTGATTGACTTGTTGCGAGTCTTGCGTTCAATCTCTTCAAGAATAGAAACTGGGTGCTCACGATAAGAGAGATCTTCTACGAGCTCAATGTCCTCGAAGTTGACGGTGCGGTCAGGAGTCTTGAAGCACTTTCGAAGCTGAGAGACATGGAACACGTCGTGAACATTTGCAAAGTTTGAAGGAAGCTCGAGTTGATAGGCGAGGTCGCCTCTCTTGCTGACAATCTTGAAAGGTCCCACGTATCTGGGGGCAAGCTTCCCTTTGATACCGAAGCAATGAGTACCTTTCATAGGAGAGACGCGGGGGTAAACATGATCTCCGATCTCGAAAGCCAAGTCACGGTGCTTACTATCATAGTAGCTCTTCTGACGGGATTGGGCTGCTTTGAGGTTATCACGAATGACTTTGCACATTTCCTCTGCCTCTATAATTAAGTTATTACCCAAAAGCTGACGTTCACCGGTTTCAGACCAGTTGAGAGGGGTACGACACTTCCTGCCATACAGAATTTCAAATGGGGCCTTGCCCGAACTTGCTTGAAAACTGTTGTTGTAGGAGAATTCAGCATAAGGAAGACAATCCTCCCATTTCATGCTGAAGGAGATCACACAAGCCCTGAGCATATCTTCAAGAATCTGGTTGCACGCTCGACTTGACCGCTAGTTTGAGGATGGAAAGCTGTGCTGAAGCGGATGTTGGTGCCCATGGCCTTCTGAAAAGAATCCCAAAACTTTGAGGTAAAGATGCTGCCACGGTCTGAAGAGATCACTTGTGGAATACCGTGCAGAGAGACAATACGAGAGGTATAGAGTTCCGCCAATTGAGCTGCAGTGATCGACTCTTTGATAGGCAGAAAGTGAGCCACTTTGGTGAGTTTGTCGATGACAACGAATATAGCATCATTGCCACGCTTGGACTTTGGAAACCCAGTCACGAAGTCCATGTCAATGTGGTCAAACTTCCATTCTGGAACGGCAAGAGGTTGGAGGAGACCTGCTGGCCTTTGGTGTTCTGCCTTCACTCTTCTGCAGACATCACATTCATTCACGAATTGAGCAATCTCGTGCTTCATTCGAGTCCACCAATAAGTCTGCTTAAGGTCCTGATACATCTTCGTGCTCCCAGGGTGGATGGAGAGGAGAGAATTGTGAGCCTCGTTCAAGATCACTTTACGGAGGTCACCTTTGGGTACAACAATACGATCCTCGAAGAAGAGAGTGTCCTTGTCATCAAGGCGGTAGCACTTGTACTTGGGTTGATTCTTGGCAATCCCAATCTTCACCTTTTTCACCATAGCATCAAGAATCTGGGCTTGGCGAATTTGGTCTTCCAAGGTAGGAGAGACTTGAAGGTTGGCGAGGAAACCTTGAGGAACAACTTGCATATTAAGTTTGTGGAAGGCTTCACAAACATCGGGTTGATAAGGCTTAAGAATCAGACTGTTGCAGTAAGCCTTTCTACTCAATGCGTCAGCAATCACATTGGCCTTGCCTGGAGTATACTCGATACTCGGATTATACTCTTGAATCATTTCGACCCATCGAGTTTTCCTGAGGTTGAGATTAGGCTGAGTGAAGATGTACTTGAGACTCTTGTGATCAGTGAAAATGTCCACTTTTCTTCCCAATAGAAGATGTCTCCAAGTCAAAAGAGTATGCACAACTGCCGCCAACTCGAGATCATGAGTGGGGTAGTAATTCTCATTAGGCTTCAACTGGCGAGAGGTATAAGCAAAAAATTTCTTCTCTTGCATCAATACTGCGCCAAGACCTTGGAGAGAGGCATCACAAAAGACCTCGTACGGCTTGGATTCATCAGGCGGAGTCAGAACTGGAGCAGTGACCAATTTCTCTTTCAAAGTGTTGAAAGCAATGTCACACTCCGGAGACCAAACGTACTTGACGTGCTTCTGGAGAAGATTAGAGAGAGGCTTTGCGATCTTAGAAAAGTTTTCAACGAATCTTCGGCAATAGCTTGCGAGACCGAGGAAGCTACGGAGTTGCTTCACGTTCTGAGGAGGTTCCCAATTTACAATTGCAGACACCTTCTCAGGATTCACGGCAATGCCCTTGGTAGAGATGATATGACCAAGATAAAGAACCTCATCGAGCCAAAATTCACACTTGGAGAACTTGGCGTAGAACTAATGTTCCCTCAACTTATCAAGAACCAAACGCAAGTGCTTGGCATGATCTTCCTTGTTCTTGGAGAAAACCAGAATGTCGTCGAGATAGACCAAAACGAAGTCATTGGTGTAGGCGTTGAAGATGTAGTTCATCATGCGAGAGAACGTCGGAGGAGCGTTAACGAGACCAAAAGACATGACAGTGTATTCATATGAACCATAGCTTGTCCTGAAAGCCGTCTTGGGAATATCTTGCTCACGGATTCGAATCTGATGATAACCCATACGGAGATCAAGCTTGGAGAATACTTGAGCACCTTTAAGTTGTTCGAACAGCTCATTGCTGTTGGGAAGTGGGTATTTGTTCTTGATGGTCTTCTTGTTCAATGGACGATAATCAACACAAAGTCAGGCCGTTCCATCCTTCTTCTTCACGAAAAGAACACCACAACCCCACGGAGAAGAACTAGGCCGGATGAGACCCACTTTATCTTAAATATCGAGTTGCTTCTTCAGCTCCTTCAACTCTTCAGGTCCGAGCTTGTAAGGACGTTTGCACACAGGTTCCGTGCCAGACTCAAGATCAATGACGAATTCAACTGGCCGGTGCGGAGGCATTCCTGGAAGCTCTTCTGGAAAGACGTCTTGATATTCGCAAACGACTGGTATCTGCGAGATAGCATCTAGTTCACCCTTCTAATTTCGAGGGTATGATCATCTTGCCTGCACAGTTGTCAGAGTTAACTGGATCCTCGAAAGCAAACTCAACGGGCTCCTCATTAGCGAACTCGTCTCCCAGCTCTACCCAAACAAGGCAAACAAGCAACAAGGACACAATCAACCACGTGCAAGGATCAAACAATATGATGCTATGATGATATGCTATGCGGGAGGCGATGCGGGATGCATATGTAAGATATGACAAGGGATGCATGAACCTGGCCTCAACATGGAAATCCAAGTGTGCCACTGGAAAGATGAGATGAAATCGCTTGGAAACGATATAAAGAACGCCGGAATCGGAGTTACGGTTTGGAAATGGCAAGCGATTCAAATATGACACCGGTCTGCGATTTACAGCAAGTAGCCATCTAAATGCAATGAGATGTACATGCTACAGCACCCAAATATGACAACAAAATACATGGCAGGGATGCATACAAGATGCTTAACAAAAGTCTAGCACTGAGCTATGGCCAAATCATCCATTAACAGGTTCAAACAAGCATGGCAAAAATGCATATGGCAAACAGATCTCAGACTAAGTGAAATTAACACTTGTCTGGAATTTCAGATCAGGTAGCACTCTTCGGAGCAACAAAAGTACATGCTACACGACCTGAAAATGGCAAAGTAAAGCATGGCATGGAGCTACTCAAAGAGCTTAACAAAAGTACCTTAGTGACCTTGAGCAAAAAGGGATCAGAAAATACAATTGCAAGCATGTGAACATAGCAAAAACATAATCAGATCATAGACTTAGTGAAAACTGGAACATGCTGAAAACAGATATCAAGTAGGCATGTTTACGAGCTCGATGCACTCACCACAGACCAAGTCATGATAAGGTAAGCATATACCTATCAAGAATACACAAAATGCAAGCTAGACCTGGAAAGAACAAAAGCATAGCATGCACGGATCAACTACAACATCATCGGCATAATTGCAAACAAGTTGACAATCTGCCCAGATTCACAAAGTAGCAAAAGTAGAGCTCGATTGACTCAAGCTAGGGTGCTCCATAATTTCACACAAAGACATGAACGGATAGATAACTACAATATTAACAAAACATCCTTACTGATCATCCTCAAAAGAGGCACGGATCACTAGGAAACAACATGAACATATGCCCATATGAGATAAACAGATCAAGGACTTGGTGGAATTACTAAGTCCCTGAAATCAGAATTAACAAGTGCACCACTTTGCAAGCTTGCACTAGTCACCACACACATCACAAAAAATACATGGGTTGCACCTCTAGAAATATGGAAAAACCCTTAACAAAACATATGTAGAGATCATGGGCATAACATGCACACATTAATCATGGCAAAAATGACAAAAACCTAAATGGAGTAGCAGATCTGACAATTATCTCAAGTAGCCCTCTTCTAACAGCATTTCGGGCATCAAGATGAACTCAAATGAAAATGATGCAATGGAATGAAATGATGTACTCTCTGAGATGAACATTTTGATATGCTATATGCATGAATCAGAGCTACGGATGCAAAGATAGAAGGCTATGAACAGGAGCATATGGACTAGAAAATCCGGGGACTTAGTGAAAAAACAACCTCTCTCAGATCTAGGGTTTCGGTGGCACGCGAACCGAGGCGGCGGTGCACTATTCAGCGGTGGCGGGGACGGCAGCGGAGGAGGTCGCCGGAGGAGGGGAGGACGGCGAGGCGGCGGCGGAGGACGGCGTCGGCGGCGGCGGCGTCGGCGGCGG
>NC_041388.1:495654752-495709297 GCF_002162155.2 Triticum dicoccoides | reverse complement strand
CGGAGGGCCCTTCGCGGGCTCAGGCGGGCCCCGAGCGGTGGAGGCGAAGTGGGCGCATGCCCGACCACGTGGCGGCGCGTGATAGGCGCGGGCGGGCGGCGGGCGGTGTCCGGCCGGCACGGACGTGTCCGGCGCGGCGCGGTGGATTTTTTTAGGGTTTGAGGAGGGGATCCGGGATTTTCGAGGAGGACCTTTATATAGGCATAGAGGGAGCTAGGAGAGTCCAAATGAGGTGCAGTTTTCGGCCATGCAATCGTGATCGAACGCTCTAGATGATGGAGCAGGTTTAGGTGGGTTTTGGGCCAAATTGAAGCGGTGTTGGGCTGCCACACCCACGAGGCCTTTTCGGTCCCTCGGTTAACCGTTGGAGTAACAAACGAAGTCCAAATGATACGAAACTTGACAGGCAGTCTACCGATAGTAAACCAAAACCGCTTGGCAAGTCTCGGTCCAATCCGGAAATGTTTAATCCCCACACACGAAAGAAAGCTAGAAATGACCACCGGAGGAGAACGAAGTGCCGGAATGCAAAACGGACAACGGGGAAAATGCTCGAATGCATGAGACGAACACGTATGCAAATGCAATGCACATGATGACATGATATGAGATGCATGAAAACGATCACAACACACGGAGACAAAGACCCGAACCCGAGAAAATAAAATAACTTAACGCCAGAAATGGCAAGAGTTGGAGTACAAATTCGGAAAGTTACATCTGGGGTGTTACAATGAAGATGCAGATGAGATTGGATCTGATCATTACCAACAAGAATGCAACTGAAGAAGTTATTGGTGTATATATTTGATACAAATTCCCGCAGGTAGGATTGCAGCCTCCCAACCGTGGTAATTTCCCCTGAAGAAAGATAGAACGTATGATCTCTCTGTCGTTATCCATGCGTACGGCAATGCCAATCCAATAGAGCTTCGCCGTCCAAAACGAAACCGTGTCAGGAAACTAGAAGAATAGGTGGAGCGGCCTTGCGTCCTGGAAATTTTCCGTGGAGAGGGGGGAGGGAGAGAGAGATGCGTCACCCACCCACCAAAATAAATATGCACCTCAAGAGGGCTGCCCCTCTCTATTTATAATAGGCCAGGAAGGGATGCCGGCATGGAGAGGGGGCAGACCCCAAGCCCTTCCCCAAACTCTGGTCACACCAGGGTGGCATGGCCACAAAGTCTTTGGGGCGACCCACTATTAGACCCTGGGCCCATGCGGCTGCCCCTGAAGGAAATATGCCCTAGAGGCATTAATAAAGTTGTTATTTATATTTCCTTATATCATGATAAATGTTTATTATTGATGCTAGAATTGTATTAACCGGAAACTTAGTACATGTGTGAATACATAGACAAACAGAGTGTCCCTAGTATGCCTCTACTTGACTAGCTCGTTAATCAAAGATGGTTAAGTTTCCTAGCCATGGACATGTGTTGTCATTTGATGAACGGGATCACATCATTAGAGAATGATGTGATGGACAAGACCCATCCGTTAGCTTAGCATAATGATCGTTTAGTTTTATTGCTACTGCTTTCTTCATAACTTATACATGTTCCTCTGACTATGAGATTATGCAACTCCCGAATACCGGAGGAACACCTTGTGTGCTATCAAACGTCACAACGTAACTGGGTGATTATAAAGATGCTTTACAGGTGTCTCCAATGGTGTTTGTTGAGTTGGCGTAGATCTTTGGGCCCTCTCGGTAATGGACATCACTATAATCCTTGCAGCAATGTGACTAATGAGTTAGTTGCGGGATGACGCATTACGGAACGAGTAAAGAGACTTGCTGGTAACGAGATTGAACTAGGTATTGAGATACCGATGATCGAATCTCGAGCAAGTAACATACCTATGACAAAGGGAACAACGTATGTTGTTATGAGGTTTGACCGATAAAGATCTTCGTAGAATATGTAGGAACCAATATGAGCATCCAGGTTCCGCTATTAGTTATTGACCGGACCTGAGTCTCGGTCATGTCTACATAGTTCTCGAACTCGTAGGATCCGCATGCTTAACGTTCTGTGAAGATTTTTATTATGAGTTATGTGATTTGATGACCGAAGTTTGTTCGGAGTCTCGGACGAGATCGGGGACATGACGAGGAGTCTCGAAATGGTCAAGACGTAAAGATCGATATATTGGAAGGCTATATTCGGACATCGGAAAGGTTCCGAGTGATTTGAGTATTTTTTGGAGTACCGGAGAGTTACGGGAAATAGTATTGGACCTTAATGAGCCATACGGGAAAGGAGAGAAAGGCCTCAAGGGTGGCCGTGCCCCTTCCCCATGGACTGCTCCGAATTGGACTATGGAAAGGGGGCACCCCCTTCCTTCCTTCTCCTTCTCCCTTCCCTTTTTCCTATTCCATGTGGGAGGTGGAATCCTACTAGGACTAGGGAGTCCTTGTAGGACTCCACACTTTCGACGCGCCCTATGAGGGACGGCCTCCTCCTCCCTCCATCCTTTATATACGTGGCCAGGGGCACCCCATAGACACACAAGTTGATCATTGATCCCTTAGACGTGTGCGGTGCCCCCTCCACCATAATCCACCTCGATCATATCATCGTAGTGCTTAGGCGAAGCCCAGCAACGGTAGCATCATCATCACCGTCATCACGCCGTCGTGCTAACGTAACTCTCCCTCGACACTCAGCTGGATCGAGAGTTCATGGGACGTCACCGAGCCGAACGTGTGCAGATCACGGAGGTGCCGTACTTTTGGTACTAGGTGATACGTCTCCGTCGTATCTACTTTTCCAAACACTTTTGCCCTTGCTTTGGACTCTAACTTGCATAATTTGAATGTAACTAACCCGGACTGACGCTGTTTTCAGCAGAATTACCATGGTGTTATTTTTGTGCAGAAATAAAAGTTCTCGGAATGGCCTGAAAATCAACGGAGAATTATTTTGGAATATATAAAAAATACTGGAAGAAGAATCCACGTCAGGGGGGCCTCCACCTGTCCACGAGGGTGGGCGGGCGCCCTACCCCCTGGGCGCGCCCCCTGCCTTGTGGGCCCCCTGACGCTCCACCGACCTTAACCTTGACTCCATATATTCACTTTCAGGGAGAAAAAAATCAAGGAGAAGGATTCATCGCGTTTTACAATACGGAGCCGCCGCCAAGCCCTAAACTCTCTCGGGAGGGCTGATCTAGAGTCCGTTCGGGGCTCCGGAGAGGGGAATCCGTCACCATCTTCATCATCAACCTTCCTCCATCACCAATTTCATGATGCTCACCGCCGTGCGTGAGTAATTCCGTCGTAGGCTTGCTGGACGGTGATGGGTTGGATGAGATTTATCATGTAATCGAGTTAGTTTTGTTAGGGTTTGATCCCTAGTATCCACTATGTTCTGAGATTGATGTTTCTATGACTTTGCTATGCTTAATGCTTGTCACTAGGGCCCGAGTTCCATGATTTCAGATATGAACCTATTATGTTTTCATGAATATATGTGAGTTCTTGATCCTATCTTGCAAGTCTATAGTCACCTATGTGTTATGATTCGGCAACCCCGAAGTGACAATAATCGGGACCACTTCCGGTGATGACCGTAGTTTGAGGAGTTCATGTATTCACTATGTGTTAATGCTTTGGTCCGGTACTCTATTAAAAGGAGGCCGTAATATCCCTTAGTTTCCAATAGGACCCCGCTGCCACGGGAGGGTAGGACAAAAGATGTCATGCAAGTTCTTTTCCATAAGCACGTATGACTATATTCGGAATACATGCCTACATTACATTGATGAATTGGAGCTAGTTTTGTGTCACCCTATGTTATGACTGTTACATGATGAACCGCATCCGGCATAATTCTCCATCACCGATCCAATGCCTATGAGCTTTCCGTATATTGTTCTTCGCTTATTTACTTTTCCGTTGCTATTGTTACAATCGCTACAAAACACCAAAAATATCAGATATTAAGTTTCCAGGTGTGGTTGAATTGACAACTCAGCTTCTAATACTTGAGAATATTCTTTGGCTCCCCTTGTGTCGAATCAATAAATTTGGGTTGAATACTCTACCCTCGAAAACTGTTGCGATCCCCTATACTTGTGGGTTATCAAGAGTATTTTCTGGCGCTGTTGTCGGGGAGTATAGCTCTATTCTTTGAGTCCCTTGGGATTTATATCTGCTTATCATTATGAAGAACTTGAAAGATCCAAGAACCAAGATTTATCCCTCAACTACGAGGGGAGGTAAGGAACTGACATCTAGCTCTGCACTTGATTCACCCTCTGTTTTGAGTAAGCTTGTGACACCTAAACCTGCTTCTGCTATTAATTCGGATATGTCGCATCTTATTGATGATGCCACTTCTTCTATGCATGATACTTATGATGAAACTACTTCTATGCTTGATACTACTGTGCCACTTGGTAAATTTCTTGATGAACAACTTGCTAGGGCTAGAGAGAATGAAATTATTGAAACTAATAATATTGATGAAAGTGATGATGAAAATTCTCCCCCTAGATATGAATTACCTGTTGTGCATGAGGGCTATATTATGGATGAAGAAACTGCTAGAGATTTTCTTGCTTGCAATGATAGGAGTGATCTTAAGAAACTATTAGCTAAGCTGAAACAAAAAAACTTTGAATGCTAGGATGAAATATGATCCTGCTTATGCTACTTCACCTATCTTTGTTACTGATAAGGATTATGATTTCTCTGTTGATCTTGAGATAATTACTTTAGTTGAATCTGATCCTTTCTATGGCTATGAATCTGAAACTGTTGTGGCACATCTTACTAAATTAAATGTGTTGGAAATATGCCCTAGAGGCAATAATAAAATGGTTATTATTATATTTCTTTGTTCATGATAATTATCTATTGTTCATGCTATAATTGTGTTATCTGGAAATCATAATACATGTGTGAATACATAGACCACAACACGTCCCTAGTGAGCCTCTAGTTGACTAGCTCGTCGATCAAAAGATAGTCATGGTTTCCTGACTATGGACATTGGATGTCATTGATAACGGGATCACATCATTAGGAGAATGATGTGATGGACAAGACCCAATCCTAAGCATAGCTCAAAGATCGTGTAGTTCGTTTGCTGTAGCTTTTCCTAATGTCAAGTATCATTTCCTTAGACCATGAGATTGTGCAACTCCCGGATACCGTAGGAGTGCTTTGGGTGTGCCAAACGTCACAACGTAACTGGGTGACTATAAAGGTACACTACAGGTATCTCCGAAAGTGTCTGTTGGGTTGGCACGAATTGAGACTGGGATTTGTCACTCCATATGACAGAGAGGTATCTCTAGGTCCACTCGGTAATGCATCATCATAATGAGATCAATGTGACCAAGTGGTTGATCACGGGATCATGCATTATGGTACGAGTAAAGTGACTTGCCGGTAACGAGATTGAACGAGGTATTGGGATACCGACGATTGAGTCACGGGCAAGTAACGTACTGATTGACAAAGGGGATTGTATACGGATTGATTGAATCCTCGACATTGTGGTTCATCCGATGAGATCATCGAGGAGCATGTGGGAGCCAACATGGGTATCCAGATCCCGCTGTTGGTTATTGACCGGAGAGTCGTCTCGGTCATGTCTGCGTGTCTCCTGAACCCGTAGGGTCTACACACTTAAGGTTCGGTGACGCTAGGGTTGTTGAGATATTAGTATACGGTAACCCGAAAGTTGTTCGGAGTCCCGGATGAGATCCTGGACGTCACGAGGAGTTCCGGAATGGTTCGGAGGTGAAGATTTATATATAGGAAGTCAACTTTCGGCCATCGGGAAAGTTTCGGGGGTAATCGGTATTGTACCGGGACCACCGGAAGGGTCCCGGGGGTCCACCCGGTGGGGCCACCTATCCCGGAGGGCCCCATGGGCTGAAGTGGGAGGGGAACCAGTCCCTAGTGGGCTGGTGCGCCCCCCTTGGGCCTCCCCCTGCGCCTAGGGTTGGAAACCCTAGGGGTGGGGGCGCCACACTTGCCTTGGGGGGCAAGCCACCCCCTTGGCCGCCCCCCCCCCCTAAGAGATTGGATCTCCTAGGGCCGCCCCCCCTAGGGACCCTATATATAGTGGGGGGGAGGGAGGGAAGCCGCACCCTAGCCCCTGGCCTCTCCCTCTCCCTCCTGTGACACTCCTCCGTCTCCCTGTGCTTGGCGAAGCCCTGCCGAGATCACCGTTGCTTCCACCACCACGCCGTCGTGCTGCTGGATCTTCATCAACCTCTCCTTCCCCCTTGCTGGATCAAGTTTGAGGAGACGTCTTCCAACCGTACGTGTGTTGAACGCGGAGGTGCCATCCATTGGGCGCTAGGTCATCGGTGATTTGGATCACGACGAGTACGACTCCATCAACCCCGTTCTCTTGAACGCTTCCGCGCGCGATCTACAAGGGTATGTAGATGCACTCCTCTCTCCCTTGTTGCTAGATGACTCCATAGATTGATCTTGGTGATGCGTAGAAAATTTTAAAATTCTGCTACGTTCGCCAACAAAATGATATAGCTACCCTGTTCACTAATGATGAGAAAACTCGCTACTATTATATCCTTAAATTATTTCCATTCTCATTAAAGGGTGATGCTAAGATATGGTTTAATTCTCTTGATCCTGGTTGTGTGCGTAGTCCCCAGGATATGATTTATTACTTCTCTGCTAAATATTTCCCTGCTCATAAGAAACAAGTTGCTTTAAGGGAAATATATTATTTTGTGCAAATTGAAGAAGAGAGTCTCCCACAAGCTTGGGGGAGGCTTCTCCAATTACTTAATGCTTTGCCAGATCATCCTCTTAAGAAAAATGAAATACTTGATATCTTTTATAATGGACTAACCGATGCTTCTAGAGACCACCTGGATAGTTGTGCTGGTTGTGTTTTCAGGGAAAGAACACCAGATGAAGCTGAAATTTTATTGAATAATATGTTGACTAATGAAAATAATTGGACACTTCCTGAGCCAACCCCTAAGCCAACTCCGAAGAAAAGGGGTGTTCTATTTCTCAGTCCTGAAGATATGCAAGAGGCAAAGAAATCTATGAAAGAAAAAGGTATTAAAACTGAAGATGTTAAGAATTTACCTCCTATTGAAGAAATACATGGTCTTAATTCACTACCTATTGAAGAAACACGCGGTCTTGATAACCCGACACAAGTAGTAAAGGTAAATTCTCTCTATAGATATGATAAAGCTGAAATCCCTCCTACTAAGTTTGCTAGCCAATGCTTAGATGAGTTTGATAACTTTATGGTTAAGCAAGAAGACTTCAATGGTTATTTTGGTAGAGAATTAAAACATAATGCTTATATGATTGAACTCTTGAGTGATTATATGGCTAATGTTAAAGGTGAATTAAAACTTATTAGTAAACATGCTTCTATGGTTACCACTCAAGTAGAACAAGTACTTAAAGCTTAGAATGATTTGCTCAATGAATTGAATAGTAAAAATAATGATGTTGTTGTTAGAGTTATGACTAGAGGTGGTAAAATGACTCAGGAACCTTTTTATCCTGAGGGCCATCCTAAGAGAATTGAGCAGGATTCTCAGAGAAATAACGTTGATGCACCTAGTCCTTCTAAGAGGAAGAAAAAGAAAAATGATAGGACTTTGCATGCTTCTAGTAAACCTATTGTAGACACACCTGAGAATCCCAATGATATTTCTATTTCTAATGTTGAAACACAATCTGGTAATGAACATGAACCTAGTGATAATGTTAATGATGATGTTCATGTTGATGCTCAACCTAGCAATGATAATGAGGTAGAAACTGAACCTGTTGTTGATCTTGATAACCCACAATCAAAGAATCAACGTTATGATAAGAGAGACTTTGTTTCTAGGAAGCACGGTAAGGAAAGAGAACCATGAGTTCAGAAACCCATGCCTTTTCCTCCCAAACCATCCAAGAAAAGGATGATGAGGATTTTGAGCGCTTTGCTGAAATGGTTAGACCTATCTTTTTGCGTATGCGATTAACTGATATGCTCAAAATGAATCCTTATGCTAAGTATATGAAAGAAATTGTTACAAATACAAGAAAGATACCGGAAGCTGAAATTTCCACCATGCTTGCTAATTATACTTTTAAGGGTGGAATACCTAAGAAACTAGGAGATCCAGGAGTACCAAATATACCATGCTCCATTAAAAGAAACTATGTTAAAACTGCTTTATGTGATCTTGGAGCCGGTGTTAGTGTTATGCCTCTCTCTTTATATCGTAGACTTGATTTGAATAAGTTGACACCTACTGAAATATCTTTGAAAAATGGCTGATAAATCAACTGCTATACCTGTCGGTATTTGTGAGGATGTGCCTGTTGTGGTTGCAAACGTTACTATTTTAACAGACTTTGTTATTCTTGATATTCCCGGGGACGATAGTATGTCTATTATTCTTGGAAGACCATTTTTGAATACTGCAGGGGCTGTTATTGATTGCACCAGAGGCAATGTCACTTTTCATGTTAATGGTAATGAGCATACGGTACACTTTCCAAGGAAACAGCCTCAAGTTCATAGTATAAACTCTATTGGAAAAATTCCATCGATTATTTTTGGAGGTTTTGAATGTCCTCTACCAACTATCAAGAAGAAATATGATATTCTTATTATTGGGGACGTGCATATCCCCGTTGAGGTAACCTCGTGTTATTCGAAAATTCTCCGATTCCATGTTATTCGGAATGAGTTTGTTAACAAGACCTGATCAACCTTGTTAGTGGATTCCTTTTGATGAGCATAAGATGGATGAAGTTAGAAAACACAACTCTCTGTACCCTTTTTTACTTTCTGTTATTTATATTAAATAAAGCAAAAATAGTAATTTCTGCTTGTTATCTGAATTATCCATGCAATAAAAAATACCCTGAAAATAAAAGTTCCCCAAATGCCCTGAAATTTAAATATGATTTTTTCTAGAATATTTGAGAATATCTGGCACTGAGAACACAGCAAGGGAGCAAGCACCTGGCCACGAGGGTCCAAGGCACGCCCCCTACCTCGTGGGCCCATGGTGTCTCCCCTCCACTTATTCCAGCTACCACACACTCCTTCTTCCTCCCACAAAAATCACCAACCAGCTCAAACCTGAGCCCAAGCTCATCTTGCTGCCATTTTCGATCTCCTTGCTCAAAGCTCCATTCACAAAACTGCTTTGAGGGATTGTTCTTTGGTATGTGACTCCTCCAATGGTCCAATTAGTTTTTGTTCTAGTGCTTTATTCACTGCATATTTTTGCTGCTTAGGCGACCTTGTTCTTGAGCTTGCATGTCAAATTTATGTGGTCAAAAGTAGTTTTGATCCATGATATTGTCTCTAGGCACTTGTAGGAGTAGTTGCTATCAATTTTGTTGAGTTTGGTTCAATTTTATTTTGAAATTACTAAAAAAAAGTCAGATATTTTCAGAAAAAGATGAAGAGATTTTTGAGGGGCTCATCGAGCCGAAGCTCGAAGGATAAGCAAAGTGAGGAGGATAAGAGGCCCAAATATAATCTCCCTTGCACCGCGGAAGTTCGGCCGTGTGAATGGCCTTGTGATAATTTCTTGAGAGCAGTCGGGATTTATGATGATTTCTATGAATTGGCTGAGAATGCAGGCCTCACTGCCTTCCTCCACAGCAGTCTGATTACCAGTGGGATCCGAAGGTGATTGCCAACCAGTGGAAATCCGAGGCTTCTTCACAGTACGACCCTAACTATTACTTTGGATATCCGCCAGGCTAGCCGTGGCCATAGACCAACTTAGGCCAAAAGCCTAAGCTTGGGGGAGTACGTATCTCTCACCGATATTACATTCCTGGTCACACACTCATGCTAGTTGTCGGAGCTCATACTTTTTCATTGTAATATCCATGCTAGTTTATTTCCCTTTTTATGCTTTCTTCTTGTGTGTTTAATAAACCTTAAGAAAAACAAAAAAATTAGTTCTAGCTTTTAGCTAGTTTACTTTACATGCCTGTAGTGGTAGTAATTAAAAAGAAAACCCAAAAATATTTATCGTTCTTCTTTTGTTTGTTGGGAGCTTTCCCGTGTAAATAGTTTTATTTCTTTTCTTTCCTTTGGGGGTCGAGAGGAGAAGACCATAATGAAAGTGCTAAGTGGCTCTTATATGCATTATTGTTGATCCAACAAAGAGCCCATATTACCTTGTCTTCTCTCTTGAATTGAATGCTTGCAGATTCCAGCTTAGTTCAATGCACGTGCACTATTATTATTGTCCACACTATTCGGTTGTGCAAGTGAAAGGCGATAATGATGATTATATGATGAACTTATTGAGATGAGAAAAGCCGGTATGAACTCGACCTCTCTTGTTTTTGTAAATATGATTAGTTCATCGTTCCTGATTCAGCCTATTATGAATAAACATGTTTGCAATGACAATTAGATATTATAGTTGCTTATGCCATGCTTAATTAGCTAGGAGCTTATAATGGTTTACCTTGCGTGCCAACATGCGATTAAAATGGTTGTGATGTGGTATGATAGGGTGGTATCCTCTTTTGAATGATTCGAGTGGCTTGACTTGGCACATGTTCACGCATGTAGTTGAAACAAAATCAACATAGCCTCTATGATTTTTATGTTCATGGTGCATTATATCCTACTCATGCTTGCATTCGGTGTTGATTAATTTTAATGCGTGTTCATGACTGTTGTCGCTCTCTAGCTGGTCACTTCCCAGTCTTTTTCTAGCCTTCACTTGTACTAAGCAGGGATACTGCTTGTGCATCCAACTCCATAAACCCCAAAGTTATTCCATATGAGTCCACAATACCTACCTATATACGGTATCTACCTGCCGTTCCAAGTAAATTTGTATGTGCCAAACTCTAAACCTTCAAATAAACATTCTGTTTTGTATGCTCGAATAGTTCATGTATCAACTAGGGTTGTACGTATCTTCCATGTTAGGCGGGTTATTCTCAAGAGGAGTGGACTCCGCTCCTCACTCACGAGAAAGTGGCTGGTCACCGGGATGCCCAGTCCCATGCTTTATGCAAATCAAATCAAAATAACTGCAAAGAAAACTCCCTCGGGACTCTTGTTAGTTGGAGGCACTCCTTGTTTCGAGCAAGCCATGGATTGATGCTTGTTGATGGAGGGGGAGTATAAACTTTACCATTCTATTTGGGAACCTCCTATAATGTGTGTAGCATGGAAGATATCGAGATCTCTCGGTTGTTATGTTGACAATGAAAGTATACCGCTCAAAATATTATTCATATCTATTTCAAAACCGAGCTCTGGCACCTCTACAAATCCCTGCTTCCCTCTGCGAAGGGCCTATCCATTTACTTTTATGTTGAGTCATCATCCTCTTATTAAAAAGCACCAGCTGGAGAGCACCGTTGTCATTTGCATTCATTACTGTTAGTTTACATTGAGTATGACTTGACTGGATCTCTTTTACCATGAATTACAATGTCTAGTCAGTCCTTGATATTTAAAGGTGCTCTGCATTTATGTTTTGTGGTCTCAGAAAGGGCTAGCGAGATACCATCTTGTTATATCATATCATGATTGTCTTGAGAAAGTGTTGTCATCCAAGATTTATTATTATTGCTCGCTAGTTGATTATGCCATTGATATGAGTAAACATGAGACCTAAATGTTATTGTGAATATGGTTAGTTCATAATCTTTGCTGAAAACTTGAATGCTGGCTTTACATATTTACAACAACAAGAGCAAACAGAGTTTGTAAAAGTTCTTTATCACTTTCAGTTTATCAACTGAATTGCTCGAGGACAAGCAAAGGTTTAAGCTTGGGGGAGTTGATACGTCTATGTCGTATCTACTTTTCCAAACACTTTTGCCCTTGTTTTGGCCTCTAACTTGAATGATTTGAATGGAACTAACCCGGACTGACAATGTTTACAGTAGAATTGTCATGGTGTTATTTTTGTGCAGAAATAAAAGTTCTCGGAATGGCCTGAAAATCAACGAAGAATTATTTAAAAAATACTGGAAGAAGAATCCACGTCAGGGGGGCCTCCACCTGTCCACGAGGGTGGGGGCACGCCCTACCCCCCTGGGCGCCCCCTGCCTCGTGGGCCCCCTAACGCTCCACCGACCTCAACCTTGACTCCATATATTCACTTTCGGGGAGAAAAAAATCAAGGAGAAGGATTCATCGCGTTTTACGATACAGAGCCGCCGCTAAGCCCTAAACTCTCTCGGGAGGGCTGATCTGTAGTCCGTTCGGGGCTCCGGAGAGGGGAATCCGTCGGCATCGTCATCATCAACCATCCTCCATCACCAATTTCATGATGCTCACCGCCGTCCGTGAGTAATTCCATCGTAGGCTTGCTGGATGGTGATGGGTTGGATGAGATTTATCATGTAATCGAGTTAGTCTTGTTAGGGTTTGATCCCTAGTATCCACTATGTTCTGAGATTGATGTTGCTATGACTTTGCTATGCTTAATGCTTGTCACTAGGGCCCGAGTGCCATGATTTCAGATCTGAACCTATTATGTTTTCATGAATATATGTGAGTTCTTGGTCCTATCTTGCAAGTCTATAGTCACCTACTATGTGTTATGATCCGGCAACCCCGAAGTGACAATAATCGGGACCACTCCCAGTGATGACCGTAGTTTGAGGAGTTCATGTATTCACTATGTGTTAATGCTTTGGTCCGGTACTCTATTAAAAGGAGGCCTTAATATCCCTTAGTTTCCAATAGGACCCCCCTACCACAGGAGGGTAGGACAAAAGATGTATGCAAGTTCTTTTCCATAAGCACGTATGACTATATTCGGAATACATGCCTACATTACATTGATGAATTGGAGCTAGTTCTGTGTCACCCTATGTTATGACTGTTACATGATGAACCGCATCCGGCATAATTCTCCATCACCGATCCAATGCCTACGAGCTTTCCATATATTGTTCTTCGCTTATTTACTTTTCCGTTGCTATTGTTACAATCACTACAAAACACCAAAAATATTACTTTTGCTACCGTTACTTTTGCTATCGTTACCACTACTATCATATTACTTTGCTACTAAACACCTTGCTGCAGATATTAAGTTTCCAGGTGTGGTTGAATTGACAACTCAGCTTCTAATACTTGAGAATATTCTTTGGCTCCCCTTGTGTCGAATCAATAAATTTGGGTTGAATACTCTACCCTCGAAAACTGTTGTGATCCCCTATAGTTGTGGGTTATCACTAGGATCGGTCGATCGTGAAGACGTACGACTACATCAACCGCGTTGTCATAACGCTTCCGCTTACGGTCTACGGGGGTACGTGGACAACACTCTTATCCTCTCGTTGCTATGCATCACCATGATCTTGCGTGTGCGTAGGAATTTTTTTGAAATTGCTGCGTTACCCAACAGCCCCCACTTGGGACTTGACTATGGGGATAGGCCACTTCATCCTAGAACATTCCGGGAGGCGCCAGAAAATTGCAGAACATTCCCAAGCATTCCAATGGTCTTTTAGTGTTCGCGAAACTTTTCGGTTCTCCGGAAATTTCTTGTTTTATCCGAAATACTTCCGGTTCTCTCTCCAAAACATTTTTGATATTCCCAAAACTTTTCGCTGAATTTCTCTCAAGCTCCGAACGCTTCTGTGACTCCACATATTGGCATACCCTAAGCGTGTGACCACGTAGGTTCGATAAGTATAGTCGTATATGCATGACCAGGAACTCCTTCCGGTCAATGATCAATAGCGGAACCATGGACATCCATATTGACCCCTACACCCACACAAATAACTTATCGAGTGAGCTTGTCGTTTAGGCACACAATTCCTTTTGCTTCACATATAACAAAAACTAAAGCGAAACTTATGGTATACATGTGAAGCAACTTTTGATCACTATACCTAGTTATCCTTGTTACCAATTATGTCCTTTTTCTCGTTTCCGTATTCTGACATCCCCGTGATCATATCACATTGTGTCTGGCCAGGCAATGATGGATATTTAAATACCAAGAGATCCCCGAAGAATATTTCTCCATTGTCGGAGAGCAAATCCCAGTCTCGAGCTTTCAAGTCCCAAGACACACTTTTTTATGAACCCAAAAGTTACCATTATGATTACCCTTTTACGAGTACCTTTGACGAACCCTAAAGTACATCATCTGACATGAAATACTTGATACTCTCATGCTCTAACAAAGTGAGTATGCGTTAATCTTCATGTCATTATACTTACAACCATGTTACGATCTAATCTCGAAGTATATCATTAAGTTGGGCTTGTCCAACACCCTTGTTCATCCAACAGTGTGCTTTCATTATTGTCGGCATCCTTATTACTTTAACAATGCTCACGATCAGAAAAACGGGATCATCAACAATACAAGATAGTCTTATAGGCGAGTCTGGGGTCTCATTTGGTTTTTATTATTCCACACATACAAATGGGTTTCCTTTGAATCATGTTGTTGGGGAACACAGTAATTTCAAAAAAATTCCTACGCACACGTAAGATCATGGTTATGCATAGCAACAAGAGGGGAGAGTATCGTCTACGTACCCTCGTAGACCGTAAGCAGAAGCGTTATGACAACGCGGTTGATGTAGTCGTACGTCTTCACGATTAACCGATCTAGCAGCAAAGGTACGGCACCTCTGTGATCTGCACACGTTCGGCCTGGTGACGTCCCGCGAACTCACCATCCAGTAGAGCTTCGAGGGAGAGCTTCGCCAGCACGATGTTGCTACCGGAACAGGGCGTCGCCTAAGCACCTCTACGATATAATCGAGGCGGATTATGGTGGAGGGGGCACCGCACACAGCTAAAAGATCAATGATCAACTTGTGTGTCTATGGGGTGCCCTTCCCCCATATATAAAGGAGTGGAGGGGGGAGGGGGCCGGCCTCCTAGCCGGGCCCCAAGGGGAGTCCTACTCCCACCGGGAGTAGGATTCCCCCCTTTGCCTTGTTGGATTTAGGAGAGAAGGAAGGAGGAGGGAGGAGGAAGGAAAGGGGGGCTGGCCCCCTCCCAATTTGGATTGGGCTTGGGGGGCGAGCCCCCTCCTTTGCTCCTTTCCCCTCTCTCCCACTAGGGCCCATATACCTCCCAGGGGGTTCCGGTAACCTCCCGGTGCTCTGGTATACTCCCGTTTTCACCCGGAACCATTCCAATGTCCAGACATAGGCTTCCAATATATTGATCTTTACGTCTCGACCATTTCGATACTCCTCGTCATGTCCGTGATCAAATCCAATACTCTGAACTACCTTCGGTACATCAAAACACATAAACTCGTAATACTGATCGTCACCGAACGTTAAGCATGCAGACCATACAGGTTCGAGAACTATGTAGACATGACCGAGACATGTCTCCGATCAATAACCAATAGCAGAACCTAGATGCTCATATTGGTTCCTACATATTCTACGAAGATTGTCGGTGTCAAAACCAGCGGATCTCGGGTAGGGGGTCCCGAACTGTGCGTCAAGGCCGAATGGTAACAGGAGACAAGGGACACGATGTTTTTACCCAGGTTCGGGCCCTCTCGATGGAGGTAATACCCTACTCCTACTTGATTAATATTGATGATATGGGTAGTACAAGAGTAGATCTACCACAAGATCAAGGAGGCTAAACCCTAGAAGCTAGCCTATGGTATGATTGTTGTATATGGAGTTGATGTCCTACGGACTAGAACCCTCCGGTTTATATAGACATCGGATAGGGTTAGGGTTACATAGAGTCGGTTACAATGGTAGGAGATCTTGAATATCTGCATCGCCAAGCTTGCCTTCCACGCCAAGGAAAGTCCCATCCGGACACGGGACGAAGTCTTCAATCTTGTATCTTCGTAGTCCTGGAGTCCGGCTGAAGGTATAGTCCGGCTACCCGAACACCCCCTAATCCAAGACTCCCTCAGTAGCCCCTGAACCAGGCTTCAATGACGACGAGTCCGGCGCGCAGATTGTCTTCGGCATTGCAAGGCGGGTTCCTCCTCCAAGTCCTTCATAGAAGATTGTAAACACCACGAGTAGTGTCCGGCTCTGCAAAATAAGTTTCCACATATTGCCATAGAGAGAATAATATTAACACAAATCAAATCTGTTGACGTATTCCGCAGTGCGTCATCACACTACGGCCAAGTCCTTTACTCGAATCGTTTTTACTTTTCCACCTCAGCGCGTTTTGCGAGGCGGTTTCCTTGGCACGTCTTGTCCAAGCAGAGATCGTGTATCCCTTTTACGGGATTCTCATCAATACGGACGTGGGTAACCCAACCACGCCATTTATCACGGTGCTTGGGAGGCAAGCGAGTTTTACTAGGCTGGTGGGGACGCACAACCGCATCCGCCCATATAAGGGGATAAGGATCCACCTTTTTACCTACGCCTTCTTCCTCCTTTGCCTATCCATCTCCTGCGCGCTCGAGCTCCAGCGCCCAAGCCCGCACTTCCCACCTCAACCTTCTCCAGCAATGTCCGGAGCGGGAGGCAAGTGGATGGTCTCCTCTGCTACGAAGGGCCAAGTCAAGAAGCTAACGAAGGCCGGATACCTGTCTAAGGACATCGCGCACCGGCTTCCCGAAAAGGGGCAGCTTCTCCCCACCATGAGGCCCCATGAGAGGGTAGTATTTCTTCCCCACTTCCTCCGCGGACTGGGTTTTCCACTCCACCCATTTGTCCGGGGGCTCATGTTCTACTACGGCCTGGATTTCCACGATCTGGCCCCGAACTTCATCCTCAACATCTCGGCGTTTATCGTCGTGTGCGAGGCTTTCCTCTGCGTCCGCCCTCATTTCAGCCTCTGGCTCAAGATCTTCAACATCAAGCCCAAGGTGGTGCACGGCAGCCAGGCGGAGTGCAGAGGCGCCATGGCGGGCAAGATGGCCAATGTCCTATGGTTCGAGGGCTCTTTTGTGGAGACCCTAAAGGAGTGGCAATCCGGGTGGTTTTACATCACCGAGCCATGCGATCCGAACTGGATCGCAGCCCCCAAGTTCCGATCCGGACCCCCCACGCGGCTTATGTCCTGGAAAGAGACGGGCCTGTCGTGGGGTGATGAAAAAGAGGTGACGGATTGCAAACATGCATCCAGTCCCTGATGAACAAGCCAATCCGGCTTGTTAATGTAATCCAGGTTATGCTCATCCGCCGGATCCTCCCGTGCCAACAACGGGATTTTAATCTGTGGGAGTTCGACCCGGCACAGCACCAAACCCTTAGCAGGCTCTTCGACATGACGTACGAAGATGCCTGGAAGGTGCTATTCAAGGGCGCCGAGGCTCCCGCATCCGCTTTCAAGGACCGCGGATACAGCTCGCAGTGTCACGCTAGCGAGGTAAGCTATCTTCACCTTTTACAGGATGTTAAGCTTTTTTCATAGTTTGACTCTATGCGGGATCTAAACTCCCTTACCTTTGACAGGCTTGGCGGGCGATATCCGGACCGATTAATTGTCCAGCTCCGCTGCCCGAAGACCGAGCCCCAGCTCTACTAGTGAAGCTGATGGTTCCGGCGCCTTATGTGGTGCCGGAGAAGAAGGCCAAGAAGAAGAAGACCACGGGGACTCGAAAGAGTGCCCGTAACGTGGTGGTGTCGGACTCGTCATCCGACGAGTCCGAGACGCCCTCTTGCCGTGAAAACGAGGAGGAAGAAGAAAACTCTCCCCCCCCCAGCGGAGGGAGGAGAGGAGAGGAAGGCCGCCCCAACGGGGGAGGCCGAGGGGTCTAGGAAAAGGAAGACCCCTCCGCCGGACTACTCCCCCGACGCCGAAGAGGGCGAAGAGGAGTGGCCAAACAGGGCCAAGCGTCTGGCGAAATCGTAAGTTCGGATATCAGAGTGACTCATGATGTTCCTTTATTGCACAGCTTTCCCTAATGTCGAACATAATTATGCAGCCCGCCCCGGGCCGAATTCAACGAATCATCGGACGGCTCCCTGGACTCATCGGACGTGAACTCAGTTCCGCCCGCTGTCTCCCCCTGCACTGTAGACGACGCCGAAGTGGCGTCGCGACAAGCTCCGGAGCAGGAGGAGGTGGTCCCGAAGGAGCCGCAAGGCAACCTCCCGGACTCCAGGTGTGAAGGGGATAAGGCCCCCCAGGGCTCCAAGTTCGGCTTTGTGCTGGACACCGCGCCGGAATCTTCCACAGTTCCGGACCGCGGTAGGCGAACTCCTTCCAAGAGGAGCAAGCCTTCTGAGCCGGCGGCCTCCGTCCAACCGGAGGTGCCGAACAATCTGCTGGAGGTGCTTGACGGCGCCTCCATCGACGAGGGGCACCGTACTATTATGAGTACGGTGATCCAGAAGGTTCGGTCCGCCAAGAGCGGACTGACTGAAGCTTGCGCTAGCCTTCTAACAGGCTTCGAGGTAAGTAAACATATGTAAAAATATTACCGCATAGACAGTAGCCCCTGATGCTCTATTTGGCGTTCGGAAAGAAAAGCCGAATAGAGGATCTATTAAATATCACAGGAGTCTAACAAAAAAGAGTCAATATGTGTATGCAGGCTTCGCTGCTATCCACCACCGCACTGACTGCGGAGGTGGGTGTCCTGAAGCAGGACCTCGAGCGGACCGAGCAAGAGCTCGGCCTTGCCAAGCGGCGGCTCGAGGAGAAAGAAGGTAAGAAATACCTTACAGAAAAAGTGCCTATAAAAAGGCGTGATTGCAAAAAAGATAACAGGATTATACTGCTTATTGTAGGGGCCATGACTGAAGTGGCGACCCTTAAGCAGGAGCTGTCTGAGGCCGAAAAGAAAACGGCCGCGGAGCGCACCAAGCGAGACAGACTTGGGGCTCAGGTCGGCGAGGTGCAGCAAGAGCTTCAGGCTCTCATGAAAAAACATGAGAGTTTGGAGCTTGAGTCAAAGGCACAAGCCTCCGAGCTCGCGACGGCCCTTGAGACTGCCAAGTCTGCCAAGGCCGAAGCCCAAAAGGCCCTCCGAGAGTTGGAGGAGATGAGGAAGATAGCAGTGGGTAAGGCATTCTTTATGCAAAGCAGAAATATAAAGGTAAACTACTTGTTACTTACCCGAATCCGGAGCTCTCCAGGGGCATTCGCAGATCTTCCCCGCAGCGTATCCGACGCCGCCGCATTCTACCGAGCTGAAGAGGGTAGTTCGACGGAGAAGGTGTTCTGGTCTCAGTATTCTGAGGCCGGACACCCTGTGCCCTTGAGCGACCAGCTGAAACAGTTGGTCGAGCTCCACAAGGCGGCTGAACAGGCCATGAAGGGCTTCATAGTTCGGCTGTGGCCCAGAGAGGCCCTGCCTGGGACCTATTTCGGGCTGGTGCGGCGGCTGGTGGAGGCCTGTCCGAGCTCGAGGTCGTCAAGCGCTCCGTCTTCATTGAAGGTGCCCGTCGGGCCCTTGCCCGTGCAAAGGTGCACTGGGGTAAGCTGGACGGTGAGAAGCTTGTCAAGGACGGACCGCCACCGGGGAAGGAGCATCGCAAGCCCGAGAACTATTACAAGGATGTTCTTGCAGGTGCCCGCCTTGTGGCGGATGAATGTACATGGGATGTGATTTTTGAATGAACTCGCTCGTGTTTATCCTGTGGCTGAAAACTTGTTCATATGCGCTAAGCAATGCTTATTGAATTTAAAATATTACTTTCTGTGCGGCCGTTTATCAAAAAATTGAGAGATGGCCAGTCGTCGGCTTCTGCCCCCATGCCACTAGTGCTGGGGTGTTCGGGATAAACCTGAGCGCTCTTTTTCCCATAGTTGGGTCCTTCGAGGGAGGCGCTCAGCACAACGAACCAGGCAATCGGACTATAATGCTTGAACACTCTCACTTAGCCATAGAACTCTATAATTTTAAATTTCGGCGAAGCCCCTGGTTCGGAAGACCGAGTTCGGGGCGCTATCCACGCCTTGGCCGGACAAAGCCAGCTCCTCGCTCGAAGCGGCATAAGTCTTTAGGGACTCGAAAAACCTCTCGAACAGCGACCAGTCTCTCGCCTTATCATGACAGTCAGTTTTAGCTTTCTCCACTGAGGTGCTTAACCCAGCTGAACCAGGGCACAATCGCAGTGGTTCTCCTAGTGCTACCTTAGCCGATATAGCGGAACGTAAGGCACCAAAACATAGGAGCCGGGCAAACCCAACTATTGACCCAAATCATGATTCGGAGCCGATGCATATAGTGCTATAAGTTCGGGGTGCCACACTTGTGAAAGTGTACGGACTTCTCACACCATAATGAGGGGTACTGAAGCCCCTGGCGCGTTTGCCGTACCATGGTGTATGGGTGCAATCATGTCATTTAATAAACATATATGTGAAAAGAGGATAATGCAAAAAATAGAAAAAAACTATGCATTGTTTATAGAGAGGCTATTTATCAAAGCCGAACGATACAAATAGTGCGATAAGCAAAAAAGATATTGGACTATTTAACATGTCCTGACCAGGGCAGGCCGCGGAATTGTATTCAAAACAGGTATACTGCTCGTAACAGAGACCACCTGGGAGTTCCATAATGCGGCATGGCTTGTCTGCCTCCTGGATCTTGCATCGTTTGTGCGGCAGTCGAATTGCCGAACAGGTCATCCGAAGTATGGAGTCCTGAAAGTAAGAAAAAAAAAGAAGAATCTGGCAGCCCCTAGTACATTTTAAGCCGTATTTTGGGCGTGCCGTTATTGTGCCCCTTCCCCTGTGCCCATGGTATTTCAAGGGCGTAGTTATGTACGCGAGGCACTGGTTTTGCTATGTCGCGAGAGCTGGGGTTGGGGCCGCATTGCTACGCTTGCTCAGAGCGTGCCAGGTGGTCCTACTATGGGTTACTCCGGGCGCGCTTGGCAGTGTCTGGCTTTTTAACGGCCGGACTGGAGAATTGCCTAAGAAGGCTACCTTGTACTTCCGTTGCGAGAACCGCCGTGTGCTCTTCCGTATGGAGGGAGCGTTCGGTGTTTCCGTTTGATTACTCCTCGAGGGCCTGGCATCTTGAGCTTGAGATATGCGTAGTGCGGCACCGCATTGAACTTTGTGAATGCGGTTCGTCCGAGTAGGGCGTGATAGCCACTGCGAAACGGGATTATATCGAAGATTAACTCTTCGCTTCGGAAATTGTTCGGGGATCCGAAGACCACGTCAAGTGGTACTGAGCCTGTACAGTTGGCTTCTACACCTGGTATAACGCCTTTAAAGGTCGTTTTTGTGGGCTTAATCCTTGAGGGATCTATGCCCATTTTCCGCACTGTATCCTGGTAAAGCAGGTTCAGGCTACTGCCGCCGTCCATGAGGACTCTTGTGAGATGAAATCCGTCGATGATTGGGTCGAGAACCAATGCGGCAAAGCCGCCATGACGGATGCTGGTGGGATGGTCCCTTCGATCAAAAGTGATCGGGCAGGAGGACCATGGGTTGAACTTTGGGGCGACTGGCTCCATCGCGTATATGTCTCGTAGCGCATGCTTCCGCTCCCTCTTGGGAATGTGGGTTGCATATATCATGTTCACCGTCCGCACTTGTGGGGGAAAGCCCTTCTGTCCATTGTTGTTCGGCGGCCTGGGCTCCTCCTTGTCGTCGCTGTGCAGCCCCTTGTCTTTGTTTTCGGCTCTTAACTTGCCTGCCTGCTTGAACACCCAACAATCCCTGTTAGTGTGATTGGCTGGCCTTTCGGGGGTGCCATGTATCTGGCACAAGCGGTCGAGTATTCAGTCCAAACTGGACGGGCCCTGAGTATTCTTTTTGAATGGCTTTTTCTGCTGACCGGATTTATAGCCTCGGAATCCGGCATTGACTGCCGTGTCTTCATTGCTGTCGCTGCTACCGCGGCGTTTTTGCTTATTCCGACGTGTCCTGCCACTTTTGTCCTTGGTATCCGAATTACCAGGGTTCTTTGATAAGTTGTTACTGCGAGCTAGCCAGCTGTCTTCTCCCGCGCAAAAGCGGGTCATAAGTGTCGTGAGGGCTACCATAGATTTCGGCTTTTCCTGTCCCAGGTGCCGGGCAAGCCACTCGTCGCGGATGTTATGCTTGAAGGCTGCTAGGGCCTCTGCGTCCGGACAGTCGACTATCTGGTTTTTCTTTGTTAGGAACCGTGTCCAGAATTGCCTGGCCGATTCCTCTGGCTTAAGTCATCGGCATCCGGTGGTCGCACGTAAGTGCCCTGGAAGTTGTCGAGGAATGCGGTTTCCAGGTCCTCCCAAGAACCGATTGAGTCTGCTGGCAAGCTGTTAAGCCAATGCCGGGCCGGTCCTTTAAGTTTGAGCGGGAGGTATTTGATGGCGTGTAGGTCATCGCCGCGTGCCATGTGGATGTGAAGGAGATAATCCTCGATCCATACCGTCGGATCTGTTGTGCCATCGTATGATTCGATGTTTACGGGTTTGAAACCCTCTGGGATTTTATGATCCATTACTTCATTCGTGAAGCATAGCGGGTGTGCGGCGCCTCTGTACTGGGCTATATCATGACGCAGCTCGGAAGAGCTATGTCTGTTGTGTTCGACCCGGCCGGATTTGTTGTATCCGGAGTGAAGATCATCGTCATGTGCCGTAGGGCACCTGCGCGATCCATAGATCGATCTTGTTTGTCTTGCCTTATCCTCCAGTACGTCTCACAGGTCTGGCGCATTTTCCCGTGCCTTAGTTGAGTGGCATTGGGGCATGGCTTGGGTGGAGGGCCAAGAGGCCTCTCTGTCGCGGCCGCGAGGTGGCCTGTCTGCCATGTCGTGCGCTAGTGATGTAGGTGCTTCCTCCTCTGATCGGGGTAGCGGCCTGCGCTTTGGGTAACTCTTGGAGGGGCGTTCGAGTTCATACTCTTCGGCCGCAAGGACTTCAGTCCATCTGTCAGCTAGCAAATTTTGGTCAGCTCTAAGCTGTTGTTGCTTTTTCTTGAGGCTGCTTGCCGTGGCTAAAAGCCTGCGTTCAAAACGCTCTTGTTCGGCGGGGTCTGATGGTACGATGAATTCGTCGTCATCGAGGCTTGCCTCGTCTTCGTAGGGAGGCATACAGTTATCATCCTCGACCTCTCGGTCTGCCGCTCTCTCATGAGGGCTGGCTTCTCCATCTTCCTGTGCCGAATCTTGCTGGGGTGGGTGTTCTTCGGTGCTATCCGGGGTAGTATTATCTCCCGTGCCGGAATCACCGTTTTTGCTTTGGCGGGATTTAGAGCGGCGCCGCTGATGCCGGCGCTTTGGCTGTTTCTTGGAGGTGTCATCCCCCGCTGTTCCATCGCCATCTCCATCTTTTGGAGTATCCACCATATATATGTCATATGACGAGGTGGCCTTCCAGCGCCCTACAGGTGCTGGTTCCTGTTCGTCTCCTATATCGTCGTTCATACCGTCGATGTCTTCAGAGCCGAAGTCAAGCATGTCGGTTAAATCGTCGACAGTGGCTACCAAGTGGGTGGTGGGTGGGCTTTGAATTTCTTCATTGTCCGTATCCCATCCTCGCTGACCGCAGTTCGGCCAGGGCTCTCCTGATAAAGAGAGAGACTTGAGAGAATTCAGGATATCGCCAAAAGGCGAGTGCTGAAAGATGTTCGCGGCGGTGAACTCCATTATTGGCGCCCAATCGGATTCGATCGGCCGGGGCGCGGGGGGGTCAGAGTCCGGGGAGGAGTCTGAATCCTCGGAGTCACGGGTCATGCAGAGTGCGGGGCTGGCGCTCGGCTCGATCGCCTTTGAGGTCGCAGCCCCCGAGGTGATGTCCAACCGCTCATCCTTGCTTGGCGCAATAGGCTCTGAGTTAGGGGTCGGAACCGGTGCGTGTGTGGCCTCCAGGACACTGTCCGGAGGCAGAGCTAGATCATGCCCCTCGAGATAGTGCGGCGCGCTTGGCCGTGGCTCGAACCCGTCGAAGATCAAGTCTCCGCGGATGTCAGCCGTGTAGTTTAAGCTTCCAAACCTGACTTGATGGCCAGGGGCGTAGCTTTCGATCTGCTCCAAGTGGCCAAGCGAATTGGCTCGCAGTGCGAAGCCACCGAAGACGAAGATCTAGCCGGGGAGAAAAGTCTCACCCTGGACCTCATCGTTGCTGATGATCAAGGGAGCCATCGGGCCTAAAGGCGACGACACAGAGGAACTCTCAATGAAAGCACCAATGTCGGTGTCAAAACCGGCGTATCTCAGGTAGGGGGTCCCAAACTGTGCGTCAAGGCCGGGTGGTAACAGGAGACAAGGGACACGATGTTTTTACCCAGGTTCGGGCCCTCTCGATGGAGGTAATACCCTACTCCTGCTTGATTAATATTGATGATATGGGTAGTACAAGAGTAGATCTACCACGAGATCAAGGAGGCTAAACCCTAGAAGCTAGCCTATGGTATGATTGTTGTATATGGAGTTGATGTCCTACGGACTACAACCCTCCAGTTTATATAGACACCGGATAGGGTTAGGGTTACACAGAGTCGGTTACAATGGTAGGAGATCTTGAATATCCGCATCGCCAAGCTTGCCTTCCACGCCAAGGAAAGTCCCATCCGGACACGGGACGAAGTCTTCAATCTTGTATCTTCGTAGTCCTGGAGTCCGGCTGAAGGTATAGTCCGGCTACCCGAACACCCCCTAATCCAGGACTCCCTCAAAGATCTTTATCAGTCAAATTGCATAACGATATACGTTGTTCCCTTTGTCATAGGTATGTTACTTGCCCGAGATTCGATCGTCAGTATCTCAATACCTAGTTCAATCTCGTTACCGACAAGTCTCTTTACTCATTCCGTAATGCTACATCCCGTAACTAACTCATTAGCTACATTGCTTGCAAGGCTTATTGTGATGTACATTACCGAGAGGGCCCAGAGATACCTCTCCGACAATAGGAGTGACAAATCCTAATCTTGATCCATGCCAACTCAACAAACACCAACGGAGACACCTGTAGAGCACCTTTATAATCACCCAATTACGTTGTGACGTTTGGTAGCACACAAAGTGTCCTCCGGTATTCAGGAGTTGCATGATCTCATAGTCATAGGAACATGTATAGTTATGGAGAAAGCAATAGCAACAACTAAACGATCATCGTGCTAAGCTAACAGATGGGTCAAGTCAATCACATCATTCTCTAATGATGTGATCCCATTAATCAAATGACAACTCATGTCTATGGTTAGGAAACATAACCATCATTGATTAAATGAGCTAGTGAAGTAGAAGCAAACTAGTGACACTCTATTTGTCTATGTATTCACACATGTACTAAGTTTCCGGTTAATACAAGTCTAGCATGAATAATAAACATTTATCATGATATAAGGAAATATAAATAACAACTTTATTATTGCCTCTATGGCATATTTCCTTCAGTCTCCCACTTGCACTAGAATCAATAATCTAGTTTACATCGTCATGTGATTTAACACCAATAGTTCACATCTTTATGTGATTAGTTCACATTTCCATGTGACTAACACCCAAAGGGTTTACTAGAGTCAATGATCTAGTTCACATCGCTATGTGATTAACACCCAAAGAGTGATCATGTTTTTCTTGTGAGAGAAATTTAGTCAACGGGTCTGCCACATTCAGAGCCGTATGTATTTTGCAAATTTTCTATGTCTACAATGCTTTGCTCGGAGCTACTCTAGCTAATTTCTCGCACTTTCGATATGCATCCAGATCAAGACTTAGAGTCATCCCGATCGGTGTCAAAGCTTGCATCGACGTAACTCTTTACGACAAACTCTTTGTCACCTTCATAACTGAGAAACATTTCCTTACTCCACTAAGGATATTTTTTGACCGTTGTCCAGTGATCCACTCCTGGATCACTATTGTACCCTCTTGCCAAACTTATGGTGAGGTACACAATAGATCTAGTACACAACATAGCATACTTTATAGAACCTATGATTGAGGCATAGGAATGACTTTTCATTCTCTTTCTATTTTCTGCCGTGGTAGGGTTTTGAGTCTTTACTCAACTTCATACCTTACAACACAGGCAAGAACTCCTTCTTTGACTTTTCCATTTTGAACTACTTCAAAATCTTGTCAAGGTATGTACTTCATTGAAAATATATCAAGCGTCTTGATCTATCTCTATAGATCTTGATGCTCAATATTTAAGTAGCTTCATCGAGGTCTTTCTTTGAAAAACTCTTTTCAAACACTCCTTCATGCTTTCCAAAAAATTCTACATTATTTCCGATCAACAAAATGGCATTCACATATACTTATCAGAAATGTTGTACTGCTCCCACTCACTTTCTTGTAAATACAGGCTTCACCGCAAGTTTGTATAAAACCATATGCTTTGATCACTTTATCAAAGTATATCTTCCAACACCGAGATGCTTGCACCTGTCCATAGATGGATCGCTGGAGCTTGCACACTTTGTTAGCACCTTTAGGATTGACAAAACCTTCTTGTTGCATCATATACAACTCTTCTTTAATAAATCCATTAAGGAATGCAATTTTTACATCCATTTGCCAAATTTCATAAAACGTGGCAATTGCTAACATGATTCGACGGACTTGAGCATCGCTACGAGTGAGAAAATCTCATCATAGTCAACATCTTGAACTTGTCGAATAACTTTTGTGACAATTCGAGCTTTGTAGATAGTAACACTACTATCAGTGTCTGTCTTCCTCTTGAAAATCCATTTATTCTTAATGGCTCACCGATCAATGGGCAAGTCAATCAAAGTCCATACTTTGTTCTAATACATGGATCTCATCTCAGATTTCATGGCTTCAAGCCATTTCGCGAATCTGGGCTCATCATTGCTTCCTCATAGTCCGTAGGTTCGTCATGGTCAAGTAACATGACCAACAGAACAGGATTACCGTACCACTCTGATGCGGAATGTATTCCGGTTGACCTACGAGGTTCGGTAGTAACTTGATCTGAAGTTTCATGATCATCATCATTAACTTCCTCACTAATTGTTGTAGGAATCACTAGAACTGATTTCTGTGATGAACTACTTTCCAATTCAGGAGAAGGTACAATTACCTCATCAATTTTTACATTCCTCCCGATCACTTCTTTTGAGAGAAACTTCTTCTCTAGAAAGGATCCATTCTTAGCAATGAATATCTTGCCTTCGGATCTGTGATAGAAGGTGTACCCAATAGTTTCCTTTGGGTATCCTATGAAGACGCATTTCTCTGATGGGTTCGAGCTTATCAGGTTGAAACTTTTTCACATAAGCTTCATAGCCCCAAACGTTAAGAAACGATAGCTTAGGTTTCTTGCTAAACCACAGTTCATATGGTGTCGTCTCAACGGATTTACATGGTGCCCTATTTAACGTGAATACAGTTGTCTCTAGTGCATAACCCCAAAACGATAGTGATAAATCGGTAAGAGACATAATAGACTGCACTATATCTAATAAAGTACGGTTATGACGTTCGGACACACCATTACGCTATGGTGTTCCAGGTGGCGTGAGTTGCGAAACTATTCCGCATTGTTTCAAATGAAGACCAAACTCGTAACTCAAATATTCTCCTCCATGATCAGATCGCAGAAACTTTATTTTCTTGTTATGATGATTTTCCACTTCACTCTGAGATTCTTTGAACTTTTCAAATGTTTTAGACTTATGTTTCATCAAGTAGATATACCCATATCTGCTCAAATCATCTGTGAAGATCAGAAAATAATGATACCCTCCGCGAGCCTCAACACTCATCGGATTGCATACATCAGTATGTATTATTTCCAATAAGTCAGTTGCTTGCCCCATTGTTTCGGAGAACGGAGGTTTACTCATCTTGCCCACGAAGCATGGTTTGCAAGCATCAAAGGATTCATAATCAAGTGATTCCAAAAGCCCATCAGCATGGAGTTTCTTCATGCGCTTTACACCAATATGACCTAAACGACAGTGCCACATATAAGTTACATTATCATTATTAACTTTGCATCTTTTGGCTTCAATATTATGAATATGTGTATTACTACGATCGAGATTCAATAAACCATTCACCTTGGGTGTATGACCTCAGAAGGTTTTATTCATGTAAACAGAATAACAATTGTCCTTGACTTAAATGAATAACCCTATTGCAATAAACATGATCCAATCATATTATGCTCTACGCAAACACCAAATAACATTTATTTTAGGTTCAACACTAATCCCGAAGGTAAAGGGAGTGTGCGATGGTGATCTTATCAACCTTGGAATCACTTCCAACTCACATCATCACCTCACCCTTAACTAGTCTCAATTTATTTTGCAACTCCTGTTTCGAGTTACTACTCTTAGTAACTGAACCAATATCAAATAGTGAGGTGTTGTTATAAACACTAGTAAAGTACACATCAATAACATGTATATCAAATATATACTTGTGTTCACTTCGCCATCCTTCTTATCCGCCAAGTATCTAGGGCAGTTCCACTTCCAGTGACCATTTCCTTTGCAGTAGAAGCACTCAGTTCCAGGCTTGGGTCTAGCTTTGAGATTCTTCATGGGAGTGGCAACTTGCTTGCCATTCTTCTTTAAGTTCCCTTTCTTTCCCTTGCCCTTTACTTGAAACTAGTGGTCTTGTCAACCATCAACACTTGATGCTTTTCTTTATTTCTACCTTCACTGATTTCAGCATCGCAAAGAGCTTGGGAATTACTTTCGTCATCCCTTGCATATTATAGTTCATCAAGAAGTTCCAGTAACTTGGTGATAGTGACTAGAGAACTCTCTCAATCACTATTTTATTTGGAAGATTAACACCCACTTGATTCAAGCAATTGTAGTACCCAAACAATCTGAGCACATGCTCACTGGTTTAGCTATTCTCCTCCATCTTGTAGGCAAAACACTTTATCAGAGGTCTCATACCTCTCAACTCGGGCATGAATCTGAAATACAAATTTCAGCTCTTGGAACATCTTATATGCTTTGTGGCGTTCAAAATGTTTTTGAAGTCCCAGTTCTAAGCCGTAAAGTATGGTGCACTAAACTATCAAGTAGTCATCATACCGAGCTTTGCCAAACGTTCATAACGTCTGTATCTGCTCCTGCAAAAGGTCCGTCACCTAGCGGTGCATCAAGGACATAATTCTTCTATGCAGCAATGAGGATAATCCTCAGATCACGGACCTAGTCCACATCATTGCTACTATCATCTTTCAACATTGTTTTTCTCTAGAAACATATCAAAAATAAATGGGGAGCTACATCACGTTCTATTGATCTACAACATAGTTATGCAAATACTATGAGGACTAAGTTCATGATAAATTAAAGTTCAATTAATCATATTACTTAAGAACTCCCACTTAGATAGATATCCCTCTAGTCATCTAAATGATCACGTGATCCAAATCAACTAAACCACGTCCGATCATCACGTGAGATGGAGTAGTTTTCAATGGTGAACATCACTATGTTGATCATATCTACTATATAATTCACGCTCAACCTTTCGGTCTCCAGTGTTCCGAGGACATATCTGCATATGCAAGGCTCGTCAAGTTTAACCCGAGTATTCCGTGTGTGCAAAATTGGCTTGCACCCGTTGTATGTGAACATAGAGCTTATCACACCCGATCATCACATGGTGTCTCGGCATGATGAACTGTCGCAATGGTTCATACTCAGGGGGAACACTTATACCTTGAAATTTAGTGAGAGATCATCTTATAATGCTACCGCCGAACTAAGCAAAATAAGATGCATAAAATATAAACATCACATGCAATCAAAATATGTGACATGTTATGGCCATCATCATCTTGTGCCTTTGATCTCCATCTCCAAAGTACCGTCATGATCTCCATCGTCATCGGCATGGCACCATGATCTCCATCATCTTGATCTCTATCAACGTGTCGTCACATGGTCGTCTCGCCAACTATTGCTTTTGCAACTATTGTTGTCGCATAGCGACAAAGTAAAGCAATTATATCACGCTTGCATCTTATGCAATAAAGAGACAACCATAAGGCTTCTGCCAGTTGCCGATAACTTCAACAAAACATGATCATCTCATACAATAAAATTCACCATCATGTCTTGATCATATCACATCACAACATGCCCTGCAAAAACAAGTTAGACGTCCTCTGCTTTGTTGTTGCAAGTTTTACGTGGCTGCTATGGGCTGAGCAAGAACCGTTCTTACCTACGCATCAAAAACCACAACACGGTATAGTGATTGCTTTTTGATCTTTAGAAAGAACCATGTTCATTGAATCTGATTCAACTAAAGTTGGAGAAACTGACACCCACCAGCCACCTGTGTGTGAAGCACGTCGGTAGAACCAGTCTCGCCTAAGCGTATGGGCCGCTTCATCCAACAATACCGCCGAATCAAGAAACAACTAGTGATGGCAAGAAATATGTATATACCCACGCCCACAACTCCTTTGTGTTCTACTCGTGCATATAACATATACGCATAAACCTGGCTCTGATACCACTGTTGGGGAACGCAGTAATTTCAAAAAAATTCCTACGCACATGCAAGATCATGGTGATGCATATCAACAAGAGGGGAGAGTATCGTCTACGTACCCTCGTAGACCGTAAGCGGAAGCGTTATGACAACACGGTTGATGTAGTCGTATGTCTTCATGATCGACCGATCTAGCACCGAAGGTACGTCACCTCCGCGATCTGCACACGTTCGGCTCGGTGACATCCCGCGAACTCACGATCCAGTAGAGCTTCGAGGGAGAGCTTCGTCAGCATGACGGCGTGATGATGGTAATGATGTTGCTACCGGAACAGGGCTTCGCCTAAGCACCGCTACGATATAATCGAGGTGGATTATGGTGGAGGGAGGCACCGCACACGGCTAAAAGATCAATGATCAACTTGTGTGTCTATGGGGTGCCCCCTTCTCCCCCTATATAAAGGAGTGGAGGAGGGGGAGGGGGCCGGCCTCCTAGGCTCGCCCCAAGGGGAGTCCTACTCCCACCGAGAGTAGGATTCCCCCCGTTTGCCTTGTTGGATTTAGGAGAGAAGGAAGGAGGAGGGAGGAGGAAGGAAAGGGGGGCCGGGCCCCCTCCCAATTCGGATTAGGCTTGGGGGGCGAGCCCCCTCCTTTGCTCCTTTCCCCTCTCTCCCACTAAGGCCCAATAAGGCCCATATACCTCCCGGGGGGTTCCGGTAACCTCCTGGTGCTCTGGTATACTCTCATTTTCACCCAGCTTCCAATATATCGATCTTTACGTGTCGACCATTTCGAGACTCCTCGTCATGTCCGTGATCAAATCCGGGACTCCGAACTACCTTCGGTACATCAAAACACATAAACTCGCAATACCGATCGTCACTGAACGTTAAGCACGCGGACCCTACGGGTTCGAGAACTATGTAGAAATGACCGAGACATGTCTTCGGTCAATAACCAATAGAGGAACCTAGATGCTCATATTGGTTCCTACATATTCTATGAAGATCTTTATCGGTCAAGCCGCATAACGATATACGTTGTGCTCTTTGTCATCGGTATGTTACTTGCCCGAGATTCGATCGTCGATATCTCAATACCTAGTTCAATCTCGTTACCGGCAAGTCTCTTTACTCGTTCTGTAATGCTACATCATGTAACTAACTCATTAGCTACATTGCTTGCAAGGCTTATTGTGATGTACATTACCGAGAGGGCCCAGAGATACCTCTCCGACAATCGGAGTGATAAATCCTAATCTTAATCCATGCCAACTCAACATACACCATCGGAGACACCTGTAGAGCACCTTTATAATCACCCAATTACGTTGTGACGTTTGGTAGCACACAAAGTGTTCCTCCGGTATTCGGGAGTTGCATGATCTCATAGTCATGGGAACATGTATAGTTATGGAGAAAGCAATAGCAACAAACTAAACGATCATCGTGCTAAGCTAACGGATGGGTCAAGTCAATCACATCATTCTCTAATGATGTGATCCTGTTAATCAAATGACAACTCATGTCTATGGTTAGGAAACATAACCATCATTGATTCAACGAGCTAGTCAAGTAGAGGCAAACTAGTGACACTCTGTTTGTCAATATATTCATACATGTACTAAGTTTCCGGTTAATACAATTCTAGCATGAATAATAAACATTTATCATGATATAAGGAAATATAAATAACAACTTTATTATTGCCTCTAGGGCATATTTCCTTCACATGTTTATATGTAGATTCGAGAACCAGTGCAATCATAGTATACAAAATAAACATTAATCATTTCTAGATTCACTTCATCTTCTTGAGAGATCGAGGGGTCAAAATCGCAGGTTAGTCTGGCTCTCTTTTGCGGCCATGGCATGGGCACTATGAACTATCCATAATAAACTCACTATAGAAGAAAGATTCTGAATTGTAACGTTGTTTACATATTCAAATGATTTTTATGTTTTCAGCAACGTTGTCCTCTAGGGAAGAGGAAGGATCGGGACGCAGCCTGCTCGGTGCTTCGCAAGATCAAGAACATCCACGCCTCTAACAAAAGCACTTCTTCCTGATGTGTTTAGCTTTCTATTTTGACTATTGGTAATGTTTCTACTTATCATTTGCTCTGTAATAAGTATCTCTCACTTTGTTTTGGTTGGAAGACTATTTTGCCTTTATTTGCTTTATTAGTTTACTAGTAGAAGAGCTCTTGCGTTGCAACGGGAGAAAAGATATCACATCTATCGAACCCAGTAATTATGAATCAAGACCCCAATAGGATCATGTTCTTTATTTCAACATGACATCGCATATGTGTTGCCGCTTGTCCTCCGACCCATTCTCGCCTACGATTATCTTAGTGCTTACAGAACCACAATGCTTTTGAATATGGTCAATTCTAAGGCGTCTCTCTCTCTGTGTGCGCGCACGCATTATGATGATCTTTTTCTTGTTATGTTTTGCCAAGTCATGCATGCGTGATTATCGATGGTTTCTTTCGTCTCCAATATTGTTTATCGAGGTGTTCATTTGCAATCTAGATTGACGCCGGTACGAATGAAATACGAATCGTGTGCTATTGATTAAGGTTGCACTCTAAATAGCATTTTTAAAATATTTAAGAGGTAAAATAACATTATATTCAGATTCTACACGTTTTTCTAATTGATTTTCATCTATAACATGTCAAAATTGGAATTAGGGTTTAAAAGATATGGATATTTAAAAAATGTTCTAGATGGACTGCGGGTTGATTAACCAAAAAATTTAGGGGTTTTCTTTTAAGCTTTGTCACTTAAAGGTGGGTAGCGTGTTAATTGCCATAAAACACAGGTGTTTTGGTAAAAAAAAGAAAAAAAGGTTTATTTTGTCACGTAAAAGTGGATTGTGGGTTAATTACTAGAGATTGTAGGATATATTTTTTTGTAAAAACAAAATTTGATTCAATTTGTCACTTAAAGGTGGACTGCAGGTTGATTCTTTCAAATGTGATTTTCTGTAAAACCGCATGACGGACGGGAAGAAGCATTAATCTGTTTAGTAGGTCAAAAATAGATCATTAATCCGTTTAGTAGGTAAAAAATAGATTAAGTCGGGCACCTTTTATCAAAGTAAACAAGATATTGTAAAACCCACGGACAGACGAAAGAATTTACCAAGACCGACGCGGTACATTTTCCCACCCTCCCGCGTCGCCCCCGCAAGGCTACGGGGAGGAACCCTACCGCGCCGCCGCCAACTCCTTTCCCCGCCCCCTCCTTCCTCGCCGGCACCGGCAAGGCCTCCTCGTTCCCCCTCTAACGGCCTTGGCGCGGGCCGACGCGGCTGGATCAGGGTGCCTCGCTGTCCCAGGGCGCTGCAGCGCGGCTGCGTGGTGATGGCGCTGCGCGTGGCGGTGGCGCGACAGGCTGGGCGTCGGAGGGCATGCTAGTGCGTGGAGTGCGGGGGCGGCGAGCGCTTGGTGCGAGCGTTCATGGCGGCGGTTGCGACGAGGCAGGGCGTCGGTGGTGGGGTCCGGTGTGGCCTGGGCCGGCTCCTTGCTTGGCGCAGTGGTGGTGCAGGTCACGGGCGACAAGGATCTGCGGGCGGCCGCCCCTGCCCTGGTTCGGGTTGGTGGGGGGTGGCGGTGCAGTAGTGGTGGCTGCGGGGCGTGTTGGTCGAGTCTGCGTCGGAACCTTCCAGGTCTGGCGCGCGGACATCGGCGGACGGCGCGAGGAGGCATCTCCGATGAGCTTCCTTGGATGCGGCTGCGAGTTGATTTGGTCGCCCTCGTCAGCGGGCACGCGGTTGCCGATGGCCTCGCGGAGATGTGTGTCAGCTACCATGGTGGGGCGACATGGGGGTGCTCGCGGGGAGCTTGGTAGGAGGGATAGGTGGCCTCAATGCGGTCGTGCCACCTATCGCCGGCACGATTTGCTGATTCGGATGCGTCCGCTCCTCCTTCTCCCCCTTTCCTCGTGTTCGGCGGGGAGCTTGGTTGGAGGGATGGGTGTCTCGATGCGGTCGCGCCACCTATCGCCGGCACGGTTTGCCAGTCCAAATCCGTCTACTCCCCTTTCTCCCCCTTTCCTCGGTCGCGGTCGGGTTGGTGCAGGTTCGCCGGTGGGGTGTGAGCGCCGGGGTATACCACTTGTCCAGTCCTTTGACTGGCCCACGCTGGCGGTGGCCGTTGCCGCCATACCCTTTCTGAAGGCTCCGTTGTGGTCCGGTTCACTTTTCTATTGTTTGTCGGTGTGGTGGTGTGACGGTGTCGGGCATCTTTGCATCTTGTCTTGGGTGTGTGTGTGCGTGTTGTTCGGTATCTCGGATGTATCCAGTGATAATTGTTTTATAATATAAAGTGGGGAAGCCTTTTTTGGGTAAAGAAAACAAATGAAGGAGACAAGCAGTTGCCCTGAAGTATCTTCCAGGAAATTAGAGCATGTACATTTTAGAAGAACTTGTGCTCGCATATGCAAGTTCCAGGTAAAATCTCCTTTGCCCCGATCCTCTCAGTTTTCACATTTCATTACCTTGTTAGCTCCTTTGTTGTACTCCCAACAGCTACTCGAAATCTAGAACATGACAGAAAATTGTCAAGAAGAAGAAAAACCTAGACGCTCTAGAGCAGCAGTTAACAAGCTCATTCTCTCCACCCTAGCTAGTAGCTACACCCTGCAAGCTTCGTCCTGCACCTTGGCGCCGTCGAGCGTGGCGCTCTCCTCGGCGTCATAGCTCGCGTGCACGCTGTAGAGCACGTAGACGAGCACGGCGGCCGCGGAGAAGAAGCCGAACCGGACGTAGGACGGGCGGTCCAGGGAGCCGAGCAGGAAGACGTTGAGGAACACGGACGCTGCGGGCACCCACGGCATGCCCGGCACGCCCCAAAGCTCGGGCGTGTGCGCCTGGGGCACCAACGCCTGGAACGCGCCGACTGTGGCCACTGCCGCCGCGCCGCACGCCGACAGGAGCCCGACCCTGGTGCGGCCGCCCTCCGGCGCCAGCTTCCACACCAGCGTGAAGGAGAGCGCGATGAGGGAGAAGGCGAGGAGAAACGCGAGGGTCGGCCATGCGCTGGGCTGCCGGTCCCCGGATTCGGTGCTGCTGCCGGTTGCGCCGACGACGTAGCGGCGGTATACGACGGCGTTGGACACCATGTAGAAGACGAAGAGCGTGCCGATGCAGACGAGGTTGAGGAGGATGTCCAGCTCCGTGAAGAGCGCCAGCGCAGCCGTCAAGAGTCCTGCGAGGAGGAACGTCACATTGTCAATACAATACAAAAAAAAGTCAAAATGAATGAAGAAAACCAAGGAAAAGTGACATTGTCGTGGTACAAATAATCAGGTTAAAACTTCCTTTGCATGATGCCCGTGTCTACACTCTCTATAATACTATTAGCGTCGCGGGTTGTCCATGGAAACGGCTTCCCAGCCCGGAAAGTCCACAAGGAAAGGCGAGGTTGTCGCTCGCTAGTCGCTAATCGCTTTCGCCCGCCGTTATGATGGTCACGGAAAGGAACCATGACATTGTCGTTGCTGGAGTACTCGGTCGTGAATTCTCCCGAAGAAACCATGGTGCCCGTGACGTTGGTCAAAAGTGAAGGAAACAGTTAGAAGGACGGCGAGCGATACGTACCGAGGAAGGCGGAGGCGTTGACGGGGGTGGCGGTCTTGGGGTGCACCTTGGCGAGCCAGGCGGGCATTACGCCGGAGCGGCCGATGACGCACAGGTACCTGGCCTGCCCCAGCATGGCCACCATGAGCGACGTCAAGATGCCGAGGCTGGCACCGGCCCCGATCACGTTGGACACCCAGCCCCATCCGTCGCTCCCTCTGAAGGCCCCCGAGAAGGGCGCCTCCGTGTCGATCTGAAAACACCACACACAGACACAGTTGAGCTCGATCCAGCAGTAGCAGGTCAAATACTGTCAGATTCTGTCGCTGATCATGGCATGGCATAGGTTACCAAGAAAGAAAAGAGAATAGGATAAAGGCATAAGAAATTGCGTGCACATAGATCATGCTTTACTACCCTGTGCTGTGCTAGAAAGCGTATTTGGGCCGGCAGTCCTGCGACGGCGACAGCAGATTCATCCCGAAAAACCACATGACCAACATCCCAAAAGGGAACGAGGCAAAGGTAGAAAGGAAAAGCAACAAGAATCGTCTTGCTGCCACTGGCGTCAATCTCCTGTTCTAATACAGCTCCTACTACTATAAGCTATAGCAACCTCATCCACCTTAGGCAATATATTCCCAGAATCATCCTCACCTACACAATCATATCATTCATAGGTGAGATCTCTTCCCTTCTAGTAGGCGGGCGAGACCCAAAAGTAGACTAGGATGAGTAACGAGCATCATCCGTATGCCCATGCTGCCTACATAAGAATCTTAAAAACAAAGAAGATAGATAAATGGTTCTCACCGCGTCGTATGGGAGGAGCATGGACATGGAGGCGGCCATGAGGCAGTAGAGCACGGTGACGATGATGACGGACCCCGAAACGCCGATGGGGATGTCGCGCGCCGGCCGCTCCACCTCTTCAGCCATGGTGGACACGGCGTCGTAGCCGATGTAGCTCAGGTACACCATGGCCGCGCCGCTGAAGACGCCGCCGACGCCGTTGGGGAAGAAACCGCCCGGGTGGGTCGGGTCGGCGGGGTGGGTCAGGTTGCGCGCGTCACCACGCCAGAAGCCCATGACGATGATGAAGAGGATGAAGGCCACGTGCACGGCCGTGAGGACCATGTTCACCTTGGAGCTCTCTTTGGTGCTGCCATCGCATCGCAGACAGGAAAACAGTGTCATACTTGTGCCAGGAATATGTGCTCCTACCATGTTTCTATCCAGGAAAACAAAAAAGAATCTTCTCGGAGTTGTTTGAACTTCACAGGAAACGGAATCAAGCACATGTATGTAGGGGTACTAGAGAATCAAAAGGAGTGGTTCCCTTGTGAGATTCTTTCTTTGCTTCTGGAGAAAAGCTTGTTCAGAAGACATTCGATTGCGAAAGGTGGGAAAAGCTACAGCGGCGAGCGACCGAGAGGACCCTTTTCTGTCTTGCGGAACAAAATCTCGAAAAAAAATAATCTTAATGGCTACAACTAGAGCAAATCGAACCTTATAAAATCTAGCAAAAAGTGAAGTGACATTTGCAACGGCTTTTTTACAAGATTGACTGACACTAGCAACTCACAGGGCGTGGGGTCCAGTTTCAGTCAACGGTCGTGCAAATCACACTCTAGTCAACAGTCATGCAAAACACACAGTACCGAGAGACGCGGCAAGAGACAAGAGAAGGCTGACACTTGCAAGCAAAGCCAAAATGATTTCTTTATCAGGAGTATATTATATTATAATGAAAACAAATACTGGTAGTAGGATGAGTAGTAGTACCTGTAGCAGATGCAGACGGAGATGAGGAGGATGACCCCGACGGCGACGAGGTCGACCTGGTTGAAGCCGTTGGGGAGGCCGGGCACGGCGATCCGCCACTTGCTGGGCGCGTCCACGCCGACCGCCGTGCCCATGTAGGCCGTGAAGCTGCGCGCCACGGCCGCGTTGGAGAAGACGTACTCCATGATGAGGTTCGCCCCAGTCAGGAACGCAGCGAATTCCCCTGCACGCAAACAAACAATCAGCTCTGGCTGCAACCACCGGCGGCGGGGCGGCTGTGAACAAGATCTTTTACCCTGAGATGAGAGAGTTAGCTAGGCCCCATATGCATCTGGGCCAAAAGGCCAAACCAACCGTTTTGGGACGCGAGAAAGCGACCACCCAACATTATTTCCTGGATATGGATGTGTACGTGTGCGTGCGATAAAATTTGTTGGAAGTCGCAATCCCAATTTTTTTTCCCTTTCTTTAATTGCTCCCGTTGGACTCGCGAGTCTCTTCTACTCTGCTAAATCTCAATCCAAATTCAGCTGACAGCGAGACGTGCATACGTAGCACGAACGTACGTACGTGCGTACGTACAAAGGATTTAGGATTTCTACTGTTGGAACAGCGTCGCAGGTGATCTATCTGAATCTGAATTTTATTTTATCAGCAGGCAGGGCACAGCGACAGCAGCAACAGCGGCATCGTGTTCATGCCGCGACGACGACACCTCTCGCGTACGCATTAAATACGCGCAAAAGGAGCCTGCTTTTTGGGCAACTGGACAATCGCAAGACAAGGGGGAAGCCAAACCACAAAGTATACACATGAAGGAAGATGTAGTATAGATAGCCATCGGATAGTTAAGGATGGATGCGATTTTTTCCCCCAATATGTGACGTACTCCAATCGCACCAACGGAGCGAGCGAGAGCAAAATACTCATGGGATAAACAAATCTTAGATGGTATGACAAGAAACGAGCAGATTATTATATATAAATTGATGGTTGGTTTAATGGCGTTATTCGGGTCATGATCACGGCATGATTGGGGGGCCGGGGCCGGGGCCAGCGAGCTCACCGAAGGTGACGCGGAGGTAGCTGAAGGCGCCGCCGGCGACGGGCATGTCCACGGCGAACTCCGTGTAGCAGAAGGCGGAGAGCAGCGCGCAGAGGCCGGCAATGGCGTAGGAGACGCCGACGCCGGGGCCGGCGTGGAGCCTCGTGGCGCGCCCGGTGGTGACGAACACCCCGGCGCCCACCATGCCGCCGAGGCCGAGCCCCACGAGGTCCGGCCACCGCAGCGCGCGCGCCATCGGAGCCCCCGACCGCGCGCGCACGCGGCTCATCTCTTCCTCCGGCGCCGTCGCCGCGCACGCGCGCCGTGCCAGCCGCCGCGGCGTCTGCGACAGGGCCCGCCCGTACGAGCGCAGGCTCGAGAACGAGCCCCCGTCGGGGCCGCCCTGATCGGAGTCCGGCGTCATCAGTGCGCCCTTGTCCATGGCCGTCAGGATCCGAGTGCCGCTCCAGAAACTGCGCCGGGGCGGCGGGGTGTGGCTTTCGTGAGGGGGGCTGGAGAAGAAACGGAAGATGAGGCGTGGAGAGTGAGGGGTCCGAGAGCCGGTTTATAAAGAGAGAGCCCAGACGAGCGGGAGCGTTTGGACGCGGAGTAGCATTTTTTTTTCTTATATAAAAATAATAAGAGAAGTCTGCTGATGAAATATGAAAATATTACTGTGGTAGAAAGTAGATACCCCTCCCTTCACAAATATAAGAAGTTTTGGATATTATAATATAAAATACATACGAACTGAAATGAGTGAACTAACACACTAAAAAGTGCCCACATACATTTGATTCACAAAAAATATGACATCTCGTATCACATTTTTAAAATAAAACCATGATAGTTATTTCCGAACGGAGAGAGTATTTGTGAATCGAGGGAGTGTTTTTCAGTCATCTGAAAAATAATAGGAAAAGTGAGGAAAATCTCTACTATTAAAAGTGAGTTGTTGGCTATAACACACGGACAACTAGCTAACAATCTTAATAAACACGGGCAACAATCAAGAGATCCATCATGAGTTAGTAAAATAAAGTAGTAGGTCACTAGTCAATTGAGGGCCTCTTTGATTCATAGGATTCTGAAAATGTAGGGATAGAGGAAGTATATGATTGGGGTGGCATGTCCATTTAAATCATATAGGATTAGCATTGGGTGTTTGATGTCATATAAAAAACAAAAAAATTGTAAAAAAAGATGAAGTGGATGTTAGATTTCTGTGAATTGCAGTACAAAAAAATTCATAGAAAAAATTCCCGAATCCAATCCTATGAATCCAAGAACCAACGTAGAAAAAGTTTCTAAGTATTTCAACCCTCTAAAAATCCTATAGAAATTCCTTTGAATCAAAGGAGCCCTGAAATCTTCTCCAGTACTAATTCTTTCTTTCTCTAAAGCAGGCCAGGGGACGGACTGCTAGAAGTGTGCCACAGCGGCCGCGACAATGCGCCGTGGTAACCTCGAGGGTGGCATTTCCTCCAAATCGCATCGCCGATGACCTGGTGCGTCATCAAAGGTAGCTCTAGAGGCAATATGCTTCCTCCTGAAGGAAATATGCCCTAGAGGCAATAATAAAGTTATTATTTATTTCCTTATATCATGATAAATGTTTATTATTCATGCTAGAATTGTATTAACCGGAAACATAATACATGTGTGAATACATAGACAAACAGAGTGTCACTAGTATGCCTCTACTTGACTAGTTCGTTGATCAAAAATGGTTATGTTTCCTAACCATAGACATGAGTTGTCATTTGATTAACGGGATCACATCATTAGGAGAATGATGTGATTGACTTGACCCATTCCGTTAGCGTAGCACTTGATCGTTTAGTTTGTTGCTATTGCTTTCTTCATGACTTATACATGTTCCTATGACTATGAGATTATGCAACTCCCGTTTACCAGAGGAACACTTTGTATACTACCAAACGTCACAACGTAACTGGGTGATTAAAAAGGTGCTCTACAGGTGTCTCCGAAGGTACTTGTTGGGTTGGCGTATTTCGAGATTAGGATTTGTCACTCCGATTGTCGGAGAGGTATCTCTGGGCCCTCTCGGTAATGCACATCACTTAAGCATTGCAACTAATGAGTTAGTTGCGGGATGGTGTATTAGGGAACGAGTAAAGAGACTTGCCGGTAACGAGATTGAACTAGGTATTGAGATACCGACGATCGAATCTCGGGCAAGTAACATACCGATGACAAAGGGAACAACGTATGTTGTTATGCGGTCTGACCGATAAAAGATCTTCGTAGAATATGTGGGAGCCAATATGAGCATCCAGGTTCCGCTATTGGTTATTGACCGGAGACGTGTCTCGGTCATGTCTACATAGTTCTCGAACCCGTAGGGTCCGCACGCTTAAAGTTTCGGTGACGATTGTATTATGAGTTTATGTGATTTGATGTACCTAAGGTAGTACGGAGTCCCGGATGAGATCGGGGACATGACGAGGAGTCTTGAAATGGTCGAGACATAAAGATTGATATATTGAACGGCTATATTCGGACACCGGAAGTGTTCCGAAAAAGTTTCGGATAAAACCGGAGTACCGGGGGGTTACCGGAACCCCCCCGGGGGGTTAATGGCCCTCATGGGCCTAAAGTGGAGAAGAGGAGGGGCGGCCAGGGCAGGCCGCGCGCCCCCTCTCCCCCTAGTCCGAATTGGACAAGGAGGGAGGGGCGGCGCCTCCCCTTTCCTTCCTCTCCTCTCTCCCTTCCTTCCCCCTCTCCTACTTGGACAAGGAAAAGGAGGGAGTCCTACTCCCGGTAGGAGTAGGACTCCTCCCTGGCGCGCCTCATCATGGCCGGCCGCCCCTCCCCCTTGCTTCTTTATATACGGGGGCAGGGGGCACCTCTAGACACAACAATTGATCCTTGAGATCTCTTAGCCGTGTGCGGTGCCCCCCTCCACCATAATCCTCGATAATATTGTAGCGGTGCTTAGGCGAAGCCCTGCGACGGTAGAATATCAAGATCGTCACCACGCTGTCGTGCTGACGGAACTCTTTCCCGACACTTTGCTGGATCGGAGTCTGGGGATCGTCATCGAGCTGAACGTGTGCTAGAACTCGGAGGTGCCGTAGTTTCGGTGCTTGATCGGTCGGGCCGTGAAGACGTACGACTACATCAACCGCGTTGTTATAACGCTTCCGCTTTCGGTCTACGAGGGTACGTGGACAACACTCTCCCCTCTCGTTGCTATGCATCACCATGATCTTGAGTGTGTGTAGGAATTTTTTTGAAATTACTACGTTCCCCAACAGTGGCATCTGAGCCTAGGTTTTATGCGTTGATGTTGTGCACGAGTAGAACACAAGTGAGTTGTGGGCGATATAAGTCATACAGCTTACCAGCATGTCATACTTTGGTTCGGCGGTATTGTTGGATGAAGCGGCCCGGACCGACATTACGCGTACGCTTACGCGAGACTGGTTCTACCGACGTGCTTTGCACACAGGTGGCTGGCGGGTGTCAATTTCTCCAACTTTAGTTGAACCAAGTGTGGCTACGCCCGGTCCTTGCGAAGGTTAAAACAGCACCAACTTGACAAACTATCGTTGTGGTTTTGATGCGTAGGTAAGAACGGTTCTTGCTAAGCCCGTAGTAGCCACGTAAAACTTGCAACAACAAAGTAGAGGACGTCTAACTTGTTTTTGCAGGGCATGTTGTGATGTGATATGGTCAAGACATGATGCTAAATTTTATTGTATGAGATGATCATGTTTTGTAACCGAGTTATTGGCAACTGACAGGAGCCATATGGTTGTCGCTTTATTGTATGCAATGCAATTGCGCTGTAATGCTTTACTTTATCACTAAGCGGTAGCGATAGTCGTGGAAGTATAAGATTGGCGAGACGACAACGATGCTACGATGGTGATCCAGGTGTCGCGCCGGTGATGATGGTGATCATGACGGTGCTTCAGAGATGGAGATCACAAGCACAAGATGATGATGGCCATATCATATCACTTATATTGATTGCATGTGATGTTTATCTTTTATGCATCTTATCTTGCTTTGATTGACGGTAGCATTATAAGATGATCTCTCACTAAATTTCAACATAAAAGTGTTCTCCCTGAGTATGCACCGTTGCCAAAGTTCGTCGTGCCCAGACACCACGTGATGATCGGGTGTGATAAGCTCTACGTCCATCTACAACGGGTGCAAGCCAGTTTTGCACACGCAGAATACTCAGGTGAAACTTGACGAGCCTAGCATATGCAGATATGGCCTCGGAACACTGAGGCCGAAAGGTCGAGCGTGAATCATATAGTAGATATGATCAACATAGTGATGTTCACCATTGAAAACTACTCCATTTCACGTGATGATCGGTTATGGTTTAGTTGATTTGGATCACGTGATCACTTAGAAGATTAGAGGGATGTCTTTCTAAGTGGGAGTTCTTAAGTAATATGATTAATTGAACTTTAATTTATCATGAACTTAGTCCTGGTAGTATTAGCATATCTATGTTGTAGATCAATAGCTCGCGATGTTGCTCCCCGTTTAATTTTTTATATGTTCCTAGAGAAAACTAAGTTGAAGAATGTTAGTAGCAATAATGCGGATTGGATCCGTGATCTGAGGATTATCCTCATTGCTGCATAGAAGAATTATGTCCTTGATGCACCGCTAGGGGACAGACCTATTGCAGGAGCAGATGCAGACGTTCTAAACGTTTGGCTAGCTCAATATGATGACTACTTGATAGTTTAGTGCACCATGCTTAACGGCTTAGAATCGGGACTTCAAAGACGTTTTGAACGTCATGGAACATATGAGATGTTCCAGGAGTTGAAGTTAATATTTCAAGCAAATGCCCGAATTGAGAGATATGAAGTCTCCAATAAGTTCTATAGCTGCAAGATGGAGGAGAACAGTTCTGTCAGTGAGCATATACTCAAAATGTCTGGGTATAATAATCACTTGATTCAATTGGGAGTTAATCTTCCAGATGATTGCGTCATTGACAGAATTCTCCAATCACTGCCACCTAGCTACAAGAGCTTCGTGATGAACTATAATATGCAAGGGATGAATAAGACTATTCCCGAGCTCTTCGCAATGCTGAAAGCTGCGGAGGTAGAAATCAAGAAGGAGCATCAAGTGTTGATGGTCAACAAGACCACTGGTTTCAAGAAAAAGGGCAAAGGGAAGAAGAAGGGGAACTTCAAGAAGAACAGCAAGCAAGTTGCTGCTCAAGAGAAGAAACCCAAATCTGGACCTAAGCCTGAAACCGAGTGCTTCTACTGCAAGCAGACTGGTCACTGGAAGCGGAACTGTCCGAAGTATTTGGCGGATAAGAAGGATGGCAAGGTGAACAAAGGTATATGTGATATACATGTTATTAATGTGTACCTTACTAGAGCTCGCAGTAGCACCTGGGTATTTGATACTGGTTCTGTTGCTAATATTAGCAACTTGAAACAGGGACTACGGATTAAGCGAACACTGGCGAAGGACGAGGTGACGATGCGCGTGGGAAATGGTTCCAAAGTCGATGTGATCGCGGTCGTCACGCTACCTCTACATCTACCATCGGGATTAGTATTAGACCTAAATAATTGTTATTTGGTGCCAGCGTTGAGCATGAACATTATATCTGGATCATGTTTAATGCGAGGCGGTTATTCATTTAAATCATAGAATAATGGTTGTTCTATTTATATGAGTAATATCTTTTATGGTCATGCACCCTTGAAGAATGGTCTATTTTTGATAAATCTCGATAGTAGTGATACACATATTCATAATGCTGAAACCAAAAGATGTAGAGTTGATAATGATAGTGCAACTTATTTGTGGCACTGCCGTTTAGGTCATATCGGTATAAAACGCATGAAGAAACTCCATACTGATGGACTTTTGGAATCACTTGGTACTTGCGAACCGTGCCTCATGGGCAAGATGACTAAAACACCATTCTCCGGTACTATGGAGAGAGCAACAGATTTGTTGGAAATCATACATACAGATGTATGTGGTCCAATGAATGTTGAAGCTCGTGGTGGATATCGTTATTTTCTCACCTTCACAGCGTAATGGTGTGTCCGAACGTCGTAATCGTACTTTACTTGATATGGTGCGATCTATGATGTCTCTTACAGATTTACCGCTATCGTTTTGGGGTTATGCTTTAGAGACGGCCGCATTCATGTTAAATAGGGCACCATCAAAATCCGTTGAGACGACGCCTTATGAACTGTGGTTTGGCAAGAAACCAAAGTTGTCGTTTCTGAAAGTTTGGGGCTGCGATGCTTATGTGAAAAAACTTCAACCTGATAAGCTCGAACCCAAATCGGAGAAATGTATCTTCATAGGATACCCAAAAGAAAATGTTGGGTACACCTTCTATCACAGATCCGAAGGCAAAATATTCGTTGCTGAGAATGGATCCTTTCTAGAGAAGGAGTTTCTCTCGAAAGAAGTGAGTGGGAGGAAAGTAGAACTTGATGAGGTAACTGTACCTGCTCCCTTATTGGAAAGTAGTACATCGTAGAAAACGGTTTCTGTCACACCTACACCAATTAGTGAGGAAGCTAATGATAATGATCATGAAACTTCAGAACAAGTTACTAACGAACCTCGTACATCAACCAGAGTAAGATCCGCACCAGAGTGGTACGGTAATCCTGTTCTGGAAGTCATGCTACTAGATCATGATGAACCTACGAACTATGAGGAAGCGATGATGAGCCCAGATTCCGTGAAATAGCTTGAGGCCATGAAATCTGAGATGAGATCCATGTATGAGAACAAAGTATGGACTTTGATTGACTTGCCCATTGATCGACGAGCTATTGAGATTAAATGGATCTTTAAGAGGAAGACAGACGCTGATAGTAGTGTTACTATCTACAAAGCTAGAATTGTCGCAAAAGGTTTTCGACAAGTTCAAGGTGTTGACTGCGATGAGAGTTTCTCACTCGTATCTATGCTTAAGTCTGTCCGAATCATGTTAGCAATTGCTGTATTTTATGAAATCTGGCAAATGGATAAACAAAACTGCATTTCTTAATGGATTTATTAAAGAAGAGTTGTATATGATGCAACCAGAAGGTTTTGTCAATCCTAAAGGTACTAACAAAATATGCAAGCTCCAGCGATGCATCTATGGACTGGTGCAAGCATCTCGGAGTTGGAATATACACTTTGATAAGTTGATCAAAGCATACAGTTTTATACAGACTTGCGGTGAAGTCTGTATTTACAAGAAAGTGAGTGGGAGCAGTACAGCTGTAACATCCCAAATTTTCAATTTGGAATGTTATACATTAGATCATCATTGCATACCATATTTTATTTTGCATTTTGGTTGATCCTAGAAATTCTACGCAACTCAATGACCCACGGAGAGAGTTGGGGATTTCGTTATTTTCATATTTGAGTTTTCTCAAATTTTGAGAATAGGATCATTTGATTTTATTTATTTTATCATCAATTATTTCTATTACAAAAATATGAGAGAGGGAATAAAATGACTTTCCCAAAATAAAGAAATATTGATGATTTAATAATAAAATCAAATAAGATTTTATTTCGGAGTTTTTCGGTGTTTTGTTTGAATTTAGGAAAAATGTGCGTTTTCCAAAATTGCATTTAGGTCCCAAATAAATGTTCACCTTGTAAATTTATTTTGGAACTTTTGGAGTCCGTTTACTATTTCTTTTTATTTTTTCTTCTGCGCGTAATTATATAAAAAAAACCGAACCGACCTAGGGCCGTGTCCGACTAGGACTCCCGGCCGTTAGGCTATTTAAGTCGGGGGGGAGGCCCAGCCAGAGCTAACCCTAGCCCGAGCCGCCCCCAGCTCCCGCCGCCACCGCCGTCGCCGCGCCGCCTCGCCGCCGCCGCCGCACGCCGCCCGAGGTCCGCCGCCGCCTCGAAATCCGCGCCGGTTATTATTATTTTTTTTCAAAAAACCGTTCGGTTTTTCCGTCGGTTTTTTAGATTCGTTTTTTTAAATAGATCGGTTTTTCCAGTTTATTTATTTAGCGAGCGTTTGTCGTTTTTCTTTTTCTCGGATTAAATCCGCGATTTTTCTGATCGCGATTCCTGATCCGATTTTCGTTTTAGTATAACTTTTCGCTCGTTTATCGGAATCAGGCGATTCAAGCGCCTAAAGTTTCGTCTCGAAACCCTCTATCCATTTAACTAACTTAAACAAGATTTTGCTACTGTAAAATTTGCTCTAGATCCAGATTAGTAGAACGAAGTTGTTTTCTTTCGCCGTTTGATTTTCGTTGCTTCGTTCGATTTGATTCTTTTTGCCAACCGGAGTTCTTAAGTTGAACCTTCTGGTTAGATCTCTTATTTGAGTTTTACCTGTGCATTAGTTGAGTACTTATTGTATGCTTGTTTGTTTTTCTGCGATAGAATACCCGGAGTGCGCCGCTTGTTACTTCCAATCGCTAGGTTTCCCGGATCATCAGCAAGGCAAGTAACACTTTGATCATACCTTTTCTACTACCCAGTTTTATTGCATTAGATCAATCCTCACACATTGCATGGTTAGGATCTAATTAAATTGTGGGATGGGAAGTAGATGAGGTAGTACCTATTACCTGTTTATTATCAAACCTTTGGGAGTTACTTCTACGTTTGCTTATTATGCCATGCTATGCTAGTAGACGTGGATTGGGTGAGTGATATCCATGACAGATGTGAGTTTTGTTAATTAATGGTTTATCTAAGGTGGCAACTTAAACACACATCTGGGTGGATTGAGGCACCTGGGTATTCCAGGACTTGCCTGTTTTCTTTTGGACCGCCACCCAGACTCAAAGGGATCATGAGACTATTCATACTAGAAACTTCCGTGTGCAGCCACAAGCTATTATGGGCTCTAACATAGTTGACTAAGTCATGCGAACTCTTACAGTGGTAGACTAGCAGATGTAGGGGATGTAGGTGGTACGGTCTACCCGATCGTAAGGTGCTAGCGCTTCTGAAAGACTATGTCTCGGTCATCCGTCTTCTCGAACATCCTGTAGTGCGAGAAACCCAACAGAGGCGATCGGGTCTTGCGGGGAAAAGTGCGCAAACCTCTGCAGAGTGTAATAAACTAATCATGATTAGCCGTGTCCCCGGTTATGGACATCTTGAGTATCTAGTACTTGGATTATCATGTGAATCTCAACATGTTACTCTAAATTAATTTTGTTGGGTTTTGTTTTAATGATGATGCTTAATTGGGATTGAGAATGCTGTCAACCATTCTCAATGTTTGACAACTACCTTGATAGTTAAATAAATTTATTCCTTTGAAGTAGGGAAAATTGGCTTTACGCAAAACTGTAACCATAGAGCTTTCAACCAGCCAAATATGCATATAGTATAGCCGTTTCATTCCATTACTCTCTATGTGTTACACTGCCAGCATATTCCATGTGCTGACCCGTTTCGGGCTGCAACGTTAATGTTGCAAACTTTTCAGACGACGATTAAGGAGTTTTAGGTCGTGGTTCTATACTCAGTGATGTCGTTGGAGTTGATGGACTCACTTATCTTCCAAACCTTCCGCTGTTATCGTTATTAGATGGCCTTACGCCATATTTATTGTATTAAGTTCTCTTTTGAGACACTCGATGTAATAAGTGTGTGATTGCTAGTCTGCTATAAATCCTCCGAGTACTGTGTGGTGTCAGCATTACTGATTCAGGGATGACACCGGAGCACAGAGATCAGACTGTTTGAGGTCTGGTCGCTATAGAGATGGTATCAGAGCACACGCTGACGGTAGGACATGACCACTAAGCTAAAAGACCTAAATCACTATTCACTCTCTTCTCTTCTGACCCCTCATCTTTTCTACTCCTTTAGGATGGCGGATGCAAGGAACAAGTTCACGCAACCGGATGAAGATACACCCTTTGGACGACACTTGAAGGATGTCACTAGATACCTGAATATAGGAGTACCAAGCTGCACCGAAACCTACAACGCCACTTTACCTGAAGAAGAGCGCTGGATGATTCAAGTTCAAGTTCCAGGAAGGACGTTCATGCCAGTCACCGAGCCCATAGAGTTTTCTTTTGATGCACCAACTTGGAGTCTAGGAAAGAGCATGGTAGCTCACATCGCCATGGGACGCATTGGAGAAGTCTACCGCAATGATCTCAAGGATACTATCTACCAGATTTGTGGGTGCCAAGATGAGCACTGGGAGATGATCAGCACCAGGAAGGATAGATCAATCGCAGCTTTTATCCAGGAGCTAAACCAGCACATTCGACGACAGGAGAACCAGATGTGCGCCGACATGATAGATCTGAAGAAGGCTAAGACTAGAATCAAGGAACTGGAGGAAGAACTCAAGGCTACACGTGAAGATTATGAAGAGGAAATTGAAGTATTGGTGGAGAAGAATGATGACCTGATCAAGAAGATTGGAATATTTATGGGAGGCCCTATGCCAGTAGAGGAAGATGAAGAACCCAAGGAGATTAGCCCGGAAGACTACATCATCATCGACGGCACCGACTTGGATCCAGATAGTAGCAATGATGACTATGTTGATGAAGCTGGAGCAGATATCATGGAGTCTGTAACCAAAGAATATTTCTAGTAGACCACCTCATTAGTAGTAGTAGTCCACCATGTAAATATAGTAGTCCGAGCACTTTTGCGATAGATAGATCGATTGTATGCCCCTGTTTGATTGAATGAAGTGAATTGTTTGCTTTTGCCTCATGTGCATATGGGTAGTGTTTTCTCTTTAGACCCCCTCTATTCTTACATCTCATCTTTTCTAAACCCTCAGATGCCTCCGAGACGTGACCCCGGATTTGCCTTTCCACCGGAGCTCACCCAGTTGATCCAGCAGCAGAACACATTGATGCAGTTGCTAGTCCAGAATCAGAATCAAGGGAACAACAACAACAACCCACCACCACCACCACCTGTTGATCATTTAGCCCGTTTTCTTAGGCTGAATCCGCCGGTGTTTTCCAGTAGCACCGAGCCGATAGTAGCAGATGATTGGCTCCGCAAGACAGCTAGGGAATTGACCACAGCAAGATGCACAGATGCGGAGAAGGTGAAGTTTGCCGCACATCAGTTAGAAGGACCCGCAGCATCATGGTGGGAGAATTTCACAGCCACTTTCCCAGTCGACACTGTCACATGGGACCAGTTTCAGCAGGCTTTTCGTACTGCACATGTTTCAGCAGGAGCTATGGCCATGAAGAAGCGTGAGTTTCGCAACTTGCGCCAAGGAGGACGGACAGTTGGCCAGTATGTGGAGGACTTTAGTAAGTTAGCATGTTATGCCCCAGATGACATCGCTACGGATGCAGCTAAGCAGGAGAAGTTTCTAGAAGGACTGAATGATGAGTTGAGCATGCATTTGATGGTAGCAACCTTCAACAACTACCAGGAGTTGGTAGATCGTGCTCTTATGATTGAAGGGAAGCAGCAGCAAATTGAGAATTGCAAGAGGAAGTATGGACAAGGGAAGTACAATTCAGGAGCTCAGCAGAAACCACGTTTTACCCCTAGACCGGGAGGACATTTTCAGCATACCCATGGAGGAGGTAGCTCGCACAATCACAATGGCACCAAGAATGGTAATGGCAATGGAGGAAGCAACGGACAGAATCGCACCAACCCATCAACCCCAGCCAAGAAGGACCTGAGCCAAGTCACTTGCTTTAAGTGTCAGAAGACCGGACATTATGCCAATGAATGTCCTGAAGGACAAAATGGCAATGGAAGTTCTGGGAAGAAGCCGAACCCTTTCAACAGGGGACAGGTGAACCACGTCAGTGTGGAGGAGGTTGAAGCTCAGCCTGATGCAGTAATAGGTAAGTTTTTGGTTAAGTCATTTACTGCACTCGTTCTTTTTGATACTGGTGCATCGCATTCATACATCTCAAGGGGATTTGTGGATAAGTATAATCTATCAACCCAAGCCCTTAGGCCACCCATGTTAGTAACCTCGCCTGGAGCAGAGTATGTGGCTAGTCTATGGTGTGATCAGTTATCATAAAGGATTGGTAACTATGTTTTTCCCTCAGACCTAATAGTACTGGAATCCCAAGGATTGGATGTGATATTAGGCATGGATTGGTTATCAAAGTATGAAAGGAATATTGAATGTGCTAGTAAGTCAATTTTGCTTACCACCCTAGAAGGGAGAAGGATCAAGTATATATCCCGGCATGTGCCAAAGAGGACTCAAGTAAATTGCCTAACAGGAGTTGTGCAGGAGGAAGTACCAGTGGTAAGGGATTTCCCTAAAGTATTTCCAGAGGAGTTGCCAGGCATGCCACCGGATAGAGATATTGAGTTTTTGATTGAGCTATTACCAGGCACAGGACCAATATCAAAGAGACCATATAGGATGCCAGCAAAGGATTTGGTGGAAATTAAGAAGCAGATTAAGGACTTACTGGATAAGGGATATATCCGCCCAAGTTCTTCGCCTTGGGGATCGCCGGTACTTCTAGTGGAGAAGAAGGATGGATCGTTAAGGATGGTTGTTGATTATCAAGGATTGAATGAAGTAACGATCAAGAACAAGTACCCACTACCAATGATCAATGATCTGTTTGATCGATTGCAAGGAGCTAAGGTATTTTCCAAGATCGATCTGCGATCAGGATACCACCAGTTGAAGATTCGAGAACAGGATATTCCGAAGACAGCTTTTACCACCAGGTATGGGCTGTACGAGTATACTGTTATGTCATTTGGTCTGACTAACGCACCTGCCTATTTTATGAACATGATGAACAAAGTGTTTATGGAGTTCTTGGATAAGTTCGTCGTAGTCTTCATTGATGATATCCTGGTTTATTCGAAGAATGAAGAGGAGCATAAGGAGCATTTGCGTTTGGTACTTGGAAAGCTCAGAGAACATCAATTATATGCCAAGTTCAGCAAATGTGAGGTTTGGTTGAAGGAAGTAGGATTCCTCGGACATGTTATATCTGGAGAGGGTATAGCAGTTGATCCCACTAAAGTTGATACCGTGACCAAGTGGGAAGCCCCAACAATAGTTGGAGAGATCTGAAGTCTTCTTGGACTCGCAGGATACTACCGGAGATTTATTGAGAATTTCTCAAAGATTGTGAAACCTATGACTGAGTTGTTAAAGAAAGATACCAAGTTCATATGGACAGAGGAATATGAGGCTAGTTTCTAGGAGTTCAAGAAATGTTTGGTTACCTCACCAGTGTTGATTTTGCCAGACCAGACCAAAGATTATGAGGTGTATTGCGACGCTTCATGTCGAGGACTTGGAGCAGTGCTTATGCAGGAAGGGAGAGTTGTTTCATATGCCTCAAGACAACTGAAGCCTCATTAGTTGAATTATGCCACGCATGATTTGGAGTTAGCAGCCGTAGTGCATGCACTGAAGACATGGAGGCATTTCCTCATTAGAAACCATTGTGAGGTGTACACGGATCATAAGAGTTTGAAGTACATTTTCACACAGAAGGAGTTGAATCTCAGACAAAGGAGATGGTTGGAGCTCATCAAGGATTATGATATGAAATTGCATTATCACCCCGGAAAGGCTAATGTAGTAGCTGACGCATTAAGCCGTAAGAGTCATGTCAATACGTTAATGACGGGAGAAATACCCAAGGAGTTAATAGAAAATCTTCGTGAACTATGTTTGGAAATAGTTCCGAGAGGCTATGTAGTAGCATTGGAGATTCAGTCAACTTTGATGGATAGAATCAGAGAAGCTCAGAAGACTGACAAAGAGATTGCCACCATTAAGGAGAAACTGAGCAAAGGAAAAGCTAAAGGATTTCGTGAGGATGAGCATGATACCCTATGGTTTGAAGACCGTGTTTACGTGCCCAATGACCCGGAGATCAGGAAGTTGATTTTGCAAGAGGCACACGACTCACCGTATTCAATTCACCCAGGAAATACCAAGATGTATTTGGATCTGAAGGATATTTTCTGGTGGACTTGAATGAAGAAGGATATTGCGGAGTATGTAGCAGTTTGTGATGTATGTCAGAGAGTAAAGGCAGAGCATCAGAAGCCAGCATGATTGTTACAACCATTGCCGATACCCGAATGGAAGTGGGATAAGCTAGGCATGGATTTTATCACGGGATTACCCAGGACTCGTTTAGGCTATGACTCGATTTGGGTTGTAGTCGATCGATTGACGAAAGTAGCTCATTTCATCCTAGTAAAGACCACTTACACCAGTGCTAAATTGGCAAAGATATACATGACCAGGATCGTATGTCTACATGGAGTTCCGAGGAGTATCGTATCAGATAGAGGAACCCAGTTTACCTCAAAGTTCTGGAAGTAGTTGCACGAAACTTTGGGTACCAGGCTAGAATTCAGTACAGCTTTCCATCCACAGACAGATGGACAGACCGAGAGAGTAAATCAGATTTTGGAGGATATGCTGAGAGCTTGTGCGCTAGATTACGGATCTAGTTGGGATGACAATTTGCCATATGCAGAGTTCTCTTATAACAACAGTTACCAAACCAGTTTTAAGATGGCCCCTTTCGAAGCCTTGTACTGAAGGAGGTGCAGGACACCGTTATCGTGGGACGAAGTTGGAGACCGCCAGTTGTTTGGACCTGACTTGATTAAAGAGTATGAACAGAAGGTGAAGTTGATTCGCGATAGGCTCAAGATAGCCCAGTCCAGGCATTAAAGTTATGCAGATTCTAAACGTAAGGAGACAGTTTACGAAGTTGGAGATAGAGCTTATCTTCGAGTATCTCCACTTCGGGGAACAAAGCATTTTGGAGTTAAAGGGAAGTTAGCGCCACGATTTGTAGGACCATATCGAGTTTTGGAGCGTATGGGAGAAGTGGCTTACAAGTTGGAATTGCTTGAAGGATTGTCAGAAGTTCATGATGTGTTCCACGTTTCCCAGCTGAAGAAGTGTCATGCGGAGATGGCTGACATACCTTTGAGAGACATAGTGCCTTTGGAAACTATTCAGTTGGATAACGATTTGACGTACGAGGAGAAACCAATTAAGATTCTCGAGTTTGCCAGTCGAGTCACTCGCAGCAATGTTATTAAGTTTTGCAAAGTTCAGTGGAGCCACCACACGGAGGATGAAGCCACCTAGGAGCGAGAAGAAGATTTGCTCAAGGACCACCCTCACCTATTTTCTAGCCAACCCGAATCTCAAGGGCGAGATTCATCTTAAGGGGGGTAGGTTTGTAACAACCCAAATTTTCAATTTGGAATGTTATACATTAGATCATCATTGCATACCATATTTTATTTTGCATTTTGGTTGATCCTAGAAATTCTACGCAACTCAATGACCCACGGAGAGAGTTGGGGATTTCGTTTTCTCAAATTTTGAGAATAGAATCATTTGATTTTATTTATTTTATCATCAATTATTTCTATTACAAAAATATGAGAGAGGGAATAAAATGACTTTCCAAAATAAAGAAATATTGAGGATTTAATAATAAAATCAAATAAGATTTTATTTCGTAGTTTTTCGGTGTTTTATTTGAATTTAGGAAAAATGTGCGTTTTTCAAAATTGCATTTAGGTCCCAAATAAATGTTCACCTTGTGCGGCTTGATTTTAGAAGCCCGTGAAAATTTATGTCGGAATTTTTGGAGTCCGTTTAGTATTTCTTTTTATTTTTCTTCCGCGCGTAATTATAAAAAAAAAAATCGAACCGACCTAGGGCCGTGTCCGACTAGGACTCCCAGCCCGTAAGGCTATTTAAGCCGGGGGGGAGGCCCAGCCAGAGCTAACCCTAGCCCGAGCCGCCCCCAGCACCCGCCGCCGCCGCGCCGCCTCGCCGCCGCCACCGCCACCGCCGCACGCCGCCCGAGGTCCGCCGCTG
>NC_041388.1:495517591-495654355 GCF_002162155.2 Triticum dicoccoides | reverse complement strand
CTGCCTCGAAATCCGTGCCGGTTTTTTTCTTCGAAAAACCGTTCGGTTTTTCCGTTGGTTTTTTTAGATTCGGTTTTTTTAAATAGATCGGGTTTTTCGGTTTATTTATTTAGCGAGCGTTCGTCGTTTTTCTTTTTCTCGGATTAAATCCGTGATTTTTCTGATCGCGATTCCTGATCCGATTTTCGTTTTAGTATAACTTTTCGCTCGTTTATCGGAATCAGGCAATTCAAGCGCCTAGAGTTTCGTCTCGAAACCCTCTATCCGTTTAACCAACTTAAACAAGATTTTGCTACTGTAAAATTTGCCCTAGATCCAAATTAGTAGAACGAAGTTGTTTTCTTTCGCCGTTTGATTTTCGTTGCTTCGTTCGATTTGATTCTTTTTGCCAACCGGAGTTCTTAAGTTGAACCTTCTGGTTAGATCTCTTATTTGAGTTTTACCTGTGCATTAGTTGAGTACTTGTTGTATGCTTGTTTGTTTGTCTGTGATAGAATACCCGGAGTGCGCCGCTTGTTACTTCGAATCGCTAGGTTTCCCGGATGATCAGCAAGGCAAGTAACACTTTGATCATACCTTTTCTACTACCCAGTTTTATTGCATTAGATCAATCCTCACACATTGCATGGTTAGGATCTAATTAAATTGTGGGATGGGAAGTAGATGAGGTAGTACCTATTACCTGTTTATTATCAAACCTTTGGGAGTTACTTCTACGTTTGCTTATTATGCCATGCTATGCTAGTAGACGTGGATTGGGTGAGTGATATCCATGACAGATGTGAGTTTTGTTAATTAATGGTTTATCTAAGGTGGCAACTTAAACACACATCTGGGTGGATTGAGGCACCTGGGTATTCCAGGACTTGCCTGTTTTCTTTTGGACCGCCACCCAGGCTCAAAGGGATCATGAGACTATTCATACTAGAAACTTCCGTGTGCAGCCACAAGCTATTATGGGCTCTAGCATAGTTGACTAAGTCATGCGAACTCTTACAGTGGTAGACTAGCAGATGTAGGGGATGTAGGTGGTACGGTCTACCCGATCGTAAGGTGCTAGCGCTTCTGAAAGACTATGTCTCGGTCATCCGTCTTCTCAAACATCCTATAGTGCGAGAAACCCAACGGAGGCGATCGAGTCTTGCGAGGAAAAGTGCACAAACCTCTACAGAGTGTAATAAACTAATCATGATTAGCCGTGTCCCCGGTTATGGACATCTTGAGTATCTAGTACTTGGATTATCATGTGAATCTCAACATGTTACTCTAAATTAATTTTGTTGGGTTTTGTTTTAATGATGATGCTTAATTGGGATTGAGAATGCTGTCAACCATTCTCAATGTTTAACAACTACCTTGATAGTTAAATAAATTTATTCCTTTGAAGTAGGGAAAAATTGGCTTTACGCAAAACTGTAACCATAGAGCTTTCCACCAGCCAAATATGCATATAGTATAGCCGTTTCATTCCATTACTCTCTATGTGTTACACTGCCAGCATATTCCATGTGCTGACCCGTTTCGGGCTGCAACGTTAATGTTGCAGACTTTTCAGACGACGAGTAAGGAGTTTTAGGTCGTGGTTCTATACTCAGTGATGCCGTTGGAGTTGATGGACTCACTTATCTTCCAAGCCTTCCGCTGTTATCGTTATTAGATGGCCTTATGCCATATTATTGTATTAAGTTCTCTTTTGTGACACTCGATGTAATAAGTGTATGATTGCTACTCTGCTATAAATCCTCCGAGTACCATGTGGTGTCAGCATTACTAATCCAGGGATGACACCGGAGCATAGAGATCAGACTGTTTGAGGTCTGGTCGCTACAACAGCATTTCTGATACGTATATGTGAATGACATATTGTTGATCAGAGATAATGTAGAACTATTCTGCAAAGCATAAAGGAATGTTTGAAAGGAGTTTTTCAAAGAAAGACCTCGGTGAAGCTGCTTACATATTGAGCATCAAGATCTATAGAGATAGATCAAGATGCTTGATAAGTTTTTCAATGAGTACATACCTTGACAAGATTTTGAAGTAGTTCAAAATGGTACAGTCAAAGAAGGAGTTCTTGCCTGTGTTACAAGGTGTGAAGTTGAGTAAGACTCAAAACCCGACAACGGCAAAAGATAGAGAGAGAATGAAAGTCATTCCTTATGCCTCAGCCATAGGTTGTATAAAGTATGCCATGCTGTGTACCAGACCTATTGTATACCCTGCCCTGAGTTTGGCAAAGGAGTACAATAGTGATCTAGGAGTAGATCACTGGACATTGGTCAAAATTATCCTTAGTGGAATAAGGATATGTTTCTCGATTATGGAAGTGACAAAAGGTTCGTCGTAAAGGGTTACGTCGATGCAAATTTTGACACTGATCCAGATGACTCTAAATCTCAATCTGGATACATATTGAAAGTGGGAGAAATTAGCTAGAGTAGCTCTGTGCAGAGCATTGTTGACATAGAAATTTGCAAAATACTTACGGATATGAATGTGGCAGACCCGTTGACTAAACTTCTCTCACAAGCAAAACATGATCACACCTCAGTACTCTTTGGGTGTTAATCACATAGCGATGTGAACTAAATTATTGACTCTAGTAAACCCTTTGGGTGTTGGTCACATGTCGATGTGAACTATGGGTGTTAATCACATGGTGATGTGAACTATTGGTATTAAATCACATGGCGATGTGAACTAGATTATTGACTCTAGTGCAAGTGGGAGACTGAAGGAAATATGCCCTAGAGGCAATAATAAAGTTATTATTTATTTCCTTATATCATGATAAATGTTTATTATTCATGCTAGAATTGTATTATCCGGAAACATAATACATGTGTGAATACATAGACAAACAAAGTGTCACTAGTATGCCTCTACTTGACTAGCTCGTTGATAAAAAATGGTTATGTTTCCTAACCATAGACATGAGTTGTCATTTGATTAATGGGATCACATCATTAGGAGAATGATGTGATTGACTTGACCCATTCCATTAGCATAGCACTTGATCGTTTAGTTTGTTGCTATTGCTTTCTTCATGACTTATACATGTTCCTATGACTATGAGATTATGCAACTCCCGTTTACCAGAGGAACACTTTGTGTGCAACCAAACGTCACAACGTAACTGGGTGATTATAAAGGTGCTCTACAGGTGTCTCCGAAGGTACTTGTTGGTTTGGCGTATTTCAAGACTAGGATTTGTCACTCCGATTGTCGGAGAGGTATCTCTAGGCCCTCTCGGTAATGCACATCACTTAAGCCTTGCAAGCATTGCAACTAATGAGTTAGTTGCGGGATGATGTATTACGGAACGAGTAAAGAGACTTGCCGGTAACGAGATTGAACTAGGTATTGAGATACCGACGATCGAATCTCGGGCAAGTAACATATCGATGACAAAGGGAACAACGTATGTTGTTATGCGGTCTGACCGATAAAAGATCTTCGTAGAATATGTGGGAGCCAATATGAGCATCCAGGTTCCACTATTGGTTATTGACCGGAGACGTGTCTCAGTCATGTCTACATAGTTCTCGAACCCGTAGGGTCCGCACGCTTAAAGTTTCGGTGACGATTGTATTATGAGTTTATGTGATTTGATGTACCTAAGGTAGTTCGGAGTCCCGGATGAGATCGGGGACATGACGTGGAGTCTCGAAATGGTCGAGAAATAAAGATTGATATATTGGACGGCTATATTCGGACACCGGAAGTGTTCCGGAGAAGTTTCGGATAAAAACGGAGTACCGGGGGGTTACTGGAACCCCCCGGGGGGTTAATGGGCCTCATGGGCCTAAAGTGGAGAAGAGGAGGGGCAGGCCGCGCTCCCCCTCTCCCCCTAGTACGAATTGGACAAGGAGGGAGGGGCGGCGCCCCCCCCCCTTTCCTTCCTCTCCTCTCTCCCTTCCTTCCCCCTCTCCTACTTGGACAAGGAAAAGGAGGGAGTCCTACTCCCGGTAGGAGTAGGACTCCTCCCTGGCGCGCCTCATCATGGCCGGCCGCCCCTCCCCCTTGCTCCTTTATATACGGGGGCAGGGGGGCACCTCTAGACACAACAATTGTTCCTTGAGATCTCTTAGCCGTGTGCGGTGCCCCCTCCACCATAATCGTCGATAATATTGTAGCGGTGCTTAGGCGAAGCCCTGCGACGGTAGAACATCAAGATCGTCACCACGCCGTCGTGCTGACAGAACTCTTCCCTAACACTTTGCTGGATCGGAATCCGGGGATCTGCATCGAGCTAAACGTGTGCTAGAACTCGGAGGTGTCATAGTTTCGGTGCTTGATCGGTCGGCCCATGAAGACGTACGACTACATCAACCGCGTTGTTATAACGCTTCCGCTTTCGGTCTACGAGGGTACGTGGACAACACTCTCCCCTCTCATTGCTATGCATCACCATGATCTTGAGTGTGCGTAGGATTTTTTTTGAAATTACTACGTTCCCCAACACCTCCGGTCATTTCACCCTCGGCCAATTTCTTCTGCTTCTCTCCTACTCCCGCTCTTCTAATTTATAGGTCTCAATTCAAAAATCTCACCAACTGAAGTAGATTGTGAACGATTGAATAATTTTATAGTTTACAAAAATACTTAATTAATGGGCTCATTTTTCTCAAGAAATTGTGTTTACCAAATGTATGTTAATTGCAATGCATGCATGTGTGACCAATAAATGACAAAGAACTTTTACTGTATATGCATTTGTGAGTTTTCTCGTAATCCTTGCATGCAGTGATTTAATGCACCTTAAAAATCTAAACATGTGAATGAAAGTAATAAAATTAAGAATTCTAAAATGGAAAAACAAAATTTTCAAGATAATCCCTATAAAATGAAAGGGAAGGAGTATCCTACTTTTTCCTACCTAAAAGACATAGGTTCTGTGTTCACTCCTCTTTGATCCGACCTTACTAGGTCCATTCCTCCATCTTTTCCTAATTTTGATATTATTTTTCATGTCCTTGTTTTTTTTCACTGGTTGTTTTATATACCTAAGAGATTCATCCCTACTATTCTATTTATCTTGACATGCAAACTATCCACATGATCAATTAGGTCCATCATTTAAAAATGATTTCCCACTAATTCTTCATGTGCATGCAGTCTACCACAAATAATCATTAATTATTTTTCTCGTGCACTCAGCATTACTCTAAACAATATTTGTTCCAAACAACTTTTTTACATCTACTTATAGTATGTTTCATAAGCTTCCTCATGTTTTTAAACATCGAATATTAACTAAAAGTTCCGCAACAATGCGCGGGGTATGATCTAGTTACTAAAAAGTGCCTCAACTATCCCACTTCAAATTGTATTACAAAATAAATATATATTTTCTTTCCTAAACCAATAAATACTTGACAAATTATTATGTTATCAAATAAAATCATATTATTGTATACAATAATATTTATATGGAAAGGTAAATAATGGGCTAACCTACTACGTATAATACTTATACATTGCTGAATAATAACCTAATCTACTGGAATATTATGCTTCCTCTTTTTCACGAAAAAAGATCTAGATCTGTTATAAAGATTTATATAGAAGTACAACGTATCCCAAATTTTTTACATTTTGATCTCTATACCATGGAACAACCACTACCGCCATCAGAACGAGATGTCGACGCACAGCTATTTTTGCTTCCCTATCAGAGCCGGCTTGACCAAGTCGATGACAGTCAGGAAGTCTTCATGCATGTACACAACAACCAACCTTGCAAGCATGGAGATATTATATCAAGCAAGACATTCTCCTTCTTAAACACGGGATTAAGAATAAACATTTTGCCAGTTTCTCACAATGGATAGAAAATAACATATAAAGTGATGATCTTATTCCTAAAACAGGCCTAGGGTAGTTTTTTTCTTCCCTCTTAAGGGCCTCTTGCAGGTCCTTTGTAAATTGTACTTTACTTTTTATTAATAGAAAATACCGTAGAATTATTGTTCTACGGGTGGGGCTTCAAAAAAAAGGACCAGCGCTTTGTAGTTGCAGTTGTCGTCGCAGATCCCTTGAATAGATCTGAAGCAACAGACATCAAATGTCGCACACGCATGTTGAGAAATCCTAACCTCGCCTCCCCAAGAAGACGGAAGAAATCTATGTCAGAGCTTCGTCGACTACACCCAGATGAATGAATTTAAGGACAATCGGAGCCCGGAAGAAAAAATTGAAGGAGAAGGGTCATCATCAATCCAAACGCTGTACCTGTGAGGACTAAAAAAAATCTAAACTACTAGCCGAAGCAAAGGCATCGGGATTCCCCTCCCCGTCAGCGGCCGCTGGAGCGACAGGTAGAGAGAAGGTGAATCCATGGAAGGGAAGAACTTGCCCTAGACACCAAGAGAAAGAAAAGAAAGTGCTTGGAGAAAACTCCACGACGAAGATATAGTGTAGAAGTAGTTCTTAGGGCATCTCCAACGTTGACATGCAAATTTTCTCCCACATCCATTTGCGGACAGGGAGACCAGCCGTGGGCACCGAATCGTGAATCAGTATCCAACGCTGCCCGCATACATTTCAAACACTATTCAACTAACCAGACGAAATTAATGCAAACACGTGGATTTTCATATAAAGCAGAGCACAATCATTACAATTCATACAGATTTTAACTAAACCCGACTCTAAACCCAATCTAAATGATCCCCGATGTCCGTCCGGGCATGAGCACAGCAAAATGAAGCTCTAGCCCCGCCTTCGCGGTCTCTAGCTCTGTCTCGGCAGTCTCCAGCTCCACCTCCACAACCATGAGCCTATGGAAGTGAAGTTGTATGCCTCCACATCACCGCCAACCGGCTAATCGGCCGACGATGTTTAGCCCACCAAGCTTGGCTTGAATGGGAGGAGAGGAATGGTGTCCTTCATGTGACTCGAGCACCGTTGACCTCCCATACTCTCTCTTCCTCGTTGCCGGCGGCACTTGTGGACGTGTCGGCTTCGTGGTCGTGACAGCGGGGCACGGCCGTAGCGGAGTTGGTAATGCCCTCCTCCTCCTCGCTCCCGCCGAAGACCTCATCCGCTACCTCGTCCATCTCCTTGTAGGTGGCCTGTAAATCTACCTGATACTGGATCTACCGCCAGCGGTCGTGGCGGATTTCGTGAGCGGCGCCTGCTCGACCACATCTATGTATGGCACTATGGCCGTGCCGGGAGGTAGTTGCTCCTCCAAGCGTTGTGATACGTCCATTTTGCATCATGTTTCTGTAAGTGCATCTAGTGCCACCCCTAGTTGGTTTTGGAGTATTGACGACAAACCTAGTTGAGGGACTAATGTGTTTGTGAGAATTGCAGGATAACACAGGTAGAAGTCCCTCATTGATTCGGTTATCCTACCAGAGATGACCCCTAAAAATGTATGAAGACATTGAAGTCGAAGGTGGTATGTGAAGACATTCACATTGAAGACTATGACAAGAGAAGACATCGCGTGAAGACTATGGAGCGCGAAGACTTAGCAGTTTCGTCGTTCTGTGTTTTTCTTTGTTGAGTCATAGGAACCACCGTACTGTTAAGTGGGGTCCAAGAGAAACAGTCAGAATGACTGAAGTGATGCTTAACCAAAATCCTACGTCTTCGAGTGAAGACTGTGAGAGCAAATCTTGTCCAGAGTTGGATAAGTCAGCCTTGCTTGTAGCCCAAGTAAAGTTGTCGTGTGCGTTTGAAATCTGACCGTTGGAACACGTGTCAGTTCCTTAGTGACCCAGGGTCATTTCATACAAATCAGGTCGGGTTGCCTAGTGGCTATAAATAACCCACCCCCTACAACCATAAACGGTTGGCTGCTCAGAGTTACAGTACAACTTTTGTCGTTTGAGAGCAACCCACCTCGAAGCCTTTGAGAGAGAATTCCTTGCGAGGATAAAGCCCTAAACACCTAGAGCCAAAGAGTGTTAGGCATCACTTAAGTCTTCTTGTCTGTGTGATCTGAAGACTTATTACACTTGAGGATGTGAATCCTCCAGTCGGTTAGGCGTCGCCTTCTGAGCATCCAAGAGTCATTGTGGATCGCCGGTGAACGAAGTCTGTGAAGGTTTGGAAGTCTACCTTGAAGACTTACCAGAGTGATTGGGCGAGATCTGTGTGACCTTAGCTCAAGGAGAATACGGTGAGGACTGGGTGTCCTGAGCTGCGTGTTCAGGACTGGGTGTCCGGGACTGTGTGTCCTCAGCTTTAAATACCTAGCCGCCCTAACCAGACGTACAACTGTCACAGCAGTTGGAACTGGTCCAACAAATCATTGTCTTCAACGAGTCACTGGTTTCATCCTTCCCTTCCCTTTACTTACTGTTGGTCCTTGTGAAGTCATTGTATGATTGCATTATCTTTTGTCTTCACTGAGTGACTGCTTGTTCTGATTGGCTTCACAATATCTTCCTACCTGATCCTTACCGCCTAGCTGCTATTAGTCATTGTGCTTTCACTTCATTGAATACTTGACTATGGTTTGCCTAGTGTAGTCTACCTTCCGCTGCATGGAAATAGGTTTATTTCTATCATTTGTCTTCGAAACTTCCATGTTTTGAAGACTTGCATAAAAATCGCCTATTCACCCCCCTCTAGTCGATCACTAGCACTTTCAATTGGTATCAGAGCAAGGTACTCCCTTGTTCTGTGTGATTCGGTTTAACCACCTGGAGTTTTAGCTATGTCGACTGCAAGGATAATTAAAGTCTTCGCTGCGTGCCCCGTCTTCGATGGAACTGAATATCCCTACTGGAAGAATAAGATGTGCATGCATCTTGAAGCCATTGATGTCGACCTATGGTATGTCGTCAAGAATGGCGTTCCCAAGGCTAGTGAAGGTGTCACCGCTGCGGATGTCAAGAAGTTCGTTCAACTGGACTCCACTGCCAAGAACATCATCTGTGGTCATCTGACCAAAGGACAGTATGGCCGCGTGAGTGCTTTGGAAACATCTAAGCTAGTCTAGGACTGGCTCTCCAAGGTCAACGAAGGCGTCTCAACCCACAGAGATCAGAGAATCAGTGTCCTTCGCAACCTCTTCAACCGCTTCAAGAGAAATGACAATGAGAATGTCCAACTCACGTTTGATCGACTCACTGACATCACAAATGAGCTTCAAGCCCTTGGCGCCACTGAGATCACCAAGCATGAAGTCGTCAAGACACTCCTGAGATCACTTGACAGCTCGTTTGACACCCTAGCCCTGATGATTCAAGAACGTCCTGACTTCAAGACACTCGATCCGTCTAACATACTTGAGAGGCTCAACACACACGAGTTTCAGCTTTCTGAGAAAAGAGATATCTACGGTCCCAACTATGGGCGAACTCGTGCCTTGAAGGCAAAAGCTGTCTCCTCATCTGAAGTAGAATCTGACAGCAGTTCTGATGATCCTGAAGACATTGGAAAGGAGCTTGCTATGCTTGCGAAGAAGTTCCAAAAATTCACCAATAAGAAAGGCTTCAGAAAGTCTTCATGATCAAGCTCAAGGAATGATGAAGCTTCTGCTCATGACTACAAGAAGAAAACATGCCACAAGTGCAAGAAACCTGGCCACTACATCTCTGAGTGTCCGCAGTGGGACATTGAAAACAAGAAGAAAAAGAAGAGCAAGGAGTATGATTCTGATGACAAGAAGAAGAAGAAATACTCAAAGTCTTCTTCCAAGTCCTCCTCAAAGTCTTCATCACACAAGAAGAGCTCATCTGGCAAGGCATGTGCGTTTGTTGGTAAGGAAATGGATTCAGAGGAGGAGTCAGCTTCTGAGGAGGCGGAGGTGGAGTCTGAGGAGGAGTCCGATTTTGGCGTTGCGAGTCTGGCTACAGCATACGTTGCCAAGTCCATCTTCAACACTGAAGACAATGACTTCATCACTGACACCGATGCAAATGTCAAGGACTACTCCGCTCCTACCTACTACTTCATGGCATGCGGTGCCAAGGTAAACACACGCACTACTCACTATCAAACATCTAGTGAAGATGACTCTGATTGTGGTTCCAAACCCAGCTACAAAACACTTGCTAAAATTGCAACTGAACAATAGAAAGCTATGGAACATATTCAAAAACTGTTAGACAAAAGCGATGATCTGTTAGACGCTGAAATGACTCGATCTCAGTCCTTAGTTGAAGACATAAAAATCTTCACGTTAAGTATGAGGAACTTGAAAGTCGTCATGAAACGCTCTCAACAACTCATGAAAAGCTTTCCTATGATTATCTTCAAAGGAAGCAAGATCTTGAGAGATTGAGAGCGGCTCATGAAGATCTTCAAAAGGAAAACGAGTCACTTCGTGCTGAACAGATCAGTCCCGCTCAGGAAGGATTTGAACCACCATGTCTTAAATGCCTTGAGCGTGATAACGCTACTTCTGTTGCTGAATGTTCTACTGCTGCTACTATTGCAATATCTTCAACTGTTGATGTGGTAACTAACCCCTATGCTGAGGATACCACTGCTATTGCTGGTGAGAATGCTAGGTTGAAGACATTGCTTGAAACAGGGATGTACGAAAGTCTCAAAGGGCATCAAACACTATGTGATGTCCTCAAAAGGCAGATCCTGAACCGAAACCCTAGGAAAGAGGGTGTTGGGTTCGAAAGGAAAATGAATGCTGATGGCTCTTACTGGAAACCTGAGCAGTACCCCAAAACCACATGGGTTGCTGCAAAGGAACCTTCAGCGGATCCATCCACCCTATCTGGCTTCACTTGTGCTAATCCCATTGTTATTGATGAATCCTTTGATGCAAACTATAAACTGTTTAAGAATCAGAATGGTGAAGTGTTTGCCAGGTATATTGGTACTAACTGCAGGAATGGACCGCCTATGAAGAAGATCTAGGTGCCGAAAAAGTGTTTGGAGAATCTTCCTGTGAATGTCATCATGACACCACAGGTGAAGAAGACAAACCCCAGACCACAGGCTTCATATGGTCCAAACGCTTCATACAGACAGAGGACTCACCTGAGTCGCACTAACACAAATGTTTTGCAGGGAAGCCATACTCAGGCCTATGAAAATGAGCGTGGTTCATCAAACCGCCATGTTCATAAGACCAAGAACTATTCTGCTTATTCTTATGAGTACTATTGTCCACCTGCAAGACTTTTTGCTAGAGCTCCAAAGCCAAAGTTCTCAGATGCTGCACTTAGACTCATTGCTTCGAAGCCACCCTTGAAGATGTGGGTGGCTAAGAAAGCTTAACTCTCTTTTGCAGGGAAAGGTCTCCAGACGAAAACCAAAATCGTCTAACGCTATTGCTGGGGACCTTAAACATCTTGTAGGGCGCAAGATCAAATGCCCAAATGGTCTTATTATGTACTTTCTTCCTGAATCGCTTGCTACTTGCCCTATCAGTCCTAATCTCGATCTAAGCTTTAATAATCCACTGGTTCGTCAAATGTTTTTGCTTCACAATTCTCTTCGTGAAGCCTATCCCCCTAACTGCACTGTAGGGTACGACACCAGCAGTTTCAGAATGGATTATTGATAGTGGGTGTACCAATCACATGACTGGCAAGCGAAGCCTTCTCATGGACTCAACTTTACGTCCATCTGACAAAAGTCACATCACATTTGCTGACACTGGTAAAAGCAAGGTATTGGGTCTAGGTAGAGTTGCAATCTCAAAAGATCAACACATGGATAAAGTCATGCTTGTTGAATCCCTTGGTTTCAACTTAATGTCTGTCTCAATGCTTTGCGATTTAAACATGATTGTGATATTTGGAAAATATCGCTGCCTTGTTCTAATGAAATCTGACAAGTCTCTAGTGTTTGAAGTGTATCGGAAAGATGATTTGTACATGGTAGATTTCTCAGCAGGACCACAACTTGTCGTGTATCTTCTAGCAAAAGCTTTTGAATGCTGGCTCTGGCATCGGAGGCTAGGGCATGCTGGCATGAGGAACCTCCACACCCTTGCAAGGAAGAAGCATGTCATAGGCATCGAGGGCATCAAGTTCAAGAAGGATCACTTATGCGGTGTCTGTGAAGCAGGAAAGATGACGAGGGCCAAGCATCCCTCAAAGACAATAATGACAACGACTCAACCCTTCGAACTGCTCCACATGGATCTTTTCGGTCCCACTCATTAATCAACTCTTACTACTACTGCTTGTATCTATGGCTTTGTCATTGTTGATGATTATTCAAGATATACTTGGGTGCATATAATCCTCTACAAGATTGAAGTGCAGGATGTCTTCAGACGCTTCGCCAATCGAGCAATGAACAACTATGGCGCCAAGATAAAACACATCAGAAGTGACAATGGCACTGAATTCAAGAACACTGGCCTAGATACATATCTTGATACTTTAGGCATCACACATGAATTCTCAGCTCCATACACGCCACAGCAGAATGGCGTCATCGAACGCAAGAACAGAACACTTATTGAGATGGCCCGAATGATGCTTGATGAATACAAGACTCCAAAAAAGTTCTGGCCTGAAGCCATTGATACTGCATGCCATATCATCAACCGTGTTTATCTTCACAAGCTTCTGAACAAGACATCCTATGAGCTCCTTACTGGCAAGAAGCCAAATGTCAGTTACTTCAGAGTATTTGGCGCCAGGTGCTGGATCAAGGATCCACATCACACTTCAAAATTTGCACGAAAAGCACATGAGGGTTTTATGCTTGGATATGGAAAAGATTCGCATTCCTACAGAGTCTTCAACCTTTTTCACTATCAAGTGGTTGAAACAGTGGATGTGCGGTTTGATGAGACGAACGACTCACAAAGAGAGCACCTGCCAAATGTGCTAGATGAAGTTCCATCCAGTGAATCAATCAAACTTATGGGAACTGGAGAAATCATACCACCTGAAGACAATCCCTCAAACGATGACAATGATCAGCAAGAGCAAAATCTTCGTCATGTACATCTTTGTGTTGCAAATGAAGTACAGATTGAGAGAATAATTGATAGCATCAATGCACCAGGTCCACTCACTCGTTCAAGGGCAACACAACTAGCAAATTTCTGTGGGCACTTCGCATTCGTCTCAATATCTAAACCCAAGAAAGTTGAAGAAGCCTTCATGGAACCTGAATGGATTCAAGCTATGCAAGAAGAGCTTCAACAGTTTGAGCTGAATAATGTATGGGAACTGGTTAAGCGTCCTAATCCTCGCAAGCACAATATAATAGGCACCAAATGGATATATTGCAACAAGCAAGATGAGCATGGTCAAGTTGTCAGAAACAAAGCTCGTCTCGTTGCTCAAGGGTACACTCAAGTTGAAGGGATTGACTTTGATGAAACATTTGCTCCTGTGGCTAAACTTGAAGCCATGCGCATACTGCTGGCCTATGCAAATCATCATAACATTCTTCTGTATCAAATGGATGTGAAGAGCGCCTTTCTCAATGGCAAGATTGAAGAAGAAGTGTATGTTGCACAACCGCCTGGATTTGAAGATCCAAAACATCCTGACATGGTGTACAAGCTCAACAAGGCACTGTATGGCCTCAAACAAGCCCCTCGGGCTTGGTATGACACACTCAAATACTTCCTGAAGAGCAAAGGCTTCAAACCTGGTTCCCTCGACCCCACTCTCTTCACGAAGACATATGATGGTGAACTGTTTGTGTGCCAAATATATGTGGATGACATTATCTTCGGTTGCAACAATCAGAAATACACTGACGAGTTTGGATATATGATGCAAGAGCAATATCAGATGTCCATGATGGTTGAGCTGAAGTTCTTCCTTGGTCTTCAAATACGTCAGCAATGCAACGGCATCTTCATATCTCAAGAGAAGTATCTCAAAGATTGCCTGAAGAAATTTGGGATGCAAGACTGCAAAGGCTTCACAACTTCAATGCCAGCCAAACATCATCTGGGTCCTGACGACAATGGTAAAGAGTTTGATCAAAAGGTATACCGCTCCATGATTGGGTCTTTACTTTATCTATGTGCATCTAGGCCAGATATTATGCTTAGTGTTTGCATGTGTGCTCGATTCCAAGTGGCACCAAAGGAATCGCATCACTTAGCTATGAAGCGAATTCTTCGATATTTGGCTCACACCCCAACATTAGGATTATGGTATCCCAAGGGCTCAGAGTTTGATCTGGTTGGATTCTCGGATGCTGATTATGCTGGTGACAAGGTGGATCGCAAGTCTACATCAGGCACATGTCATTTTCTGGGACGACCATTTGTATGTTGGTCTTCAAAGAAGCATAACTGTGTATCTCTCTCCACTGCTGAATCTGAATACATTGCTGCTGGATCTTGCTGTGCTCAGCTTCTATGGATGAAGCAAACACTCAAAGACTATGGCATTCATCTGAAGCAAGTGCTACTCTACTGCGACAACGAAAGCGCCATCAAGATAGCCAACAACCCAGTTCAGCACTCGAAGACAAAGCACATTGAAATTCGTCATCACTTTCTCAGAGATCATGTTGTGAAGGAAGATATTGATATCATACACGTCAACACTAAAGAGCAATTGGCAGATATCTTCACCAAGCCCTTGGATGAGAAGAGGTTTTGCAAGTTATGGTGTGAGCTAAATATCTTGGAATCCTCAAATGTCCTGTGATTAGGCACACATCCTAACACTTATGCATATTGATGACTTAGATGTGCAACACACGAAGTAAAGTATATCTTCAATCAATGAAGACATACATTCTAAGTGTGAATACAGTAATGAGGAATTTGACTTCGGAGCGCCACGATAATTGTGCGCCGTGTCTGGGTCTAACACTTCCTATACAGTGGGTAACGCCACCACCAAACTCTTCTGTTTGAAGTGTTTCACCCAAGCGTTACATTTGCTATGTCTTCACATTTGGTTTGGCTTCAATATCAACCTGTCTTCATGATTATCTTCACTATGTTGATTATATATATATATATACTAGTGTTCTGTCCTCTACAACATTCATTTATAGCTATGTCTTCTTGTTGAATCTTTTGAACTAAGTGAATGTGATCGGACCCTAACCTCTCTATGCTTTCTATCTCAAACTCTATCTCTCCAAATCATATGCATTCTCTTGAAACTGTCGAATGTCTTCCCTGTGTCCTTGTCAGCAGAAGATACAGAGACAAACATTAAGTCTACTTTCAATGCTAATTCCTGCACCTGAAACCCGGAGAAGTGGGAACGACCACCCGACAATCCAAGCGTGCGTGGGAACGTGGAACAACCTCCGATATGTAGCATGATGGCCACGTGTCCTTCAGATGTGAATCGCCAGGGGCACCTGTGTAATAACACTGTGTCATCCCTGTCCCTATAAATACACGCCTCACCATAGTCATTAACCTTTCTTCCACTCTCGCACAAACCCTAGCGCCACCACTAGCCCTTGACGACGTCGGCGACGAAGCGCTTAGCTGCCGCGACCTCTCGGACGCCGTCTTCACGCCGGCCGCGGACATCGTCTTCTCCGCTGTGGGCGTAGGTGTCCTCCGTCGCCAAGTTAGGGCACGGATGATCGAACTGCTCGGCCTCATCTCCCTCTCCGTCTAGCAGTTCCTCGTGTGGTAAATAAAACTTCCTTTTTACGGCCCCTTTGATCCTATAGATTCATCACTTTCTGCCACAAGAAATTTCTATTCACACAAGTTGGATATATTTCATACTGCATCTCATAATATGCCTAGTATGTTCACTTATGCTTCACAAAGTAGTTAGATTCCTCACTTGTATTGGTCCATGGATTCGTACAAATCTGGAACCAACTCTTTATCTATGAGTGAATGTCTTCACACGTTGAGGTCAATATCTTCTAAACTGATTTATCTTCAAAATCTTCTGAGAATGCATATGACCTCTTCCCCTTCCCTCGCACCTTAATGCTGTCACAGGTACATGTCTGTGGGAGAATCCCTTGGTTCTCATAGTCTGCATTCATTTGCAGAATTCTTACAACATCACATTAATTCTCCCGAAGCCAGTTCCTATTTGGCCAACAAGCGAAAGCCTTTGAAGCCTTTGAACGTGTTGAAGCCATTCAGTTTAAAGTTCATGGCTGCAGAGAAATCAGTAAGGAAGGGTGGCAGAAAGCGTCGAGGTGAAACATCAAGAGATCTGCCCGATGAACTCTCAGAGTTGTACAAGACAGATCCAGAAGAGGATTACAATCAGCGCAAGACACGAATCCAATGGATTCAACGATATTGGGCAGGATAGTGGTTCAAGTACAGGTTTGTGACCAAGGAATATGCTGAGAAGAATGCCATCAAGCGACCATGGGGAGACATTCTATACAAAATTCTTCAACCCAGGTCCAGAGATGAAGCCATTGAACAAGGCTTCTATCCCTGCATGGTCCGTGGACCATAGCCTGCGGATGTTGACCCATCGTCATTGCTATGGTGTCGTGACGACAATCTGTTCAAGCGCAACTTCCAGTTTGCCCAGAATTCGGTGAAGCAGAATAAGAAGTCATTGGGACTAGACTTCAACCCTGGTCCCTCTGCTCCCCATGCCGATGGCACCCGCGAAGCTGAACCCAATCTTGTTGGGCCCTTCTACAACATGGAAGGTCTCATCACTCATATCATGGTTCAAGGGACAGCCATAGATGAGCCTGCAGATGACGCTGAATCTGATGAAGCGCCTGCACCGCCGAAGCCAAAGAAACTGAAGCAGCCTAAAGCTTCAAAGCCTGCCTCAGCACCAAAAATCTCACGGGTGAAGCCACTGGCTACTGCACCTCCTGAAGACAGTGTGCAGTCTGAAGATTTGTCACGCATCTCCAAGCCCTCGAGAGTAAAGATGCCTTTGCAACACACCAGCCAAGAACTGACTGCTGCTGCTATTCTGCGCAACGACGCCATTGATCTGTCCAGCGATGAAGATCTTGCAGATGACGCTCTTGAGCAACTGATCAAGAGCAAAGAAAAAGCAGAAATCTTCAATGATTTGCCTCTCTTTGACGTGGCAATCATCCACAACTTCATTGATGAGTGGTTTGACACGCCCAACCTCAGCTTTGATGATCTGCAACTTCCAATTAGCCTGAGTGTCGCCTTCCATCGCGCCATTGCTTCAGAGCTAGCTCTAGCTCAGCGCATCATCAAACTGAAGCAAAAGATTGACTTTGAGAAAGCTCAGTTCAAGAAGCACATGGCCAAGCTCAGCGTGCAAGAGGTCAAGAACTTCAAGATCATGTTGCACGAGCTCAAAGAAGCCTTTCTCAAGAAGCGTGAAGAAGCTCAACGTTCTCGTGAGCGCATGAAGAGCCTGGCTGACAAGTGTGTGCAAGACTACAATGAGGCTGAGAAGCGCAAGGCTCTTGGTCGTCCTGGCATCGATCCCAGGATGGATGCAAAGAAGAAGAAGAAGAAGCTAGCTATGACCGAACCCGAAGCACCAAGGCAGGAAGCACATCCCATTGTCTTCTCAGCCAGCATGACTGGCTCGAAGCCAAAGGTCAGGTCAACCGCCTCAGAACTGAAGAAGACGAGAAATGCTAAGGCTGAAGCGAGAAAGAGGAAACACCCTGAAGCCTCTGATGCTGCTCCCTCCAAGAAGAAGCGCAAGACCAAGAAGGATCGGGCTGCTCCCACAGAGCCCTTAGTTGTTGAACCTATCTCAATGGTTCGCCCTGCATCTGCACAACAAGAGCACCAACTAATTGTCCATGAGCCTGCTTCCACAGAGGCTCCTGAAGCTGAAGACATTCCAGCAGTTGATCCCACCGCTGCTGAAGACATTGGTCACCATGACAATGTTGAAGATGATGTAGTTCTTCCTCAGATCGAGCACCAACTGGTATCATCGCCTGTGCTTACGCATAGCGAACTCATCAGCATTGGTCGTCCTCTGACGCCAATTGCACAGGATGCATCATGGGCTGATCACCCACAACAACAAGTCACACTACCCCGGCAAGAAGAAGCAGATGACTTTGAGGCCCAGCCAACTGTTGGAAATATGCCCTAGAGGCAATAATAAAAGTATTATTATTATATTTCCTTGTTCATGATAATTGTCTTTTATTCATGCTATAACTGTATTATCCGGAAATCGTAATACACGTGTGAATACATAGACCACAATATGTCCCTAGTGAGCCTCTAGTTGACTAGCTCGTTGTGATCAACAGATAGTCATGGTTTCCTGGCTATGGACATTGGATGTCGTTGATAACGGGATCACATCATTAGGAGAATGATGTGATGGACAAGACCCAATCCTAAGCATAGCACAAAGATCGTGTAGTTCGTTTGCTAGAGCTTTGCCAATGTCAAGTATCTCTTCCTTTGACCATGAGATCGTGTAACTCCTGGATACCGTAGGAGTGCTTTGAGTGTATCAAACGTCACAACGTAACTGGGTGACTATAAAGGTGCACTACAGGTATCTCCGAAAGTATCTATTGTTTTATGCGGATCGAGACTGGGATTTGTCACTCCGTGTAAACGGAGAGGTATCTCTGGGCCCACTCGGTAGGACATCATCATATGCGCAATGTGACCAAGGAGTTGATCACGGGATGATGTGTTGCGAAACGAGTAAAGTGACTTGCCGGTAACGAGATTGAACAAGGTATCGGTATACCGACGATCGAATCTCGGGCAAGTAAAATACCGCTAGACAAAGGGAATTGTATACGGGATCGATTGAGTCCTTGACATCGTGGTTCATCCGATGAGATCATCATGGAACATGTGGGAGCCATCATGGGTATCCAGATCCCGCTGTTGGTTATTGACCGGAGAACGTCTCGGTCATGTCTGCATGTCTCCCGAACCCGTAGGGTCTACACACTTAAGGTTCGATGACGCTAGGGTTATAAAGGAAGCTTGTATGTGGTTACCGAATGTTGTTCGGAGTCCCGGATGAGATCCCGGACGTCACGAGGAGTTCCGGAATGGTCCGGAGGTAAAGATTTATATATGGGAAGTCCTGTTTTGGTCACCGGAAAAGTTTCGGGCGATATCGGTATTGTACCGGGACCACCGGGAGGGTCCCGGGGGTCCACCAAGTGGGGCCACCTGCCCCAGAAGGTTGCGTGGGCCAAGTGTGGGAGGGGACCAGCCCCTAGGAGGGCTGGTGCGCCCCCCACAAGGGGGCCAAGGCGCAAGGGAGAGTGGGAGGGGGCAAACCCTAGTCCAGATGGGCCTTAAGGCCCATATTGGTGCGCCTCCCTCTCCTCTCCCCCCTTGGCCGCCTCCCCTTTGCCATCTAGGGCTGGGCGCACCCCTTGGGGGTGGGAAACCCTAAAGGGGGCGCAGCCCCCCCTTCCCCCTATATATAGATGAGTTTTGGGGCTGCCATACACATGAGTTCTCTCCCTCCTGGTGCAGCCCTCCCCCTCTCACAAGTACTCCTCCTCTCCCGCGGTGCTTGGCGAAGCCCTGCGGGATTGCCACGCTCCTCCACCACCACCACGCCGTTGTGCTGCTGCTGGACGGAGTCTTCCTCAACCTCTCCCTCTCTCCTTGCTGGATCAAGGCATGGGAGACGTCACCGGGCTGTACGTGTGTTGAACGCGGAGGTGCCGTGCGTTCGGCACTTGATCATCGGTGATTTGAATCACGACGAGTACGACTCCATCAACCCCGTTCACTTGAACGCTTCCGCTTAGCGATCTACAAGGGTATGTAGATGCACTCTCTTTCTACTCGTTGCTGGTCTCTCCATATATAGATCTTGGTGACACGTAGGAAAATTTTGAATTTCTGCTACGTTCCCCAACAGTGGTATCAGAGCTAGGTCTATTGCGTAGATTCTTTGCACGAGTAGAACACAAAGTAGTTGTGGGCGTTGATGTTGTTCAATATGCTTACCGTTACTAGTCCAATCTTGTTTCGACGGTATTGTGGGATGAAGCGGCCCGGACCGACCTTACACGTACTCTTACGTGAGACAGGTTCCACCGATTGACATGCACTTGGTGCATAAGGTGGCTAGCGGGTGCCAGTCTCTCCCACTTTAGTCGGAACGGATTCGATGAAAAGGGTCCTTATGAAGGGTAAATAGCAATTGGCATATCACGTTGTGGTTTTGCGTAGGTAAGAAACGTTCTTGCTAGAAACCCATAGCAGCCACGTAAAACATGCAACAACAATTAGAGGGCGTCTAACTTGTTTTTGCAGGGTATGCTTTGTGATGTGATATGGCCAAGAAGAATGTGATGAATGATATGTGATGTATGAGATTGATCATGTTCTTGTAATAGGATTCACGACTTGCATGTCGATGAGTATGACAACCGGCAGGAGCCATAGGAGTTGTCTTTATTTTTTGTATGACCTGCGTGTCATTGAAGAACGCCATGTAACTTACTTTACTTTATTGCTAAACGCGTTAGCCATAGAAGTAGAAGTAGTCGTTGGCGTGACAACTTCATGAAGACACGATGATGGAGATCATGGTGTCATGCCGGTGACAAGATGATCATGGAGCCCCGAAGATGGAGATCAATGGAGCTATATGATATTGGCCATATCATGTCACAACTATATAATTGCATGTGATGTTTATTATGTTTATGCATCTTGTTTACTTAGGACGACGGTAGTAAATAAGATGATCCCTTACAAAATTTCAAGAAGTGTTCTCCCCTAACTGTGCACCGTTGCTACAGTTCGTCGCTTCTAAGCACCACGTGATGATCGGGTGTGATGGATTCTTACGTTCACATACAACGGGTGTAAGACAGTTTTACACAGCGAAAACACTTAGGGTTAACTTGACGAGCCTAGCATGTACAGACATGGCCTCGGAACACGGAGACCGAAAGGTCGAGTATGAGTCGTATAGTAGATACGATCAACATGAAGATGTTCACCGATGTTAACTAGTCCGTCTCACGTGATGATCGGACACGGGCTAGTTGACTCGGATCATGTGATCACTTAGATGACCAGAGGGATGTCTATCTAAGTGGGAGTTCATAAGATGAACTTAATTATCTTGAACATAGTCAAAAGACCTTTTGCAAATTATGTCGTAGCTCGCGCTTTAGTTCTACTGTTTTAGATATGTTCCTAGAGAAAATATAGTTGAAAGTTGATAGTAGCGATTATGCGATCAGTAGAAAGCTTATGTCCTTAATGCACCGCTCAGTGTGCTGAACCCCAAACGTCGTTTGTGGATGTTGCGAACATCGGACATACACGTTTTGATAACTATGTGATAGTTCAGTTAAACGGTTTAGAATTGAGGCACCAAAGATGTTTTTGAAACATCGCGAAACATATGAGATGTTTTGAGGGCTGAAATTGGGATTTCATGCTCGTGCCCACGTCAAGAGGTATAAGACCTCCGACGATTTTCTTAGCCTGCAAACCAAGGGAGAAAAGCTCAATCGTTGAGCTTGTGCTCAGATTGTCTGAGTGCAACAATCACTTGAATCGAGTGGGAGTTGATCTTCCAGATGAAATAGTGATAGTTTCTCCGAAGTCATTACCACCAAGCTGCTAGAGCTTCGTGATGAACTATAATATATCAGGGACATATATGATGATCCTTGAGATATTCGCGATGTTTGACACCGCGAAAGTAGAAATCAAGAAGGAGCATCAATCGTTGATGGTCAGTGAGACCACTAGTTTTAAGAAGGGCAAGGGCAAGAAGGGATACTTCATGAAACGGCAATTCAGCTGCTGCTCTAGTGAAGAAACCCAAGGTTGAACCCAAACCCGAGACTGAGTGCTTCTGTAATAAGGGGAACAGCCACTAGAGCAGAATTACCCTAGATACTTGGTAGATGAGAAGGCTGGCAAGGTCGATAGAAGTATATTGGATATACATTATGTTAATGTGTACTTTACTAGTACTCCTAGTAGCACCAGGGTATTGGATACCGGTTCGGTTGCTAAGTGTTAGTAACTCGAAATAAAAGCTACGGAATAAAACGGAGACTAGCTAAAGGTGAGCTGACGATATGTGTTGGAAGTGTTTCCAAGTTTGATGTGATCTAACATCGCACGCTCCCTCTACCATCAAGATTAGTATTAAACCTGAATAAGTGCTCTTGCACCTAAAGGAATGGTTTATTGAATTTTGATCGTAGGGATACACATTTTCATGCCAAAAGATATAAGATAGTAATGATAGTACCACTTACTTGTGGCACTGCCATGTAAGTCATAATGGTATAAAACGCATGAAGAAGCTCCATGTTGATGGATCTTTGGACTCACTCGTTTTAGAAAAGTTTGAGACATGCGAACCATGTCTATTGGTGTATACGCATGAAGAAACTCCATGCAGATGGATCGTTTGGACTCACTTGATTATGAATCACTTGAGATATGCAAATCATACCACATGGGCAAGATGACTGAAAGGCCTCGTTTTCAGTAAGATGGAACAAGATAGCAATTTGTTGGAAGTAACACATTTTGATGTGTGCAATCCAATGAGTGCTGAGGCATGCAGTGAATATCGTTATGTTCTTACTTCACAGATGATTCGAGTAGATGTTGAGAATATTTACTTGATGAAACACAAGTCTGAATTATTGAATGGTTCAAGTAATTTCAGAGTGAAGTAGAAGATCATTGTGACAAGAGGATAAAATGTCTGTGATACGATCATAGAGATGAATATCTGAGTTACGAGTTTTGGCACACAATTAAGACATTGTGGAAATTGTTTCATAATTAATACCGCCTGGAACACCATAGTGTGATGGTGTGTCCGAACATCATAGTTGCACCCTATTGGATATGGTGCGTACCATGATGTCTCTTATCGAATTACCACTATCGTTCATGGGTTAGGCATTAGAGACAACCACATTCACTTTAAATAGGGCACCACGTAATTCCGATGAGATGACACCGTATGAATTATGGTTTAGAGAAACCTAAGTTGTCGTTTCTTAAAAGTTTGGGGCTGCGACGCTTATATCAAAAAGTTTCAGGTTGATAAGCTCGAACCCAAAGCGGATAAAATACATCTTCATAGGACACCCAAAACAGTTGGGTATACCTCCTAATTCAGATCCGAAAGCAATATGAATTGTTTCTAGAATCGGGTCCTTTCTCGAGGAAAGGTTTCTCTCGAAAGAGTTGAGTGGGAGGATGGTGGAGACTTGATGAGGTTATTGAACCATCACTTCAACCAGTGTGTAGCAGGGCACAGGAAGTTGTTCCCGTGGCACCTACACCAATTGAAGTGGAAGCTTATGATATTGATCATGAAGTTTCGGATCAAATCACTGCCGTACCTCGTAGGGTGACAAGGATACATACTACTTCAGAGTGGTACGGTAATCCTGTCTTGGAAGTCATGTTGCTAGACAACAATGAACCTACGAGCTATGGAGAAGCGATGGTGGACCCGGATTCCGATAAATGACTTGAGGCCATAAAATCCGAGAGAGGATCCATGTATGAAAACAAAGTGTAGACTTTGGCAGAACGGCTCGATCGTCGTAAGGCTAATGAGTACAGATGGATTTCAAAAGGAAGACGGACAATGATGGTAAATGTCACCATTAAGAAAGCTCGACTTGTCGTTAAGATGTTTTCCGACAAGTTCAAGGAGTTGACTACGATGAGATTTTCTCACTCGTAGCGATGCTAAGAGTCTGTTGGAATTATATTAGCGATTACTGCATTATTTATGAAATCTTGCAGATAGGATGTCAAAACATTGTTTCCTCGACGATTTTAATGAGGAAAGGTTGTATGTGATACAACCGGAAGGTTTTGTCAATCCCGAAAGATGCTAATAAGTATGCAAAGCTCCAGCAATCCTTCTAAGGACTGGAGTGAGCATCTCGGAGTTGGAATGTATGCTTTGATGATGATCAAAAATTTTGGGTTTGTACAAAGTTTATGAGAAACTTGTATTTCCAAAGAAGTGAGTGAGAGCACTATAGAATTTCTGATGAGTATATGTTGTTGACATATTGTTGATCAGAAATGACGTAGAATTTCTGGAAAGCATATAGGGTTATTTTGAAAGTGTTTTTCAATGGAAAGCCTGGATTAAGCTACTTGAACATTGAGCATCAAGATCTATAAGGATAGATCAAAATGCTTAATAATACTTTCAAATGAGCACATACCTTGACATGATCTTGAAGGTGTTCAAGATGGACCAGTCAAAGAAGGAGTTCTTGCCTGAGTTGTAAGGTACGAAGTTAAGACTTAAAGCTCGACCACGGCAGAATAGAGAGAAAGGACGAAGGTCGTCCCCTATGCTTAAGACGTAGGCTCTTCAGTATGCTATGCTGTGTACCGCACCTGAAGTGTGCCTTGCCATGAGTCAGTCAAGGGGTACAAGAGTGATCCAAGAATGGCTCACAGGACAGCGGTCAAAGTTATCCTTAGTAACTAGTGGACTAAGGAATTTTCTCGATTATGGAGGTGGTAAAGGAGTTCGTCGTAAAGGTTACGACGATGCAAGCTTGACACCTATCCGGATAGCTCTGAGTAGAGAGACCGGATACATATAATGGAGCAATAATTTAGAATAGCTCCAAGTAGAACAGTTATTTGGAACGGCACCAAATAGAGCGTGGTAGCTGCATCTAGGAGATGACATAGAGATTTGTAAAGCACACACGGATCTGAAAGGTTCAGACCCGTTGACTAAAACCTCTCTCACAAGCAACATGATCAAACATAAAACTCATTTGAGTGTTAATCACATAATGATGTGAACTAGACTACTGACTCTAGTAAACTCTTGGGTATTAGTCACATGGCGATGTGACCTGTGAGTGTTAATCACATGGCGATGTGAACTAGATTATTGACTCTAGTGCAAGTGGGAGACTGTTGGAAATATGCCCTAGAGGCAATAATAAAAGTATTATTATTATATTTCCTTGTTCATGATAATTGTCTTTTATTCATGCTATAACTGTATTATCCGGAAATCGTAATACACGTGTGAATACATAGACCACAATATGTCCCTAGTGAGCCTCTAGTTGACTAGCTCGTTGTGATAAACAGATAGTCATGGTTTCCTGGCTATGGACATTGGATGTCGTTGATAACGGGATCACATCATTAGGAGAATGATGTGATGGACAAGACCCAATCCTAAGCATAGCACAAAGATCGTGTAGTTCGTTTGCTAGAGCTTTGCCAATGTCAAGTATCTCTTCCTTTGACCATGAGATCGTGTAACTCCTGGATACCGTAGGAGTGCTTTGGGTGTATCAAACGTCACAACGTAACTGGGTGACTATAAAGGTGCACTACAGGTATCTCCGAAAGTATCTATTGTTTTATGCGGATCGAGACTAGGATTTGTCACTCCGTGCAGACGGAGAGGTATCTCTGGGCCCACTCGGTAGGACATCATCATATGCGCAATGTGACCAAGGAGTTGATCACGGGATGATGTGTTACGGAACGAGTAAAGTGACTTGCCGGTAACGAGATTGAACAAGGTATTGGATACCGACGATCGAATCTCGGGCAAGTAAAATACCGCTAGACAAAGGGAATTGTATGCGGGATCGATTGAGTCCTTGACATCGTGGTTCATCCGATGAGATCATCGTGGAACATGTGGGAGCCAACATGGGTATCCAGATCCCGCTGTTGGTTATTGACCGGAGAACGTCTCGGTCATGTATGCATGTCTCCCGAACCCGTAGGGTCTACACACTTAAGGTTCGATGACGCTAGGGTTATAAAGGAAGTTTGTATGTGGTTACCGAATGTTGTTCGGAGTCCCGGATGAGATCCCGGACATCACGAGGAGTTCTGGAATGGTCCGGAGGTAAAGATTTATATATAGGAAGTCCTGTTTCGGCCATCGGGACAAGTTTCGAGGTCATCGGTATTGTACCGGGACCACCGGAAGGGTCCCGGGGGCCCACCGGGTGGGGCCACCTGCCCCGGGGGGCCACATGGGCTGTGGGGGGTGCGCCTTGGCCTACATGGGCCAAGGGCACCAGCCCCAAGAGGCCCATGCGCCTGGGGAAACCCTAAAGGAAGAGTCCCAGCAGGGGAAGGCACCTCCTAGGTGCCTTGGGGGGGGGGAGGACTCCTCCCCTGGCCGCCGCCCCCTTGGAGATTGGATCTCCTAGGGGCTGGCGCACCCCCCCCTTGGGATCCCTATATATAGTGGGGTAGGAGGGCCTCCCAAACATACCTTATGCCTTTGGTGCAGCCCCTCCCTCTCTCCCAAGTTCTTCTCCTCTCCCGTGGTGCTTGGCGAAGCCCTGCGGGATTGCCACGCTCCTCCATCACCACCACGCCGTTGTGCTGCTGTTGGATGGAGTCTTCCTCAACCTCTTCCTCTCTCCTTGCTGGATCAAGGCGTGGGAGACGTCACCGGGCTGTACGTGTGTTGAACGCGGAGGTGCCGTCCGTTCGGCACTTGGTCATCGGTGATTTGAATCACGACGAGTACGACTCCATCAACCCCGTTCACTTGAACGCTTCCGCTTAGCGATCTACAAGGGTATGTAGATGCACTCTCCTTCTACTCGTAGCTGGTTTCTCCATAGATAGATCTTGGTGACGCGTAGGAAAATTTTGAATTTCTGCTGCGTTCCCCAACACCAACTCCATCTCCAACGGCGTCGCCAGCGTTACACAGGCTTCGCAAAGGACCAAGGTCTCAAGTCCCTCTTTCGAGTGTTCCCGAAGGAGAAGTTCCCCACCAATCTGTTACACGTCAAGTGTTTCCAGATGCCACTCCTACTGTGAATGTCTCCGAGTCTGAGGCCAAAGCTGCTGACGACATTCCGGCTGCATCAGCCGACGACACACAAGAAGAAGAACGTGTCCCTACTCCCCCCATTACTGAAGAAGCTGTTCTCGAGGAGAACGTGTCTGTGCCCGACCCTCCAGCTCATCAAGTGGAGGTTGAGAATCTCGAGGCTGCCACCACCAACACAAATGAAGCCAATGACGTTCTCATGGCTGAAGCAAATGTGGAGCCTGCACCAACCAATGTGCCAGAAGTCGATGAAGCCAATGATGCAACTGCTCCTGTACCCGCGCCTGCTGCTGGTCCTCAGTTTGACTATCATGTTGAGCACATACCTCAGGTACAGAAGCCAATGCCAAGGTTGCCTAGGTTTCCAGGTCCTGCATCAGCATTCAGATCCTTTAATGTCAACGGCTTCAAAGCAGACAACACCTTCTTCAATAGCGCCAAGAACCCCTACTCAAGGGAAAGAATATCTTCTGATCGGTTCTGGAGCTATCCGCAGCGAAGTTATTACTCATGCATTCTGTACAATCAAGGTCGCATTTTCCCTCATATGCGTCTTGATACTGAAGCCATAACTGGTCTGCCTTGCTTGGAAGAAGCTCTGGATTGCTTCAAAGAGTCTGTATTATTGTCGTTCGTCACCGACCAAGAGCACTGGAACGAAGAATTGCTGCTCCAATTCTATGTCACTCTTCACATTCGTGGATACAACAGAGATCCGAAGACTTGGTGAAAGTGCGTTATATCAACTAGAGGGGGGGTGAATAGGCGATTTTTATGAAAGTCTTCAAAACGTGGAACTTATGAAGACAAACGATAAAAATAAACCTATTACCCTGCAGCGGAAGGTAGACTACACTAGGCAAGCCATAGTCAAGTATTCAATAGAGTGAAAGCATAATGACTAATAGCAGCAATGTAGTAAGGATCAGGTAGGAAGATATTGTGAAGCCACACAGAACACGCAGTCACTCAGTGAAGAGAAAAGATAGTACGAACATACAATGACTTCACAAGGAGTAACAGTGAGTAAAGGGAAGGGGAGATGAAACCAGTGACTCGCTGAAGACAATGATTTGTTGGACCAGTTCCAGTTGCTGTGACAATTGTACGTCTGGTTAGGGCGGCTAGATATTTAAACCTTAGGACACACAGTCCCGGACACCCAGTCCTGAACACGCAGCTCAGGACACCCAGTCCTCACCGTATTCCCCTTGAGCTAAGGTCACACAGACCTCGCCCAATCACTCTGGTAAGTCTTCAAGGTAGACTCCCAAACCTTCATAGACTTCGTTCACCGGCAATCCACAATGTCTCTTGGATGCTCAGAACGCGACGCCTAACCGGCTGGAGGATGCACAGTCCTCAAGTGTAATAAGTCTTCAGATCACACAGACAAGAAGACTTAAGTGATGCCTAATTCTCTTTGGCTCTGGGTGGTTAGGGCTTTATCCTCGCAAGGAATTCTCTCTCAAAGGCTTCGAGGTGGGTTGCTCTCAAACGACAAAAGCCGTACTCTGAATCTGAGCAGCCAACCGTTTATGGTTGTAGGGGGTGGGCTATTTATAGCCACTTGGCAACCCGACCTGATTTGTCTGAAATGACCCTGGGTCACTAAGGAACTGACACATGTTCCAACGGTCAGATTTCAAACTCACACGGCAACTTTACTTGGGCTTCATGCAAAGCTGACTTGCCCGACTCTGGACAAGATTCGCTCTCAAAGTCTTCACTCGAAGACATAGGTTTTGTCTAAGCATCACTTCAGTCATTCTAACCGGTTCTCTTGGACCCCACTTAACAGTACGGTGGTTCCTATGACTCAACACAGAAGAAAGAGAACTATGAAAGATCTAAGTCTTCGAGCTCCATAGGCTTCATGTGGTGTCTTCTCTTGTCATAGTCTTCAATGTGAATATCTTCATATACCACCTTTGACTTCAATGTCTTCATACATTTTTAGGGGTCGTCTTTGGTAGGAAAACCGAATCAATGAGGGACTTCTACCTATGTTATCCTGCAATTCTCACAAACACATTAGTCCCTCAACTAGGTTTGTCGTCAATACTCCAAAACCAACTAGGGGTGGCACTAGATGCACTTACAATCTCCCCCTTTTTGGTGATTGATGACAAACTAGTTGAAGTTTTCAACGGGGAATATAATCTGTGAAATTGTAAAGGATAAGGAATTGTCTTCATAAGTTGCAAGGGCTCCCCCTGAAGATGTGCATATAAGTAATTTGCTTTTGGAATGCAAATGCACATGGCAGGTTGTACTTGTGGAGATCCACTTCAACTTATGATGACAATCCACTATGCATGTGAAAGTATATGAAGATAATGACATGCATAATGGAAAATGGACGTCTACAGAATGATCTAAGTGCGGAATTTATCGTCGCACATGCGGAATTTATCATCGCAACACAAGGTGGCAAATAAGTAGCAAACGACCATCGAGTTTAAGTGTTACAACTCAAAGAACCAAATGTAGCAAAACAAGAGTTGTAAGCACGAAGCAAAATATAAAGCACCCGCCCATATGGATCCGCTTGAAGACTATCAACCTCATATGCTTCTCCCCCTTTTGTCAGTAAGGACCAAAAAGGTTTGAAGACATAGAGCATCTACTCGTTCCCATGAGGAGTAGGTGAAGCAGCAGGGTCGTTGGTGGTGTTTGGCGGTGCTGAAGAGCTTGAGCAGAGTCAAAGCATGCTGAAGGAGGTGGCGGTGAAGTAGCATCGTCTTCATCCTCGATCACTCTGGCATTCACAGTTGCAGCAGAGGAAACTCAGAGTCTTCAAGGGATGGAGTTCATCGCAGTACTGCCCTTCGAGGAGGTGTGGAGTCAAACTTGAATCACTCAGTGAAGCCATCCTCTTGAAGATCATCTTCAGAACACATCAGCGTTAGCCCTTTCCATGTGCGGCGAGAGGTTTCATGGGCAACAAAAGCATTCTTGGTGGCAAGATTGCGAATGCGATTAACATCCACCAAGAGGCTTTGCATCTGACACTTCAGCCAGTCATGATTCCTATCCTGTTTCTGATGAAGAGCCATAAGAAGCTCTCGGTCGTTGAGAACACGAGTGCGCTTCTTGGGTCGTGGAGCAGTTGTACTATCAGTGGCTTCAGTGAGAGCAGGATGCGGTGCACGTGTAGTGCCAGCCAAAGGATACACACGAGTTACGGCTTCCACGCCTTCAACGTTCTGAGTGAAACTTTGATGCTCTGCATTCTGAAGACTGAGAGGTTCCTTGGCAGGCTCAGGATAGATGGCTTCAATAGACATATCCACATCAGGCAAAAAGATCTGATGGTTGCGGGCCGAGGGCTGATATGAGATAGCGGAGTGAAGTTTGATCAGCCGCATCACCCAAGGGGCGTAGAACTTCAAACCAAACAGATCAAAGCCAGATGCAGCAAGTTGGCGAATGAAGAAATCCTGTGTATTGAAGCATTTTCCATGAAGAATGTAGAAGACCAAAGTCTTCATTGCACCTTCCAGCTTGGCATGGGGAGAATGTCCTTTGATTGGCCAGAGAGTTCGCCTTATGATGTGATAAATAGTTCTTGGCAGATACTCAAGGCATCTTGGGGCAATGGCTTCATCATACTGAGCATCTGACTCATATTAGGTTCAGTCTTCTGAAAGATGCTCTCAATAGCTTCACTATGAAGCTGACGGCCATGCTCGTAGAGATCGCCAGGAGTGGGCAAACCAGTGAGCTCAATGATGTCAAAGGCTTTGGCTTCGTGATGAACGTTTCCTATCATCCACTCCAGGACCCAAGTCTTCGGATCTCTGCTATACCCGCGGATGTGAAGTGTGGCATAGAATTGGAGCAGCAACTCTTCATTCCAATGCTCTTGGTCAGTGACGAACAGCAGCAGTCCAACCTCTTTGAAGCAATCCAGAGCTTCTTCCAGACAGGGCAGACCAGCTATTGCTTCAATGTCAAGGCGCTTGTGTGGGAAGATGCAACCTTGGTTGTAAAGAACGCATGAGTAATAGCTTCGCTGCGGATAACTCCAGAACCGATCAGATGATATTCTTTCCTTGGAGTAGGGGTTCCTGGAGCTGTTGAAGTGTGACGCCCGGATAATTAAGCTGCAGTGAACCTCCGCTAATGATGCCACGTCACCTCAGTTACTGTTGCTAATCCCTCGTTAGTTCAAAAAAACTGATTCAAAATTCAAATTCCAAATAGGGCATACAATAAAAGTTTTCAAACATTGAAACAAAAATGTTTGGGGTGAACCAAATATTGCATAGATAATTGTGGTGGAGAAACCAAACCTTGATAAAATGTTTAAGGGCTCGAAAATAATTAAAATAGTAGTGAAAACAATTAAACAGATGCCTATTGAATTTTATAAAAAAAATTAAAACTATTTTATTGTGGGTTAAGATTTAATCTAACAGTAGATTTTTTATGAATACAAGTTTAGGTACTAGTTGTAATTTTTATAAAACTAAGAATAAAAGAAACTAGAAATAAAACAGTACGATGAAATAAATAAAACAAACTAGAAAAAAAGGAGAAAAGCAAAAGACCAGCTCATCCCCCCCGACCCATCGCTGGGCCGTGAGGCCCAGCTGGCCAACCGGCCGGCCCACCAACTCCCCTCGCCATATGGCCTCCCCAACCCACCTAACCCTAACCCACTTCCCCAGTCGCCCCACACCCCACGCACCCACTCTCCCTCTCCCCCGATCCAATCGGGATCGGGATAGGACGCTGCCTCGCCGCCGCTCCCCAGAGGCCGCCACCGGCGCCGAGCACCGCCCCCTACCTGGATCTGGATCGACACCGAGCCGATCCCCACTGCTCGATGCCACCCCGCCGTTCACCGGAGCCGTCCCCGTCGCCATCCGCCTCGCGTCCTCGTCCTCCTCCCCTTCCTCTGCGCCTTCCCGTCGCCCCTGCCCAACTGCCTTGTCGCCGGCGGCCCGCGCTGCGTCGGCCATCGGAGCCACCATGGAGCACCACCGGCTCCACCCGCGGGACACCCGTGTCGTTCTCCTTCGTCCACATCCGTCGTCGCCCACCTCCACAACCTCCCTCTTGCGTGGATTCGGTCGGGGGCAATCGACGCCCCTGACGCCAGACCACCCCGCCGGAGCCACCCCGCCACCCGTCATCGTTGGTGCCGCCTCCCCGACTACGTCGCTCGTCCCCATCCTCCTCCTCGCCGGACACCATCGAGCCACGCCGCCCTCTTCGCTACAACGAACGTGAGCACGCCTCGTGCTCCCTCTCTGCCCTCCTGTGGTGGCCGCGCCCCGCACCTACCACTGGCCACCCCTGTCCCACGCGTCGTCGCCTTTCGGTCGCCTCCTCCGCCTGTGGCATGCCGGTGCTCTGCCACTGGCTCGGTTGCGCCCGCAACTGCACCCGCTGGCGCCCAGCGCCCGTAGCCCCGTGCCCGCTTTGGCTCCCTTCGGGCCACTGACTGCTGGGGCCCAGCGCCCTGGCCTTTAGAACAAAAAAAAATCAAAATAAAAAATTTAATAAATTAATAATAAAATTAATTAATTGATTAACTAAATAATTAACTTAATTAATCCTGTTTAGTTAGCTAATTAAGTTAATTAACATGTGTTAGTTAACCTAATAGCCTAATTAGTCTTTTTAATCTGTTAGGTTATAGTAAAACAGTGCATGACAAGGGGGCCCCACCCCCTGTTGACCAGTCAAAGTTTGACTGGTCAACTGGGACCCCTTGGACCCACATGTCAGCCCCTCTGGTACACTTATGTGTACCCAGAGCTGGGTGCACCTAGCAATTCACATTTTTTTGTGAACTAAATTAAATTTAGAAAATGAATAAAACTTTGGAAATTAATATAAAATAATCCGTAGCTCGGATGGAAAAACTTTGTACATCAAAGTTTCTCAGAACGACGAGACGAATCTGAATACGCAGTCCGTTCGTCCGCCACATGTCCCTAGCATAGCGAACACGCAACTTTTCCCCTATGGTTCATCTGTCCGAAAACGCGAAACCCCGGGGATACTTTTCCGGATGTTTCCCCCTTTCGCCGGTATCACCTAATACCGCGTTAGGGCATACCTAGCACCGCGTATTACCTCGTTATGCTTTCTGATGCTTTGATTGCTCTATTATTTATTGTGTTCCCCCTCCGTTACTTCTTTCCGGTAGACCCCGAGACTGCCGACGACCCCAGTTCGACTACGGTGTTGACAACACGTCCTTCTTGCCAGAGCAACCAGGCAAGCCCCCCCTTGATCACCAGATATCGCCTACTCTTCTCTATACTGCTTGCATTAGAGTAGTGTAGCATGTTACTACTTTCAGTTAATCCTATACTGCTGCATAGCCTATCCTTGCTACTACTGTTGTTACCTTACCTGCTATCCTACTGCTTAGTATAGGATGCTAGTGTTCCATCAGTGGCCCTACACTCTTGTCCGTCTGCCATGCTATACTACTGGGCCGTGATCACTCGGGAGGTGATCACGGGTATATACTATATACTTTATACATGATACATGTGATGACCAAAGTTGGGTTGGCTCGAGGAGTACCCGCAGTTGATTCACGAATTGGGGGCTGGAAGGACATACTTTCCCGACGGCCCTCTGTGTGGATCTTTGTGGCGAAGCGACAGGGCAGGTTGAGACCACCTAGGAGAGAGATGGGCCTGGCCCTGGTCGGCGTTCGCGGTTATTTCAAAATAACACGCTTAATGAGATCTTGGTATTTGATCTGAGTCTGGCTACTGGCCTATACGCACTAACCATCTACGCGGGGATAGTTATGGGCACTCGACGTCGTGGTATCAGCCGAAGCCTTCGTGACGTCAGCGACTGAGTGGCGCGCGCCAGATTGGACCGTAAGCCTGCTCTTATATTAAGGGGGCTAGTTCTGCTTCCGGCTGCGTACGCAACGTGCAGGTGTGCAATGGGCGATGGGCCTAGACCCCTGCGCCATAGGATTTAAACCGGCATGCTGGCCTCTCTGTTGTGCCTAGGTATGGTTGCGACGTGTTGATCTTCCGAGGCCGGGCATGACCCAGGAAAGTGTGTCCGGCCAAATGGGATCGAGCGTGTTGGGATATGTGGTGCACCCCTGCAGGGAAGTTAATCTATTCGAATAGCCGTGATCTTCGGTAACAGGACGACTTGGAGTTGTACCTTGACCTTATGACAACTAGAACCGGATACTTAATAAAACACACCCTTCCAAGTGCCAGATACAACCGGTGATCGCTCTCTCACAGGGCGACGAGGGGAGGATCATCGGTTAGGGTTATGCTATGTGATGCTACTTGGAGGACTTTAGTCTACTCTCTTCTACATGCTGCAAGATGGAGGTGGCCAGAAGCTATGTTATCCCCCTCTTATTCTGGCATTCTGCAGTTCAGTCCACATATGATACCCTTATTCCATTTGATACCCATGCATATGTAGTGTAGCTCCTTGCTTGCGAGTACTTTGGATGAGTACTCACGGTTGCTTTCTCCCCCTTTTTCCCCCTTTCCTTTCTTTCTGGTTGTCGCAACCAGATGCTGGAGTCCAGGAGCCAGACGCCACCGTCGACGACTACTACTACTCGGGAGGTGCCTACTTCTACGTGCAGCCCGCTGACGGCGACCGGGAGTAGTTAGGAGGATCCCAGGCAGGAGGCATGCGCCTCTTTTGATCTGTATCCCAGTTTGTGCTAGCCTTCTTAAGGCAAACTTGTTTAACTTATGTCTGCACTCAGATATTGTTGCTTCCGCTGACTCGTCTATGATCGAGCTCTTGTATTCGAGCCTTCGAGGCCCCTGGCTTGTAAGATGATGCTTGTATGACTTATTTTATTTGTAGAGTTGTGTTGTGATATCTTCCCGTGAGTCCCTGATCCTGATCGTACACGTTGCGTGTATGATTAGTGTACGATTAAATCGGGGGCATCACAAGTTGAAGAATGTGTTGTCTGCTCTGAAGCCATTGATATTGAAGGAGCCAGGTGCTGATGCAGGACCTGGGAACCTTGGCAATCTTGGGATTGGCTTCTGTACCTGAGGCCTGTGCTCAACATGATAGTTGAACTGGGGACCGGCAGCAGACTCAGGAACAGAAGTGGCAGGATTAGTGGCTTCGCTGACTTCTGGTGCTTTTGTTGGTGGGGGCTCCACATTAGCTTTATCCATGACAGCGTCAGTGGCTTCAGTGGTGTTGGTGGTGGCAGCCTCAAGATGTTCAACCTCCACTTGACGAGCAGGAGGATCGGTCACGATCACGTTCTCCTCAAGAACTGCTTCTTGGTGGGACAGGGGAGTGGCAACTTGTGGGACTTCTTCTTCCACGGTTGATGCAGCCGGATTGTCTTCAGCAGAGACTTGAGGCCTTGGACCTTTGTGAAGCCTGCGCAATGCGGGTGACGCCTGTGGAGTTGCTGTTGGCTGGGCCTCAAGGTCTTCATTCTCTTGTGGGCGATCCGCCCATGAAGCATCCTGTGCAATTGGCGTCAGTGGACGACCAATGCTGATGAGTTCGCTGTGCGTTAGCACAGGCGATGATACCTGTTGGTGTTCTAGCTGAGGAAGGGCTGCATCATCTTCAACATGGTCATGATGACCAATGTTTTCAGCAGCGATGGGATCAGCTGCTGGAAAGTCTTCAGCTTCATGAGCCTCTGTGAAAGCAGGCTCATGGACAGTCAGTTGACGTTCTTATGGATCGGCATCGGGGTGAACCATGGAAATGGGTTCAACAATCAAGGGCTCTATGGGAGCAGCCTGGTCCTTCTTGGTCTTTCTTTTCTTCTTGGCGGGGGCAGTAGCAGAGGCTTCAGGATGTTTTCTCTTCCTTGCTTCAGCCTCAGCAGTCCTGGTCTTCTTCAGTTCTGAAGCGGTTGATCTGGCCTTTGGCTTCGGGCCAGTCATGCGAGTTGGGAAGACAAGGGGATCTGCCTCCTGCTGTGGTGCTTCAGGTTCAGCCATAGCGGGCTTCTTCTGCTTCTTGGTAGCCATCCTGGGGTCGATGCCAGGACGCCCAAGGGCCTTGCGCTTCTCAGCCTCATTGTAGGCTTGCACACACCTATCAGCCAGAACCTTCATGCGCTCACGAGAACCCTGAGCTTCTTCACGTTTCTTTAGAAAGGCTTCCTTGAGCTCGTGCAGCATAATCTTGAAATTCTTCACGTCTTGCACGCTGAGCTTGACCATATGCTTCTTGAACTGAGATTTCTCAAAGTCAATCTTCTGCTTCAGTTCAACAATGCGCTGGGCGATAGCTAACTCTAAAGCAATGGCGCCATGGAAGGCGACACTGAGGCCAATGGGTAGTTGGAGATCATCGAAGCTGATGTTTGGCGTGTCAAACCATTCATCAATGAAGTTGTGAATGATTGTTACATCAAAGAGAGGCAGATCATTGAAGATTTCTGCTTCTTCTTTGCTCTTGATGAGTTGCTCAAGAGTGTCATCTGCTAGATCTTCATCACTTGACAGATTAATGGCATCATTGCGCAGAATGGCAGCAGCTGTTAGCTCTTGGCCGGTGTGTGGCAGAGGCATCTTGACCTTCTGGGGCTTGGAGATGCGTGATAAATCTTTAGACTGCACACTGTCTTCAGGAGGTGCAGTTGCTAGTGGCTTCGCTCGTGAGATTTTTGGTGAAGCGGCGGGCTTTGAAGCTTTAGGCTTCTTCAACTTCTTTGGCTTCGGCGCTGCAGGCGCTTCATCTGATTCAGCGTCAGCTACAGGCTCATTCACTGCAGTCCCTTGAACCAAGATATGGGTGATGAGGCCTTCAAGGTTGTAGAAAGGACCGACGACATTGGGTTCTGCATCTCGTGTGCCATCAGCTCTTGGAGCTGAGGGACCAGGGTTGAAGTCTAGTCCCAATGTCTTCTTGTTTTGCTTCGCTGAGTTCTGGGAAACTAGAAGTTGCGCTTGAACAGAATGTCGTCACGACACCATAGTAGTGACGATGGGTGTGCATCAGCAGGCTGTGGCCCACGGACCATGCAGGGATAGAAGCCTTGTTCAATGGCTGCATCTCTGGACCTGGGTTGAAGATTCTTGTATAGGATGTCTCCCCACGGTCTCTTGATGGCATTTTTCTCAGCATATTCCTGGGTTACAAATCGGTATTTGAACCATTGTTCTGCCCAATATCTTCGAATCCATTGGATTCGGATCTTGCGCTGATTGTAATCCTCTTCAGGATCTGTCTGGTACAGTTCTGAGAGGTCATCTGGCAGATCTCTAGATGTTTCTCCACGATGCTTTCTGCCACCCTTCCTTGCTGATTTCTCTGAAGCCATGAACTTTAAACTGAAAGGCTTCAACACGTTCAAAGGCTTCAAATATTTTCGCTTGTTGGACAAACAGGAACTTGCTTCGGGAGAATTTATATGATGCTGTAAGAATTCTGCAAATGAATGCAGACTATGAGAACCAAGGGATTCTCCCATGGACATGTACCTGTGACAGCATTGTGCGAGGGAAGGGGAAGAGGTCATATGCATTCTCAGAAGATTTTGAATATAAATCAGTTTAGAAGACATTGACCTCATCGTGCGAAGGCATTCACTCATAGATAAGGAGTTGGTTCCAGATTTGTACAAATCCAAAGATCAGTACAAGTGAGGAATCTAACTACTTTGTGAAGCATAAGTGAATATACTAGGCATGTTATGAGATGCAGTATGAGAGAGATCTAACTTGTGTGAATAGAAATTGCTTGTGGTAGAAAGTGACAAAGCCATAGGATCAACGGTGCCGTAAAAAGGAAGTTTTATTTACCACACTAAGAAGTGCTAGACGGAGTGGAAGATGAGGCCGAGCAGTTCGATCTTCCGTGCCCTAACTTGGCGACGTAGGACACCTACAGCGACGGCGGAGAGGACGACGTCCGCGGTCGGCGTGAAGACGGCGTCGGAGAGGTTGCGGCAGCGAAGCGCTTCGTCGCCGGCGTCGTCGAGGGCTAGTGGTGGCGCTAGGATTCGTGCGAGAGTGGAAGAAGAGATAATGACCGCCGTGAAGTGTGTATTTATAGGTACAGGGGCGGCACTGCATTATTACACAGGTGCCCCTGGCGATTCGCATATGAGGAACACGTGGCCATCATGCAGAATTTTGGGGTTTGTTCCACGTCCCACGCACGCCTGGATTGTCGGGTGGTCGTTCCTACTTCTCCGGGTTTCATGTGGAGGAATGAGCATTGAAAGTGGACTTAAGGTTTGTCTTTGCATCTTCTGCTGACAAGGACGCAGAGAAGACATTCGACAGTTTCAATAGAATGCATATGATTTGGAGAGATAGAGTTTGAGATAGATAGCATAGAGAGGTTAGGGTCCGATCACATTCACTTAGTTCAAAAGATTCAACAAGAAGACATAGCTATAAGTGAATGTTGTAGAGGACAGAATACTAGTATATAAATATATAATCAACATAGTGAAGATAATCATGAAGACATGTTAAGCCAAACCAAATGTGAAGACATAGCAAGGTAACGCCATGAGTGAAACACTTCAAAATAGAACATTTGGTGGTGGCGTTACCCACTGTATAGGAAGTATTAGACCTAGACACGGCGCACAATTATCGCGGCGCTCCGAAGTCAAATTCCACATTAATGTATTCACACTTAGAATGTATGTCTTCATTGATTGAAGATATACTTTACTTCGTGTGTTGCACATCTAAGTCATCAATATGCATAAGGGTTAGGATGTGTGCCTGATCACAGGACATTTGAGGATTCCAGGATATTTAGCTCACACCGTAACTTGCAAAATCTCTTCTCATCCAAGGGCTTGGTGAAGATATCTGCCAATTGCACTTCAGTGTTGATGTGTATGATATCAATATCTTCCTTCACAACATGATCTCTGAGAAAGTGATGACGAATTTCAATGTGCTTTGTCTTCGAGTGCTGAACTGGGTTGTTGGCAATCTTGATGGCGCTTTCGTTGTCGTAGTAGAGTGGCACTTGCTTCAGATGAATGCCAAAGACCTTGAGCGTTTGCTTCATCCACAGAAGCTGAGCGCAGCAAGATCCAGCAGCAATGTATTCAGATTCAGCAGTGGAGAGAGATACACAGTTCTGCTTCTTTGAAGACCAACATACAAGTGATCGTCCCAGAAAATGACATGTGCCTGATGTAGACTTGCGATCCACCTTGTCACCAGCATAATCAGCATCCGAGAATCCAACCAGATCAAACTCTGAGCCCTTTGGATACCATAATCTTAGAGTTGGGGTGTGAGCCAAATATCGAAGAATTCGCTTCACGGCTAAGTGATGCAACTCCTTTGGTGCCGCATGGAATCGAGCACACATGCGAACACTAAGCATAATATCTGGCCTAGATGCACGTAGATAAAGTAAAGAACCAATCATGGAGTGGTATACCTTTTGATCGAACTCTTTACCATTGTCGTCAGGACCCAGATGATGCTTGGCTGGCATTGGCGTCGTGAAGCCTTTGCAGTCTTGCATACCGAACTTCTTCAGGCAATCTTTGAGATACTTCTCTTGAGATATGAAGATGCCATTGCGTTGTTGTCGTATTTGAAGACCGAGAAAGAACTTCAGCTCTCCCATCATAGACATTTGATATTGCTCTTGCATCATATATCCAAACTCTTCACTGTACTTCTGATTGGTGCAGCCGAAGATAATGTCATCCACATATATTTGGCACACAAACAGTTCACCATCATATGTCTTCGTGAAGAGAGTGGAGTCGAGGGAACCAGGTATGAAGCCTTTGCTCTTCAGGAAGTATTTGAGTGTGTCATACCAGGCCCGAGGGGCTTGTTTGAGGCCATACAGTGCCTTGTTGAGCTTGTATACCATGTCAGGATGTTTTGGATCTTCAAAGCCAGGTGGTTGTGCAACATACACTTCTTCTTCAATCTTGCCACTGAGAAAGGCGCTCTTCACATCCATTTGATAAAGAAGTATGTTGTGATGATTTGCATAGGCCACCAGTATGCGTATGGCTTCAAGTCTATCCACAGGAGCAAATGTTTCATCGGAGTCAATGCCTTCCACTTGAGTATATCCTTGAGCAACGAGACGAGCTTTGTTTCTGACAACTTGACCGTGCTCATCTTGTTTGTTGCGGTATATCCATTTTGTGCCTATTATGTTGTGCTTCTGAGGATTGGGACGCTTGACCAGTTCCCATACATTATTCAGCTCAAACTGTTGAAGCTCTTCTTGCATAGCTTGAATCCATTCAGGTTCCATGAAGGCTTCTTCAACTTTCTTGGGTTCTGTTATTGAGACGAATGCGAAGTGCCCACAGAAATTTGCTAGCTGAGTTTCCCTTGAACGAGTGAGTGGACCGGGTGCATTGATGGTATCAATTATTCTTTCAATCTGCACTTCATTCGCAACGCGAGGATGTACAGGGCGAAGATTTTGCTCTTGCTGATCATTGTCGTTGTTAGAAGGAATGTCTTCAGGCTGAGCATTGTCTTCATGTTGATCAGGTGCTGAGATGATAAGTTTTTCTTCGGGATGAGCTTTAGAAGGTATAATTTCTCCAGTTCCCATTAGCTTGATTGATTCACTGGATGGAACTTCATCTAGCACATTTGGCAGTTCCTCTCTTTGTGAACCATTGGTCTCATCGAACCGCACATCCACTGTTTTAACCACTTTGTAATGAAAGAGATTGAAGGCTCTGTAGGAGTGCGAATCCTTTCCATATCCAAGCATAAAACCCTCATGTGCTTTTGGTGCAAACTTTGAGGTGTGATGTGGGTCCTTGATCCAGCACCTGGCGCCAAATACTCTGAAGTAACTGACATTTGGCTTCTTGCCAGTAAGGAGCTCATAAGATGTCCTGTTCAGAAGCTTGTGAAGATAAACACGATTGATTGTATGGCATGCAGTATCAATGGCTTCAGGCTAGAATTTTCTTGGAGTCTTGTATTCATCTAGCATCGTTCTGGCCATCTCAATGAGTGTTCTGTTCTTGCGTTCGATGACCCCATTCTGCTGTGGCGTGTACGGGGCTGAGAATTCATGTGTGATGCCCAAGGTATCAAGATATGTATCACGGCCAGTGTTCTTGAATTCAGTGCCATTGTCACTTCTGATATGCTTTATCTTGGCGCCATAGTTGTTCATTGCTCGATTGGCGAAGTGTCTGAAGACATCCTGCACTTCAGTCTTGTAAAGGATTATGTGCACCCAAGTATATCTAGAATAATCATCAACAATGACAAAGCCGTAGAGACAAGCAGTAGTAGTAAGAGTTGAGTAATGAGTGGGACCGAAAAGATCCATGTGAAGCAGTTTGAAGGGTCGAGTAGTGGTCATGATTGTCTTCGAGGGATGTTTGGCCCTCGTCATCTTTCCTACCTCACATGCACCGCATAAGTGATCTTTCTTGAACTTGACGCCCTCGATGCCTATGGCATGCTTCTTCTTTGCCAGGGTGTGGAGGTTCCTCATGCCAGCACGCCCAAGCCTCCGATGCCAGAGCCAGCATTCTGAAGCTTTTGCTAGAAGACATACGGCAAGCTGTGGTCCTGCTGAGAAATCTACCACGTACAAATCATCTTTTCGATACCCTTCAAATACTAGAGACTTGTCAGATTCCATTAGAACAAGGCAACGATATTTTCCAAATATTACGATCATGTTTAAATCGCAAAGCATTGAGACAGACATTAAGTTGAAGCCAAGGGATTCAACAAGCATGACTTTATCCATGTGTTGATCCCTTGAGATTGCAACTCTACCTAGACCCAATACCTTACTTCTACCAGTATCAGCAAATGTGATGTGGCTCTTGTCGGCTGGACGTAATGTTGAGTCCATAAGAAGGCTTCTTTTGCCAGTCATGTGATTTGTACACCCACTATCAATAATCCATTCTGAAGACGCTGGTGTCGTACCCTACAGTGCAGTTAGGGGGATAGGCTTCACGAAGAGAATTGTGAAGCAAAAACATTTGACAAACCAGTGGGTTATGAAAGCTTAGATCCAGATTAGGACTAATAGGGAGTGTAGCAAGCGATTCAGGAATGAAGTACATAGTAAGACCATTCGGGCATTCGATCTTGCGCCCTACAAGATGTTTAAGGTCCCCAGCAATAGCGTTAGACGATTTTGGTTTTTTGCTGGAGACCTTTCCCTGCAAAAGAGAGTTAAGCTTTCTTAGCCACCCACATCTTCAAGGGTGGCTTAGAAGAAATAAGTCTAAGTGCAACATCTAAAAATTTGGCTTTGGAGCCCTAGCAAACAGTCTTGCAGGCGGACAATAGTACTCATAAGAATAAGCAGAATAGTTCTTGGTCTTATGAACATGGCGGTTTGATAAACCGCTCTCATATTCATAGTCCGGACTATGGTTCCCTGCAAAACATTTGCGTTAGTGCGATTCAGGTGAGTCCTCTGTCTGTATGAAGCCTTTGGACCATATGAAGCCTTTGGTCTGAGGTTTGTCTTCTTCACGTGAGGTGTCATGATGACATTCACAGGAAGATTCTCCAGACACCTTTTAGGAACCCTGTAAGTGCATCTAGTGCCACCCCTAGTTGGTTTTGGAGTATTGACGACAAACCTAGTTGAGGGACTAATGTGTTTGTGAGAATTGCAGGATAACACAGGTAGAAGTCCCTCATTGATTCGGTTTTACTACCAGAGATGACCCCTAAAAATGTATGAAGACATTGAAGTCAAAGGTGGTATATGAAGATATTCACATTGAAGATTATGACAAGAGAAGACACCACATGAAGCCTATGGAGCTCGAAGACTTAGATCTTTCGTAGTTCTCTTTCTTCTGTGTTGAGTCATAGGAACCACCGTACTGTTAAGTGGGGTCCAAGAAAACTAGTCAGAATGACTGAAGTGATGCCTAAACCAAAAACCTATGTCTTCGAGTGAAGACTATGAGAGCGAATCTTGTCCAGAGTCGGACAAGTCAGCTTTGCTTGTAGCCCAAGTAAAGTTTCCGTGTGAGTTTGAAATCTGACCGTTGGAACACGTGTCAGTTCCTTAGTGACCCAGGGTCATTTCGGACAAATCAGGTCGGGTTCCCAAGTGGCTATAAAATAGCCCACCCCCTACAACCATAAATGGTTGGCTGCTCAGATTGAAAGCACGGCTTTTGTCGTTTGAGAGCAACCCACCTCGAAGCCTTTGAGAGAGAATTTCTTGCGAGGATAAAGCCCTAACCACCAGAGCCAGAGAGAATTGGGCATCACTTAAGTCTTCTTGTCTATGTGATCTGAAGACTTATTACACTTGAGGACTGTGCATCCTCCAGTCGGTTAGGCGTCGCGTTCTGAGCATCCAAGAGACATTGTGGATTGCCGGTGAACGAAGTCTGTGAAGGTTTTGGAGTATACCTTGAAGACTTACCAGAGTGATTGGGCGAGGTCTATGTGACCTTACCTCAAGGAGAATACGGTGAGGACTGGGTGTCCTGATCTGTGTGTTCAGGACTAGGTGTCCGAGACTGTGTGTCCTAAGGTTTAAATACCTAGCCGCTCCAACCAGACGTACAGTTGTCACAGCAACTGGAACTGGTCCAACAAATCATTGTCTTCAACGAGTCACTGGTTTCATCTTCACTTCACTTTACTTACTGTTACTCCTTGTGAAGTCATTGTATGTTTGCTCTATCATTTGTCTTCACTGAGTGACTGCGTGTTCTGTTTGGCTTCACAACATCTTCCTACCCGATCCTTACTACCTAGCTGCTATTAGTCTTTGTGCTTTCACTTCATTGAATACTTGACTATGGTTTGCCTAGTGTAGTCTACCTTCCGCTGCATGGTAATAGGTTTAATTTTATCGTTTGTCTTCAAAACTCCCATGTTCTGAAGACTTTCATAAAAATCGCCTATTCACCCCCCCTCTAGTCAATATAACGCATTTTCAATTGGTATCAGAGCAAGATGCTCCCTTGTTCTGTGTGATTCGGTTTAACCACCTGGAGTTTTAGCTATGTCGACTGCAGGGATAATTAAAGTCTTCGCTGCGTGCCCCGTCTTCGATGGAACTGAATATCCCTACTGGAAGAATAAGATGCGCATGCATCTTGAAGCCATTGACGTCGACCTATGGTATGTCATCGAGAACGGCGTTCCCAAGGCTGGAGAAGGTGTCACTGCTGCTGATGTCAAGAAATTCGTTCAACTGGACTCTACTGCCAAGAATATCATCTGTGGTCATCTGACCAAAGGACAGTATGGACGTGTGAGTGCTTTGAAGACATCCAAGCTGGTCTGGGACTGGCTCTCCAAGGTAAATGAAGGCATCTCAACCCAGAGAGATTAGAGAATCAGTGTCCTTCGCAACCTCTTCAACCGCTTCAAGCGAAATGACAATGAAATGTCCAGCACACATTTGACCGACTCACTGACATCACAAATGAGCTTCAAGCCCTCAGCGCCACTGAGATTACCAAACACGAAGTCATCAAGACGCTGCTGAGATCACTTGATAGTTCGTTTGACATCCTGGCCCTGATGATTCAAGAACGTCCTGATTTCAAGACACTCGATCCGTCTGACAGACTTGAGAGGCTCAACACACATGAATTTCAGCTTTCGGAGAAAAGAGATATCTACGGTCCAAACTATGGGCGAACTCGTGCCTTGAAGGCAAAAGTTGTCTCCTCATCTGAAGAAGAATCTGACAGCAGTTCTGATGATCCTGAAGACATTGGAAGGGAACTTGCTATGCTTGTCAAGAAGTTCCAAAAATTCACCAAGAAGAAAGGCTTCAGAAAGTCTTCCCGATCAAGTTCAAGGAATGATGAAGCTCCTGCTCATGACTACAAGAAGAAAACATGTCACAAGTGCAAGAAACTTGGCCACATCATCTCTGAGTGTCCACAGTGGGACAATGAGAACAAAAAGAAGAAGAAGAGCAAGGAATATGACTCTAACCACAAGAAGAAGAAGAAGAAATACTCAAAGTCTTCTTCCAAGTCTTCCTCAAAGTCTTCATCACACAAGAAGAGCTCATCTGGCAAGGCACGTGCGTTTGTTGGCAAGGAAATGGATTCAGAGGAGGAGTCTGCTTCTGAGGAGGCGGAGGTGGAGTCTGAGGAGGAATCCGACTCAGGCGTCGCAAGTCTAGCTACAGCATACGTTGCCAAGTCCATCTTCAACACTGAAGACAATGACTTCATCATCGACACCGATGCAAATGACAAGGACTACTCCGCTTCTACCTACTGCTTCATGGCACGCGGTGCCAAGGTAAACACACACACTACTCACTATCAAACATCTAGTGACGATGACTCTGATTGTGGTTCAAAACCTAGCTACAAAACACTTGCTAAAATTGCAACTGAACAACAGAAAGTTATGGAACATATTCAAAAACTGTTAGACAGAAGCGATGATCTGTTAGGTGCTGAAATGACTCGATATGAATCCTTAATTGAAGACATAAAAAATCTTCACATTAAGTATCAGGAACTTGAAAGTCGTCATGAAACTCTCTCAACAACTCATGAAAAGCTTTCCTATGATTATCTTCAAAGGAAGCAGGATCTTGAGAAATTGAGAGCGGTTCATGAAGATCTTCAGACGGAAAACGAGTAACTTCGCGCCAAATAGACCAGTCCCGCTCAGGAAGGATTTGAACCACCATGTCTTAAATGCATTGAGCGTGATAATGCTACTTCTGTTGCTAAATGTTCTACTGCTACTGCTGTTGCAATATCTTCAACTGTTGATGTGGTAACTAACCCCTCTGCTGAGGATACCACCGCTATTGCTGATGAGAATGCTAGGTTGAAGACATTGCTTGAAACAGGGATGTACAAAAGTCTTCAAGGGCATCAGACACTATGTGATGTCCTCATAAAGCAGATTCTGAACCGAAACCCTAGGAAAGAGGGTGTTGGGTTCATAAGGAAAATGAATGCAGATGGCTCTTACTGGAAACCTGAGCAGTACCCCAAAACCATGTGGGTTGCTGCAAAGGAACCTTCAGCAGATCCATCCATCTAACTGGCTTCACTTGTGCTAACCCCATTATTATTGATGAATCCTTTGATGCAAACTATATACTGTTTAAGAATCAGAATGGTGAAGTGTTTGCCAGGTACATTAGTACTAACTGCAGGAATGGACCGCCTATGAAGAAGATCTGGGTTCCGAAAAGGTGTCTGGAAAATCTTCCTGTGAATGTCTTCATGACACCTCACGTGAAGAAGACAAACCTCAGACCAAAGGCTTCATACGGTCCAAAGGCTTCATACAAACAGAGGACTCACCTGAGTCGCACTAACACAAATGTTTTGCAGGGAAACCATACTCAGGCATATGAATATGAGAGCGGTTCATCAAACCGCCATGTTCATAAGACCAAGAACTATTCTGCTTATTCTTATGAGTACTATTGTCCGCCCGCAAGACTGTTTGCTAGGGCTTCAAAGCCAAAATTCTCAGATGCTGCACTTAGACTTATTGCTTCTAAGCCACCCGTGAAGATGTGGGTGGCTAAGAAAGCTTAACTCTCTTTTGCAGGGAAAGGTCTCCAGCAGAAAACCAAAATCGTCTGACGCTATTGCTGGGGACCTTAAACATCTTGTAGGGCGCAAGATCAAATGCCCAAATGGTCTTACTATGTACTTCGTACCTGAATCGCTTGCTACTCTCCCTATTAGTCCTAACCTGGATCTAAGCTTTCATAACCCACTGGTTCGTCAAATATTTTTGCTTCACAATGCTCTTGGTGAAGCCTATCCCCCTAACTGCACTGTAGGGTACGACACCAGCGTATTCAGAATGGATTATTGACAGTGGGTGTACAAATCACATGACTGGCTAAAGAAGTCTTCTTATGGACTCAACATTACGTCCATCCGACAAGAGCCACATCACATTTGCTGACACTGGTAAAAGTAAGGTATTGGGTCTAGGTAGAGTTGCAATCTCAAGGGATCAACACATGGATAAAGTCATGCTTGTTGAATCCCTTGGCTTCAACTTAATGTCTATCTCAATGCTTTACGATTTGAACATGATCGTAATGTTTGGAAAATATCGTTGCCTTGTACTAATGGAATCTGACAAGTCTCTAGTGTTTGAAGGGTATCGAAAAGATGATTTGTACGTGGTAGATTTCTCAGCAGGGCCAGAGCTTGCAGTATGTCTTCTAGCAAAGGCTTCAGAATGCTGGCTCTGGCATCAGAGGCTTGGACATGCTGGCATGAGGAACCTCCACACCCTTGCGAAGAAGAAGCATGTCATAGGCATCGAGGGCGTCAAGTTCAAGAAAGACCACTTATGCGGTGCATGTGAAGTAGGGAAGATGACGAGGGCCAAACATCCCTTGAAGACAATCATGATCACTACTCGACCCTTCGAACTGCTTCACATGGATCTTTTCGGTCCCACTCATTACTCAACTCTAACTACTACTGCTTGCCTCTATGGCTTCGTTATTGTTGATGATTATTCTAGATATACTTGGGTGCACATAATCCTTTACAAGACTGAAGTGCGGGATGTCTTCAGACGCTTCGCTAATCGATCTATGAACAATTTTGGCGCCAAGATAAAACACATCAGAAGTGACAATGGCACTGAATTCAAGAACACTGGCCTTGATACATATCTTGATACCTTGGGCATCACACATGAATTCTTAGCCCCGTACACGCCACAGCAGAATGGCGTCGTCGAACGCAAGAACAGAACACTAATTGAGATGGCCAGAACGATGCTAGATGAATACAAGACCCCAAGAAAATTCTGGCCAGAAGCCATTGATACTGCATGCCACACAATCAATCGTGTTTATCTTCACAAGCTACTGAACAAGACATCTTATGAGCTCCTTACTAGTAAGAAGCCAAATGTCAGTTACTTCAGAGTATTTGTCGCAAGGTGCTGGATCAAGGACCCACATCACACCTCAAAATTTGCACCAAAAGCACATGAGGGTTTTATGCTTGGATATGGAAAGGATTCACACTCCGACAGAGTCTTCAATCTCTTTCATTACAAAGTGGTTGAAACAGTGGATGTGCGGTTCGATGAAACCAACGGTTCACAAAGAGAGCAGCTGCCAAATGTGCTAGATGAAGTTCCATCCAGTGAATCAATCAAGCTGAATAATGTATGGGAACTGGTTAAGCGTCCTGATCCACAGAAGCACAATATAATAGGCACCAAATGGATATACCACAACAAGCAAGATGAGCATGGTCAAGTTGTCAGAAACAAAGCTCGTCTCGTTGCTCAAGGATATACTCAAGTGGAAGGCATTGACTTCGATGAAACATTTGCTCCTGTGGCTAGACTTGAAGCCATACGCATACTGCTGGCCTATGCAAATCATCATAACATACTTCTATATCAAATGGATGTGAAGAGTGCCTTTCTCAATGGCAAGATTGAAGAAGAAGTGTATGTTGCACAACCGCCTGGCTTTGAAAATCCAAAACATCCTGACATGGTATACAAGCTCAACAAGGCACTGTATGGCCTCAAACAAGCCCCTCGGGCCTGGTATGACACACTCAAATACTTCCTGAAGAGAAAAGGCTTCATACCTGGTTCCCTAGATCCCACTCTTTTCACGAAGACATATGATGGTGAACTGTTTGTGTGCCAAATATATGTGGATGACATTATCTTCGGCTGCACCAATCAGAAGTACAGTGAAGAGTTTGGATATATGATGCAAGAGCAATATCGGATGCCCATGATGGGGGAGCTGAAGTTCTTCCTCGGTCTTAAAATACGACAACAACGCAATGGCATCTTCATATCTCAGGAGAAGTATCTCAAAGATTTCCTGAAGAAGTTCGGTATGCAAGACTGCAAAGGCTTCACAACACCAATGCCAGCCAAACATCATCTGGGTCCTGACGACAATGGTAAAGAGTTCGATCAAAAGGTATACCGCTCCATGATTGGTTCTTTACTTTATCTATGTGCATCTAGGCCAGATATTATGCTTAGTGTTTGCATGTGTGCTCGATTTCAAGCGGCACCAAAGGAGTCGCATCACTTAGCTGTGAAGCGAATTCTTCGATATTTGGCTCACACCCCAACTCTAGGATTATGGTATCCAAAGGGCTCAGAGTTTGATCTGGTTGTATTCTCGGATGCTGATTATGCTGGTGACAAAGTTGATCGCAAGTCTACATCAGGCACATGTCACTTTCTGGGACGATCACTTGTATGTTGGTCTTCAAAGAAGCAGAACTGTGTATCTCTCTCCACTGCTGAATCTGAATACATTGCTGCTGGATCTTGCTGCGCTCAGCTTCTGTGGATGAAGCAAACACTCAAGGACTATGGCATTCATCTGAAGCAAGTGCCACTTTACTGCGACAACGAAAGCGCCATCAAGATTGCCAACAACCCAGTTCAGCACTCGAAGACAAAGCACATTGAAATTCGTCATCACTTTCTCAGAGATCATGTTGTGAAGGAAGACATTGATATCATACACGTCAACACTGAGGAGCAATTGGCAGATACCTTCACCAAGCCCTTGGATGAGAAGAGGTTTTGCAAGTTACGGTGTGAGCTAAATATCCTGGAATCCTCAAATGTCCTGTGATCAAGCACACATCCTAACCCTTATGCATATTAATGACTTAGATGTGCAACACACGAAGTAAAGTATATCTTCAATCAATGAAGACATACATTCTAAGTGTGAATACATTAATGTGGAATTTGACTTCGGAGCGCCACGATAATTGTGCACCGTGTCTGGGTCTAATACTTCCTATACGGTGGGTAACGCCACCACCAAACATTCTATTTTGAAGTGTTTCACTCATGGCGTTACCTTGCAATGTCTTCACATTTGGTTTGGCTTTGATCTCAACATATATTCATGATTATCTTCACTATGTTGATTGTAGATATATATATATATATATATATATATATATATACTAGTGTTCTGTCCTCTACAACATTCACTTATAGCTATGTATTCGTGTTGAATCTTTTGAACTAAGTGAATGTGATCGGACCCTAACCTCTCTATGCTTTCTATCTCAAACTCTATCTCCCCAAGTCATATGCATTCTATTGAAACTGTCGAATGTCTTCTCTGCGTCCTTGTCAGCAGAAGATACAGAGACAACCATTAAATCCGTTTTCAATGCTCATTCCTCCACATGAAATCCGGAGAAGTAGGAACGACCACCCGACAATCCAGGCGTGCGTGGGACGTGGAACAAACCCCAAAATTCCGCATAATGGCCACTGGTTCCTCAGATGCGAATCGTCAGGGGCACCTGTGTAATAGCACAGTGTCGCCCCTGTGCCTATAAATACACACTCACAGCGGTCATTATCTCTTCTTCCACCCTCGCATGAACCCTAGCACCACCGCTAACCCTCGACGACGCCGGCGACGAAGCGCTTCACTGCCGCAACCTCTCCGACGCCATCTTCACGCCGACCGCGGACATCGTCCTCTCCACCGTCGCCGTAGGTGTCCTCCGTCGCCAAGTTAGGGCACGGAAGATCAAACTGCTCGGCCTCATCTTACACTCCTTCTAGCAGTTCTTAGTGTGGTAAATAAAACTTCCTCTTTTACAGCACCATTGATCGTATGGATTTGTCACTTTCTACCACAAGCAGTTTCTGTTCACACAAGCTAGATCTCTCTCATACTGCATCTCATAACATGCCTAGTATATTCACTTGTGCTTCACAAAGTAGTTAGATTCCTCACTTGTACTGATCTGTGGATTCGTACAAATCTGGAACCAACTTCTTATCTCTGAGTGAATGTCTTTGCACGATGAGGTCAATGTCTTCTAAACTGATTTATCTTCAAAATCTTCTGAGAATGCATATGACCTCTTCCCCTTCCCTCGCACCTTAATGCTGTCACAGGTACATGTCCGTGGGAGAATCCTTCGGTTCTCATAGTCTGCATTCATTTGCAGAATTCTTACAGCATCACATAAATTTTCCCGAAGCCAGTTCCTGTTGGTCCAGCAAACGAAAACCTTTGAAGCCTTTGAACGTCTTGAAGCCTTTTAGGTTAAAGTTTATGGCTTCAGAGAAAGCAGCAAGGAAGGGTGGCAGAAAGCGTCGTGGTGAGACCTCCACAGATCTGTCAGATGAACTCTCAGAAATGTACAAGACAGATCCTGAAGAGGATTACAGTCAGCGCAAGACCCGAATCCAATGAATTCGAAGATATTGGGCAGAACAATGGTTCAAATACAGATTTGTGACCCAGGAGTATGCTGAGAAAAACGCCATCAAGAGACCGTGGGGAGACATCCTATTCAAGAATCTTCTACCCAGGTCCAGAGATGAAGCCATTGCTCAACGCTTCTATCCATGCATGGTCCGTGGACCACAGCCTGCTGATGCACACTCGTCGTCACTGCTATGGTGTCGTGATGACAATCTGTTCAAGCGCAACTTCCAGTTTGCTCAGAACTCAGCGAAGTAGAACAAAAAGACTTTTGGGTTAGACTTCAACCCTGGTCCCTCAGCACCAAGGGCAGATGGCACACGAGATGCTGAACCCAATGTCATCAGTCCTTTCGCCAACCTTGAAGGCCTCATCACCTAGGGACTGAAGTGAATGAACCTGTAGCTGACACTGAATCAGAAGAAGCTCCTGCAGCTCTGAAGACAAAGAAGCTGAAGAAGCCTAAAGCTTCAAAACCTGCCCCTTCACCAAAAGTCTCAAGGGAGAAGCCACTGGCAACTGCACCTCCTGAAGACAGTGTGCAGTCTGAAGACTTATCACGCGTCTCCAAGCCCCAGAAGGCCAAGATGCCTCTGTCTCACACTGGCAAAGAGCTAACAGCTGCTGCCATCATGCGCAACAACGACATTGATTTGTCAAGTGATGAAGATCTTGCAGATGACGCTCTTGAGCAACTCATCAAGAGCAAAGAAGAAGCAAAAATCTTCAATGATCTGCCTCTCTTTGATGTCACCATCATCCAAAACTTCATTGATGAGTGGTTTGACACGCCAAACATCAGCTTTGAAAATCTGCAGCTACCCATTGGCCTCAGTGTTGCCTTCCAAGGCGCCATTGCTTCAGAACTTGCTATTGCCCAACACATTGTTGAACTGAAGCAGAAGATTGACTATGAAAAGGCTCAGTTCAAGAAGCATATCGCCAAGCTCAGCGTGCAAGAAGTGAAGAACTTCAAGACAATGATGCACGAGCTCAAGGAGCCTTTCTGAAGAAGCATGCAGAAGCTCAGGGTTCGCGTGAGCGCATGAAGACTCTGGCTGACAGATGTGTGCAAGCCTATAATGAGGCTGAGAAGCGCAAGGCACTTGGGCGTCCTGGCATCGACCCCAGGATGGCCGCAAAGAAGAAGAAGAAGCCTGCTACGGCTGAACCTGATGCACCAAGGCAAGAAGCAGTTCCAATTGTCTTCCCAACTAGACTGACTGCCTCGAAGCCAAAAAGCCGGTCAACAGCTTCAGAGCTCAAGAAGACAAGGACTGCTGAGGCTGAAGCCAGGAAGAGGAAACACTCTGAAGTCTCTCCTACTGCCCCCTCCAAGAAGAAGAGGAAGACCAAGAAAGCTCGGGCTGCTTCCACAGAGCCCTTGATAGTTGAACCCATTTCTATGGTCTATCCTGAAGCTGAACGACAACTGACAATTCATGAGCCTGCTTCCATAGAGGCTCATGAAGCTGAATACATTCCAGCAGCTGATCCCTTCGCTGCTGAAGACATTGGTCATCATGACAATATAGTCGATTGTGCAGTCCTTCCTTAGTTTGAAAACAGCGAACTCATCAGCATTGGTCATCCACTGACGTCAATTGCACAGGATGCTTCATGGGCGGATCGTCCACGAGAGGAAGAAGACTATGAGGCCCAGCCCTCTCCAACTCCACAGGCGTCGTCTGCGCTCCGCAGGCTTCGCAAAGGTCCAAGGCCTCAAGTCTCTGCTGAAGACATTCCGGCTGCATCAGCCGCAGAAGAAGGAGTCCCACAAGATCCCACTCCCCTGTCCCACCAAGAAGCAGTTCTCCAGGAGAATGTGCTTGTGACCGACCCTCCAGCTAGTCAAGTGGAGGATGAAAATCGTGAGGCTGCCACAACCACCAATGAAGCTAATGTGGAGCCCTCCCCAGCAAAAGCTTCACAAGACAGCGAAGCCACTGATCCCGCCACTTCTGTTCCTGAGTCTGCTGCCGGTTCCCAATTCAACTATCATGTTGAGCACAGGCCTCAGGTCCAGAAGCCAATCCCAAGACTGCCAAGGTTTCTAGGTCCTGCATCAGCACCTGACTCCTTCAACATCAATGGCTTCAGGGCAGACAACACGTTCTTCAATAGCTCCAGGAACCCCTACTCAAGGGAAAGGATATCATCTGATCGGTTCTGGAGCTATCCTCAGCGAAGCTATTACTCTTGCATTCTGTACAACCAAGGTCGCATCTTCCCACACAAGCGCCTTGACGTTGAAGCTATAGCTGGTCTGCCCTGTCTGGAAGAAGCTTTAGATTGCTTCAAGGAAGTTGGACTGCTGCCGTTCATTACTGACGAAGAGCATTGGAATGAAGAGCTGCTGCTTCAATTCAATGCCACACTTCACATCAGAGGGTACAACAGAGATCCGAAGACTTGGGTCCTGGAGTGGATGACTGGCAACGTTCATCACGAAGCCAATGCATTTGACATCATTGAGCTCACTGGCTTGCCCACTCCTGGCGATCTCTTTGAGCAAGGCTGTCAGCTGCATACTGAAGCTATTGAGAGCATCTTTCAGCGGCCAGAACCTGATATGAATCAGATGCTCAGCATGATGAAGCCATTGCCCCAAGATGTTGCTTATCCCACAGAGTTCTTCGTTGAAGACCTTGAGTATCTGCCAAGAACCATCTATCACATCATGAGGCGAACTCTCTGGCCTATCAAAGGGCACTCTCCAAATGCCAAGCTTCAGGGTGCAATGAAGACTTTGGTCTTCTATATACTTCATGGCAAATGCTTCAATGCACATGACTTCTTCATACGCCAACTTGCTGCATCAGGCATTGATCTGTTTGGTTTGAAGTTCTACGCCCCTTGGGTCATGCGGCTGATCAAGCTACACTCCACCATCTCGTATCAGCCCTCAGCCCGCAACCATCAGATCTTCTTGCCTGACGTGGACATGTCTACTGAAGCCATATATTCTGAGCCTGCCAAGCAACCTCTAAGTCTTCAGAATGCAAAACATCAGAGTTTTACTCAGAACTTTGAAGGAGTTGAAGCAGTTTCTCGGGTGTATCCTTTGGCTGGCACTACACGTGCACCACACCCTGCTTCCACTGAAGCCACTGACAGTGCCACTGCTCCAAGACCCAAGAAGCGCACTCATGTTCTCAACAACCGAGAGCTTCTTGTGGCTCTACATCAGAAGCAGGATAGGCATCATGACTGGCTGAAGCGTCAGATGAAAAGCCTCTTGATGGATGTTAATCGCACTCGAAATCTTGCCACCAAGAATGCTTTCGTTGCCCATGAAACCTGTCGCCGCACATGGAAAGGGCTCACGATGATGTGTTCTGAAGCCGATCTTCAAGAGGATGGCTTCACTGAGAGATTCAAGTTTGACTCCACACCTCCTCGAAGGGCTGTGCTGCTAGGAACTCTATCCCTTGAAGACTGTGAGTTCTCTTCCTTTGCTGCCACAATGACTGCCAAAATTATTGAGGAAGAAGACGATGCTACTTCACCGCCACCTCCTTCAGCACCTCCAAGCTCTTTTGCACCGCCAAACAACACCAACAACCCTGCTACTTCACCTACTCCTCGTGGGAACGAGTAGAGGCTCTATGTCTTCAAACCTTTTTGGTCATTACTGACAAAAGGGGGAGAAGCATATGAGATTGATAGTCTTCAAGAGGGTCCATATGGGCGGGTGCTTTATATTTTGCTTCGTGCTTACAACTCTCGTTTTTGCTACATTTGGTTCTTATGAGTTGTAACACTTAAACTAGATGGTCATCTGCTACTTATTTGCCACCTTGTTTTGCGAAGATAAATTCCGCATGTGCGACGATAAATTCCGCACTTAGCTCATTCTGCAGACGTCCATTTTCCATTATGCATGTCATTATCTTCATATACTTTCACATGCATAGTGGATTGTCATCATAAGTTGAAGTGGATCTCCACAAGTACAACCTGCCATGTGCATTTGCATTCCAAAAGCAAATTAACTTATATGCACATCTTCAGGGGGAGCCCTTGCAACTTATGAAGACAATTCCTTATCCTTTACAATTTCACAGATTATATTCCCCGTTGAAAACTTCAACTAATTTGTCATCAATCACCAAAAAGGGGGAGATTGTAAGTGCATCTAGTGCCACCCCTAGTTGGTTTTGGAGTATTGATGACAAACCTAGTTGAGGGACTAATGTGTATGTGAGAATTGCAGGATAACACAGGTAGAAGTCCCTCATTGATTCGGTTTTACTACCAGAGATGACCCCTAAAAATGTATGAAGACATTGAAGTCAAAGGTGGTATATGAAGATATTCACATTGAAGACTATGACAAGAGAAGACACCACATGAAGCCTTTGGAGCTCGAAGACTTAGATCTTTCATAGTTCTCTTTCTTCTGTGTTGAGTCATAGGAACCACCGTACTGTTAAGTGGGGTCCAAGAGAATCGGTCAGAATGACTGAAGTGATGCTTAAACAAAACCTATGTCTTCGAGTGAAGACTTTGAGAGCGAATCTTGTCCAGAGTCGGGCAAGTCAGCTTTGCTTGAAGCCCAAGTAAAGTTGCCGTGTGAGTTTGAAATCTGATCGTTGGAACACGTGTCAGTTCCTTAGTGACCCAGGGTCATTTCGGACAAATCAGGTCGGGTTGCCAAGTGGCTATAAATAGCCCACCCCCTACAACCATAAATGGTTGGCTGCTCAGATTGAAAGCACGGCTTTTGTCGTTTGAGAGCAACCCACCTCGAAGGCTTTGAGAGAGAATTCCTTGCGAGGATAAAGCCCTAACCACCAGAGCCAGAGAGAATTGGGCATCACTTAAGTCTTCTTGTCTGTGTGATCTGAAGACTTATTACACTTGAGGACTGTGCATCCTCCAGCCGGTTAGGCGTCGCGTTCTGAGCATCCAAGAGACATTGTGGATTGCCGGTGAACGAAGTTTGTGAAGGTTTGGGAGTCTACCTTGAAGACTTACCAGAGTGATTGGGCGAGGTCTATGTGACCTTAGCTCAAGGAGAATACGGTGAGGACTGGGTGTCCTAAGCTGCGTGTTCAGGACTGGGTGTCCAGGATTGTGTGTCCTAAGGTTTAAATACCTAGCCGCTCCAACCAGACATACAGTTGTCACAGCAACTGGAACTGGTCCAACAAATCATTCTCTTCAACGAGTCACTGGTTTCATCTTCACTTCACTTTACTTACTGTTACTCCTTGTGAAGTCATTGTATGTTTTCTCTATCATTTGTCTTCACTGAGTGACTGCGTGTTCTGTTTGGCTTCACAACATCTTCCTACCTGATCCTTACTACCTAGCTGCTATTAGTCTTTGTGCTTTCACTTCATTGAATACTTGACTATGGTTTGCCTAGTGTAGTCTACCTTCCGCTGCATGGTAATAGGTTTAATTTTATCGTTTGTCTTCAAAACTCCCATGTTCTGAAGACTTCCATAAAAATTGCCTATTCACCCCCCTCTAGTCGATATAACGCACTTTCAAACCCAGATCTTCTTCATAGGCGGTCCATTCCTGCAGTTAGTACCAATGTACCTGGCAAACACTTCATCATTCTGATTCTTAAACAGTTTATAGTTTGCATCAAAGGATTCATCAATGATAATGGGGTTAGCACAAGTGAAGCCAGATAGATTGGATGGATCTGCTGAAGGTTCCTCTGCAGCAACCCACGTGGTTTTGGGGTACTGCTCAGGTTTCCAGTAAGAGCTATCTGCATTCATTTTCCTTATGAACCCAACACCCTCTTTCCTAGGGTTTCGGTTCAGAATCTGCTTTTTGAGGACATCACATAGTGTCTGATGCCCTTTAAGACTTTTGTACATCCCTGTTTCAAGCAATGTCTTCAACCTAGCATTCTCATTAGCAATAGCAGTGGTATCCTCAGCAGAGGGGTTAGTTACCACATCAACAGTTGAAGATATTGCAACAGTAGTAGCAGTAGAACATTCAGCAACAGAAGTAGCATTATCACGCTCAATGCATTTAAGACATGGTGGTTCAAATCCTTCCTGAGCGGAACTGATCTGTTCGGCGCGAAGTGACTCGTTTTCCTTTTGAAGATCTTCATGAGCCGCTCTCAATTTTTCAAGATCTTGCTTCCTTTGAAGATAATCATAGGAGAGCTTTTCATGAGTTGTTGAGAGCGTTTCATGACGACTTTCAAGTTCCTCATACTTAACGTGAAGATTTTTATGTCTTCAATTAAGGACTCAGATCGAGTCATTTCAGCACCCAACAGATCATCGCTTTTGTCTAACAGTTTTTGAATATGTTCCATGGCTTTCTGTTGTTCAGTTGCAATTTTAGCAAGTGTTTTGTAGCTTGGTCTTGAACCACAATCAGAGTCATCGTCACTAGATGTTTGATAGTGGGTAGTGCGTGTGTTTACCTTGGCACCGCGTGCCATGAAGCAGTAGGTAGGAGCAGAGTAGTCCTTCTCATTTGCATCGGTGTTGGTGATGAAGTCATTGTCTTCAGTGTTGAAGATGGACTTGGCAACGTATGCTATAGCCAGACTTGCGACGCCTGAATCGGACTCCTCCTCAGACTCCACCTCCGCCTCCTCAGAAGCGGATTCCTCCTCTGAATCCATTTCCTTACCAACAAACGCACGTGCCTTGCTAGATGAGCTCTTCGTGTGTGATGAAGAATTTGAGGAAGACTTGGAAGAAGACTTTGAGTATTTCTTCTTCTTCTTGTCGTCAGAGTCATATTCCTTGCTCTTCTTCTTTTTTTTGTTCTTATTGTCCCACTGCGGACACTTAGAGATGAAGTGGCCAGGTTTCTTGCACTTGTGACATGTTTTCTTCTTGTAGTCGTGAGCAGAAACTTCATCATTCCTTGAGCTTGATCGGGAAGACTTTCTGAAACTTTTCTTCTTGGTGAATTTCTGGAACTTCTCCACAAGCATAGCAAGTTCCCTTCCAATGTCTTCAGGATCATCCGAACTGCTATCAGATTCTTCTTCAGATGAGGAGACAGTTTTTGCCTTCAAGGCATGAGTTCGCCCATAGTTTGGACCGTAGATATCTCTTTTCTTAGAAAGCTGAAACTCATGTGTGTTGAGCCTCTCAAGTATGTCAGGCGGATCGAGTGTCTTGAAATCAGGACGTTCTTGAATCATCAGGGCTAGGGTGTCAAACGAACTATCAAGTGATCTCAGTAGTGTCTTGACGACTTCATGTTTGGTGATGTTAATAGCGCCGAGGGCTTGAAGCTCATTTGTGATGTCAGTGAGTCGGTCAAATGTGAGCTGGGCATTCTCATTGTCATTTCGCTTGAAGCGGTTGAAGAGGTTGCGAAGGACACTGATTCTCTGATCTCTCTGGGTTGAGACGGCTTCATTGACCTTGGAGAGCCAGTCCCAGACCAGCTTAGATGTTTCCAAAACACTCACACGGCCATACTGTCCTTTGGTCAGATAACCACAAATGATATTCTTGGCAGTAGAGTCTAGTTGAACGAACTTCTTGACATCAGCAGCAGTGACACCTTCTCCAGCCTTGGGAACGCCGTTCTTAACGACATACCATAGGTCGACATCAATGGCTTCAAGATGCATGCGCATCTTATTCTTCCAGTAGGGATATTCAGTTCCATCGAAGACGGGGCACGCAGAGGAGACTTTAATTATCCCTGCAGTCGACATAGCTAAAACTCCAGGTGGTTAAACCGAATCACACAGAACAAGGAAGCACCTTGCTCTGATACCAATTGAAAGTGCGTTATATCGACTAGAGGGGGGGTGAATAGGCGATTTTTACGAAAGTCTTCAAAACGTGGAAGTTATGAAGACAAACGATAGAAATAAACCTATTACCCTGCAACGGAAGGTAGATTACACTAGGCAAGCCATAGTCAAGTATTCAATAGAGTGAAAGCACAATGACTAATAGCAGCAATGTAGTAAGGATCAGGTAGGAAGATATTGTGAAGCCACACAGAACACGCAGTCACTCAGTGAAGACAAAAGATAGTACGAACATACAATGACTTCACAAGGATTAACAGTGAGTAAAGGGAAGGGGAGATGAAACCAGTGACTCGCTGAAGACAATGATTTGTTGGACCAATTCCAGTTGCTGTGACAACTGTACGTCTGGTTAGGGAGGCTAGGTATTTAAACCTTAGGACACACAGTCCCGGACACCCAGTCCTGAACACGCAGCTCAGGACACCTAGTCCTCACCGTATTCCCCTTGAGCTAGGTCACACAGACCTCGCCCAATCACTCTGGTAAGTCTTCAAGGTAGACTCCCAAACCTTCACAGACTTCGTTCACCGGCAATCCACAATGTCTCTTGGATGCTCAGAACGCGACGCCTAACCGGCTGGAGGATGCACAGTCCTCAAGTGTAATAAGTCTTCAAATCACACAGACAAGAAGACTTAAGTGATGCCTAATTCTCTTTGGCTCTGGGTGGTTAGGCTTTATCCTCGCAAGGAATTCTCTCTCAAAGGCATCGAGGTGGTTGCTCTCAAACGACAAAAGCCGTACTCTGAATCTGAGCAGCCAACCGTTTATGGTTGTAGGGGGTGGGCTATTTATAGCCACTTGGCAACCCGACCTGATTTGTCCGAAATGACCCTGGGTCACTAAGGAACTGACACGTGTTCCAACGGTCAGATTTCAAACTCACACGGCAACTTTACTTGGGCTTCAAGCAAAGCTGACTTGCCCGACTCTTGACAAGATTCGCTCTCAAAGTCTTCACTCAAAGACATAGGTTTTGTTTAAGCATCACTTCAGTCATTCTGACTGGTTCTCTTGGACCCCACTTAACAGTACGGTGGTTCCTATGACTCAACACAGAAGAAAGAGAACTACGAAAGATCTAAGTCTTCGAGCTCCATAGGCTTCATGTGGTGTCTTCTCTTGTCATAATCTTCAATGTGAATATCTTCATATACCACCTTTGACTTCAATGTCTTCGTACATTTTTAGGGGTCATCTCTGGTAGGAAAATCGAATCAATGAGGGACTTCTACCTGTGTTATCCTGCAATTCTCACAAACACATTAGTCCCTCAACTAGGTTTGTCATCAATACTCCAAAACCAACTAGGGGTGGCACTAGATGCACTTACACTTGGGTCCTCGAGTGGATGACCGGCAATGTTCATCACGGAGCCAAAGCCTTTGATATCATTGAGCTCACTGGTCTGCCCACTCATGGAGATCTTTATGAACGTGGTTGTCAGCTTCACAATGCAGCTATGGAGAGCATCTTTCAGAAGCCTGAACCAAACATGAGTCAGATGCTTAGCATGATGAAGCCTTTGCCTCCAGATGCTGCATATCCTAAGGAGCTCTTTGTTGAAGACCTTGAGTATCTGCCACACACTATCTATCACATTATCAGGCGAACTCTCTGGCCCATCAAAGGACATTCTCCACATGCAAAGCTGGAAGGTGCAATGAAGACTTTGGTCTTTTATATTCTTCACGGCAAATGCTTCAATGCACAAGACTTCTTCATCCGCCAACTTGTTGCATCAGGATCTGATCTTTTTGGCTTGAAGTTTTACGCTCCATGGATAATGCGGCTGATCAAACTACACTCAGCTGTCTCATATCAGCCCTCTGCTCGCAATCATCGGATCTTTCTACCTGACGTTGATATGTCCTTTGAAGCCATCTATCCAGAGCCTGCCAAGGAGCCTCTTAGTCTTCAAAATGCTGAGCATCAAAGCTTCTCTCAAAACATTGAAGGAGTTGAAGCAGTCACTCGTGTTTATCCTCTGGCTGGTACTACACGTGCACCTCATCGTGCCCTCACTGAAGCCACTGAAAGCACCATTGCCCAACGGCCCAAGAAGCGATCTCGTGTTCTCAATGACCGAGAGCTTCTGGTTGCCCTTCATCAAAAACAGGATAGGCATCATGACTGGCTGAAGCGCCAAATGCAAAGCCTCTTGGTGGATGTCAACCGCATTCGCAATCTTGCCACCAAGAATGCCTTTGTTGCCCATGAAACCTGTCGGCGTACATGGAAAGGGCTGACGCTTATGTGTTCTGAAGATGATCTTCAAGAGGATGGCTTCTCTAAACTTTTCAAGTTTGACTCCACACCTCCAAGAAGGACTGTGCTGCGACGAACTCTATCTCTTGAAGACTCTGAGTTCTCTTCCTCCGCGGCAACTGTGAATGCCAGAGTGATCGAGGACGAAGACGATGCCACTTCACCGCCCCCTACTTCTGCACGCATCGACACTGCCCCAAGTTCATCTGCACCGCCGAACAACACCGACGACCTTGCTCCTTCACCTACTCCTCATGGGAACGAGTAGATGCTCTATGTCTTCAAACCTTTTTGGTCCTTACTGACAAAAGGGGGAGAAGCATATGAGTTTGATAGTCTTCAAACGGGTCTATATGGGCGGTTGCTTTATGTTTTGCCTAGTGTTTGAAACTCTCGTTTTGATACATTTGGTTCTTTGGGTTGTAACACTTAAACTCGATGGTCGTCTGCTACTTATTTGCAATTCTATGATGCGATGATAAATTCCGCATGTGCGACAATAAATTCCGCACTTAGATCATTTTGCAGACGTCCATTTTTGATTATGCATATCATTATCTTCACATACTTTTCATGCATGATGAATTGTCATCATAAGTTGAAGAGGATCTCCACAAGTACAACCTGCCATGTGCATTTGCATTCCAAAAGCAAATTATTTATATGCACATCTTCAGGGGCAGCCCTTGCAACTTATGAAGACAATTCCCTATCCTTTACAATTTCACATATTATATTCCCCGTTGAAAACTTCAACTAGTTTGTCATCAATCACCAAAAAGGGGGAGATTGTAAGTGCATCTAGTGCCACCCGTAGTTGGTTTTGGAGTATTGACGATAAACCTAGTTGAGGGACTAATGTGTTTGTGAGAATTGCAGGATAACACAGGTAGAAGTCCCTCATTGATTCGATTTTCCTACCAGATATGACCCCTAAAAATGTATGAAGACATTGAAGTCAAAGGTGGTATGTGAAGACATTCACATTGAAGACTATGACAAGAGAAGACATCACGTGAAGACTATGGAGCGCAAAGACTTAGCAGTTTTGTTGTTCTGTGTTTTTCTTTGTTGAGTCATAGGAACCACCGTACTATTAAGTGGGGTCCAAGAGAACCAGTCAGAATGACTGAAGTGATGCTTAACCAAAATCCTATGTCTTCGAGTGAAGACTGTGAGAGCAAATCTTGTCCAGAGTTGGATAAGTCAGCCTTGCTTGTAGCCCAAGTAAAGTTGCCGTGTGCGTTTGAAATCTGACCGTTGGAACACGTGTCAATTCCTTAGTGACCCAGGGTCATTTCGGACAAATCAGGTCGGGTTGCCTAGTGGCTATAAATAGCCCACCCCCTACAACCATAAACGGTTGGCTGCTCAGAGTTAGAGTACGGCTTTTGTCGTTTGAGAGCAACCCACCTCGAAGCCTTTGAGAGAGAATTCCTTGCGAGGATAAAGCCCTAAACACCCAGAGCCAAAGAGTGTTAGGCATCACTTAAGTCTTCCTGTCTGTGTGATCTGAAGACTTATTACACTTGAGGACTTTGAATCCTCCAGCCGATTAGGCGTCGCGTTCTGAGCATCCAAGAGTCATTGTGGATCGCCGGTGAACGAAGTCTGTGAAGGTTTGGAAGTCTACCTTGAAGACTTACCAGAGTGATTGGGCGAGGTCTGTGTGATCTTAGCTCAAGGGGAATACGGTGAGGACTGGGTGTCCTGAGCTGCGTGTTCAGGACTGGGTGTCCGGGACTGTGTGTCCTCAGATTTAAATACCTAGCCGCCCTAACCAGACGTACAACTGTCACAACAGTTGGAACTGGTCCAACAAATCATTACCTTCAACGAGTCACTGGTTTCATCCTTCCCTTCCCTTTACTTACTGTTGGTCCTTGTGAAGTCATTGTATGATTGCATTATCTTTTGTCTTCACTGAGTGACTGCTTGTTCTGATTGGCTTCACAATATCTTCCTACCTGATCCTTACTGCCTAGCTGCTATTAGTCATTGTGCTTTCACTTCATTGAATACTTGACTATGGTTTGCCTAGTGTAGTCTACCTTCCGCTCCATGGAAATAGGTTTATTTCTATCGTTTTATTCAAAACTTCCATGTTTTGAAGACTTTCATAAAATCGCCTATTCACCCCCCCTCTAGTCGATCACTAGCACTTTCAGTTTCTCTACTACTATTTATAATGTTTTTGTCATTATTTCACTTTATGAAGCAATCGTAATGCATTTTCTCTCTTATTTTGCAAATTTCACATGAAGACAAAGATTGTCGGCGGCTGGAATTCTTGACCCGAAAAAGCTACATCAGAGAGAGATATTCTCCAGAGCTTCAAATGGCCTGAAAATTTACGGAGAATTGTTTTGGAATTAATAAAAAAATGGCGGAATAATTACCAGGAGGGGGACCCACCAAAGAGTCTCGAGCTCAGGTGGTGCCCCCCGGGGTGCACCATTTGAGCTCATGACCCCACCAGCAGGCCTCCTGGGCCCTCCTTCTCCTATATGATGTTATTTGCCCTAGAAAAAAAATTAGAAGAAGACTTTCGGGACGAAGCTCCATTGTCTCAAGGCAGAACCTGGGCAGGAGCACTTTTGCTCTCCGCGCAGAGCAATTCCGCTGGGGATACTTCCCTCCGGGAGGGGGAAATTGAAGCCATCGACATCATCAACGATCCTCTCATCGTGGGAGGACGAATCTTCACCAACATCTCCACCAACACTATCTAATCTCAAACTCTAGTTCATCTCTTGTATTCAATCTTTATCCCAAAACCTTATATTAGTACCTGTGGGCTGCTATTAGTGTTGATTACGTCTTGCAGTTGATGCTAATAGGTTTATTTGGTGAAAGATTATATTCAGATCCTTAAGAACATTCAATAAACCTCTGATCTTGAACATTAATATGATTTGTGAGTAGTTAATTTTATATTTGAGGACATGGGAGAAGTCTAGTAATCATGTGAAGTTTGTATTCATTCAATAGTTTGATGATATGTATGTTGTTCTTCCCTTAGTGGTGTCATGTGAACATCGACTATATGACACTTCACCATATTTGGGTCTAAGGAAAGGCACTGGGGAGCAATAAATAAATGGTGTGTGCAGAGTGACAGAAGTTTAAACCCTAGTTTATGCGTTATTCCATAGGGTCCGATTTGGATCCATATGTTTCATGCTACGATTTGATTTATTTTAATTCTTCTTTCATAGTTGCGGATATTTTCGAGAGGGGGTAATCATAAGAGGGTTGCTTGTTCAAGTAATAATAGCACGCTAGCACCGGTCGATCCACATATCAAATTATCAGAGTAGTGAACGCAAATCAACTAAACATGATGAAGATGACTAGACGACAATTCCCATGTGTCCTCGAGAATGCTTTGCTTACTATAAGAGAACTTTTTGGCTTGTCCTTTGCTATAAAAATATTGGGCCACCTTATTGCACCTTTATTACTATTGCTACTTGCTACTTGATATGAATTACCTTGCTACAAAACTATCTGTTACCGTTACTTCCAGTACTTGCAGAGAATACCTTGCTGAAAATCACTTGTCATTTCCTTCTGCTTCTCGTTAGGTTCGACGCTCTTACTTATTGAAAGGACTACGATTGATCCCCTATACTTGTGGGTCATCATGCTGGTCCTCTCTAGGAGGCAGAGGTAGTAGGCCTGGCCGCTCTGCGCCTGCCGGAACTTGGCCTCCCGCTCCTCTAGCACATGTAGTGGGCATGGGCCTCACCGATGGTGATGCTGGCATGCACCGGCGAGGAGACTGGCTCCAGCTCATCCTCGGTCGCGTCCTCCATTGGACGTCCGCAGAGGCGGCCTCCATCTGCCTGGCGGCCTGGCAGCCGACTGCAATGGCGGCGATCTCCTTTTTCTTCTCGGATGATAGGCTGTCCCATATGACTTTGGACCTCGAGGAGGCCATGGTGGGCATGGTGGCAGAGAGGAGGAAGGGAGTGGAGGATGGCGGTTGCGGCTATGGCCGGGCTTGCCATTTTATATATCGGGGTGATGGCAGGGCAACCGATGACGTGTTTAATGACGAGCGGCAGACGGACGGATGGGTGGCGCCAGCTCACGGTTCCTAGGTAACCGCGTGTGTTTAATGTGGGCAGGCGGATGGACGGGTATCGTTTTAATGTCGGCTTCAATGAGAAGTCGCGTCCGCTCTCGGCCAGCGTGAATGTGGCACTGGCGCTCTGTAACGACACTGACCAGCATCGGGCGGGAAGAGTGGCTCGGGTAGGCCATGGTTGTCCGACACGGACATGGCAGCAGTCCGAACGCCCGCAAAGTCACACTTCCGCTTTGTTTCCGGTTTGAGAAAAAAACATGTCTGAATCGGCATGTTGATGGACAGTGGACCGTGTTGGATGGCAATTGGCAAATGACAAAACAAGTCCGGACGGTGTGGGTCCAAACGTTTGGACGCTGTTTGAGTATCGGCGTACCAATGACCGCTGAATGATGGCCTTCGTGTCCTCCTATAGCTTGTATTTTTGAAGTAGTTTCATGTCCTAGCAAGCAGAAGCTAATTATGAGAGACTTCTCTAGCATGAAGGGCCCAATAGATAGATCTTCCAAAGGAATGGTGATCGAAAGTTGTACGATTGTCCAAGTCCGGATCAAAACCGTATCCAAAATGCGGAGCGCGTATGATATGGCTAGCGTGGTAGAGTCTACGATGGGAGGCCGCTTTTCATATCCATATCCAAAGAATCGACGCACTCCACTTATAAAAAACGGCCAATCGATCTGTCCACCCGTTTACACCCACAACTTTGCTGAAGAATATCACGCGGACAAAATAAAAAGGAGGCTGTTGTGCCATGCCGCTGCTGCAGATCCGTCAACTAATTCTCTCCGGATTCGTAATGTTGGGATTTTGTTGTCCTCCGCTAGGCTGTATTTTTTTTTGGCGTCCGCGGCTCACCTACTGGTTTTTTTTAAGCATCAGTACAGATACAAGCGCTCATATACACGCGCATACGCTCATCCCTATGAACGCACACACGCACATCCTATCCCTATGAGCACCTCCGAGAGACTGAGCCGGCATATCATCTTGAGATTTACGAAGTCACCGTAGGCGCCTCGTCGTCGACGGGAACATCTCCTCCCACTGAAAGCGCATAGCCGGAAATCTTGAAATAAATTCAGGAATAATGCGAGCACCAGGATTTGAACCCTGATGGGTTGGGATACCACTGTCCATCTAACCAACTCAACCATAGATTGATTCGCACGGCTCACCTACTGGTATCTGAATCTTAACTAAAATTTTGAAGTTTCTAATTTTTGGAGCTACTAATAATCATGCTCCTTTTCTTTTCGGAAAATAACAGGTACTATGTTATTTGCAGCCATTAGCCAATTAATGAAGTACAATACAATTCTCATTCGTAAAAAAAGGTACAGTACACAGTGCAATTCTGATACTTGTATCAAAGTCTCTGTGAAACCACTCCAAAAGATTATTTGGAATGCTGCCTGCAATGTATAGTGTGTGAATCAGTATCAATTGCATGTACAAGTGTAAACCAATTTGTAGTTGAATAATTAGAAAAACAGTGATATCCCCAGTCTATAGAAGTGCGTGTATACATTCATATGAATAACTACATATATATATATATATGAGCGATTGCGTCTGTAGTGTGTTAAAGAAATTGCACGCGCAAGTTTCGAACGGTGGCCTGTTGCCTGTTAGTTTGCGGAGGAGGACCCATGACTTCAAACGATACGGGCGGCGCGGCGCGGCGCTATGCCAGTTTGGAGCTACGTGTAGTATGCTAGAGGGGGGGCCATGAGGTGAGGTTGGCTCCGCCTGGTAGTTGGAAGGTTTTCTATCCCTTTCCTGCTTGTCGTATCTATCCTGCCTGGACCTCTCGCGCTCATCTTTGTTGCTGCATTAATGGACTCCATTCATGGTATTATTTTGATAAAGAAAAATCATGGCCTATAAGAGGAATTGCATGCGGCGCGTACGCGCGCCATTAATCAAAATATCTCCTTTTGCTAAATTTAACTCGCCACTACACTTTTTGTTGGCAAACAGCCACTACATTTTGTTGGTTCATCGTCACTCGGAGATGGAACGCCCATAGGGCGTAGTCTCGCCAAAAGATATAACACTAGCAACATTTTTTTGGCTACGGAAAACATATAGAGGCTGAGAGCTAAGTGCCAAGGCCATTATACTTTGTTGGCGAGCTCTAAAAATCCAATCAAAGAACCGGAGGATGCAAAAGGAGTTTCTGTCCATCCATTTGATTGGGGGGAGGGGAGGAAAAGACATGAGCAAAATATAGCTGGGGCGAACACGCGTAGGGCCTTCGCTGCAAAAGGGGCGAGTAGAGAAGAAGCTTGCTGCAAACGCACATAACCGTCTCCACTATATTGTCATGCAAATAAAGATTTTCTCGTTAAATATTTCATCCGCTTGCGCTTTTCCTTTCTTTCCCAGTTGCTATAGAGTTTCCTTTTTCCGCATACGAGGGGCCTCGTTTTAATATGTGAAAGTGTTGACAGATTGAACAACCAAGGAAAATAAAGGAATGAATGTCACTCGGCAAAGAAAACAAATACGATATTGCAGTGCCCTTTTTTGTATAAATAGTTATTGGTTTTATACCAATAATGCCAATGGATCCAGCATCCAATTATGGTAAAGCACATACAAGCAGTGCATGCACTTTTTTCCTGAAAAGACGCGGATCTATAATAACCAGTGGTTGAAGCGCCACCCTGTGGCGCCGTCTAAGAGAAAGTTGTGCGCATATTTTTAATTAAAAAATACAGAGTCCTCGTCTCGGTCTAAAAAAACATCCAGAAAAAAATCCCCACCTTCACCTAGAAAAAGGTAAAAAACAAATTACGACTGCAGCCTACCAGCAAGTGCCACTTTGCATAAATCTTCATTTAAAAATACTAGAGGCCATCACCTCCATATAAAAAATATACATTTAAAAAATAATCCACACTTTCATCAAAACAGTTTTCCAAAAGATTTCTAACCACGGCCAACCAGCTTGCATCACGTGGCATAGCTGGTTGGCCGCCCTTCATGCGTAGCTTAATGATTTTAATAGTTCATCGGAAGTACGAAGCACCCTAAACATAATAAAAATTACATTGAGGACCATGGACTACCTAAAGACCACTACCGCCGCTAGAATGAGTTGCCTATGCGCCGCTGTCGCCACTCACATATCGAAGCCGACCTGGCCTTGTCGATGACAACCGCTAAGTCTTCGTGCACATACTCCTAAGGACCAGCGCCTCGGAGCCGCAGTTGTCGCCGTCATATCCTTGAATCGATCTGAAGTGTCTGAAATCATATCTCACCGTCGTGCACGTACGACGAGAAACCTTAACCTCACCGCCCTGAGGAGACGACAAGAAATTACGGCGGAGCTTCGTTGACTTCGTATTCATGGATGAATTCGAGCAGGATCGAAGTCCGGAAGACCAACTCGAAGATGAAGCGTCTCCATCCATCCAAGCGTCGCCCCTAGAAGAACTAGAAAACCATAACCTAAATTACTTGTCCGGACCGAGGCACCGGGATTCCCCTCCCTACCACCAGCCACCGGAGCGACCGGCGGAGGGGAGGTGAATTCACGGACTGGCCGATGGAGAGCTTGGAGGGGAGAACTTTGCCCTTGCTGCCTAGGCATGAGGGAAAGGGTGCATGTTGTTCATGCCCTTAGAATAAGCGCAATGCATTCACTTGAATTGCTACAACTAATTACTCATAAATTAAATTACAACCAAGTATCACGTGCCCTCGGGCTTTGTTTTGGTCCCGATGTTTTTCTTCCTACACTATAAACCCACTAACAATGTAGTGGGCCCTAGTGTTTTCGTCGAGAAAAACTTGTGTAGGGTCATATCTTTGGATGCACACATGGGACCTGAACAATGGAAAATTGAGTACATTAATGATGTAAATGGAGGAACATTTTATGGATTAAATATAGTACATTTATTGGTTGTCATGGGAGGGAAATATAGGGATGAACTTATGTAGTTCATCTCTTTGGGTGCATATCAAATCTGAAGATAGAAAAATGGAGTACATTTATGGATTACCAAAGGAGGAGCATCTACATGTTGAATGGAGTACATTTATGGATTATAACGGGGGAACTTGTGAATATATTTTTATTCGACCTTGTCAATCTTTTTTTAGTACTAAATTCCATTTTACAATATAAATTTGATTGTAAATCGAGAATCTACAAACAAAGGAAAGTGGTGTTCACATGACAATCAATCCACCTACTTATGGTAAATGTTGGTGTGTGACGTGGCTTAAATCTGCGTCCGTATTTCCCCAAAGAGGAAGGTATGATGCAACACAGCTACGACAGATATTTCCGTCAGTTATGAAACAAATGTTCTCAATCCAGTAGGAGAACCAAGCAACACTATGTAAATGGTACCTGCACACAAAGAACAAATACATGCAACCCGACACGTAAAAGGGGTTGTCAATCCCTTCATGGTAAAAAGATAGATTAAATGGTATGAGATTGGATAAATAGATCTAGCAAGAACACAAAATAAAATAAGTAAAAAAAGTACTGTAAGGTATTTTTTGGTTTTTCAAATATTAGATCTGAAATCAATATGATAAAAAATAGACCCGAGGGCCGTAGATTACACTAGTGGCTTCTCTTGAGAAAATAGTATACGGTGGGTAAACAAATTACTGTTGGGAAATTGATAGAAGAGCAAATAATTATGATGATATCCAAGGCAATGATCATGTATAGGCATCATGTCCAAGATTAGTAGACCGAAACGATTCTGCATCTACTACTATTACTTCACACGTCGAGCGCTATCCAACATGCATCTAGTGTATTAAGTTCATGGAAAAACAGAGTAATGCAATAAGAACGATAACATGATGTAGAAAAGATCTATTCATGTATGAATATACCCCATCTTTTTATCCTTCATAGCAACAATACAAGCGTGCCTCGCTACCCCTTCTATCACTGGATGAGGACACCGCAAGATCGAACCCATGACAAAGCACCTCTTCTCATTGCAAGAAAAATCAATCTAGTTGGCCAAACCAAACCAAGTTTCGGAGAAGAAATATGAGGCTATAACAATCATGCATACAAGAGATCAAAGAAACTCAAATAATATTCATAGATAGATCTCGTCATAAACTCGCGCTTCATCGGATCCCAACAAACACACCGTAAAAAGTCATTACATCAAATAAATCTCCAAGAACATCGAGGAGAACATTGTATTGAGAATCAAAAAGAGAGAAGAAGCCATCTAGCTGCTGCCTACGGACCCATAGGTCTATGGTGAACTACTCACGCATCATCGGAGCAGGGCCGGCCCTGAGAGGGGGCAGCAGGGGCGGCCGCCCCGGGGCCCCCAAATCCAGGGGCCCCCGCAGGGGGTATGCAACAGCCTATAGGCCACGGCCCAAGGAGACAACTTAATCACGGGGGACATGCAGATGCAGCCTTCTCCAATCGTGATCGCCCAGGCCGATCCTAGTTGTGTCATGTATGTTTTCTGCGTCCCTATACTCCCTTTTCTTCCCTAATTTCCGATCGCAAGATTGGAGTCAGAGACGCGCCGCCACTTTGCTACGGTGTCGGGCGCTCGATGCACTCACGAACATGGGTATCGTCGGGGCCTTCCCGCCAGAGCCAGACACAAGCGACCGCCAGGAATAGACCAACAATAGCGTACAATGAATGAGCTGGCTGGATTGATTGGAATTGATCAATTATCTACAAATGGCTGGAGTAATTCGAATCGACGCTCTACAGATCAAGGTTAACCTCTTTTCTATATGTACTTGTTCTATTTTTTTTGTGAATCTATTCTCTAGTTCCTAAGTTTGGATTGTTTACAAAAATAGTTTGTTGATTGGAGTCGATATTCAGAATTGTTTTCGATATCTGAATCATCGAACATGATTAGTGTTTTAAAAACTAGCACTAATCGTATATAATTTTGAGATGACACCAACATTATAGACTTGTAATGATTGTTGACAGTTGTCCAATAAAACCGAATTTGCTCAATTTGGATTAATATTTATTCAGATATCATCAAACAATGTTGTTGGACCAGAATTTTCTGATTTTAATTTCTAACAAAAATGAATGATCAGATTTTTGTAAATTTATGTTTGCAAGAACTAATCTATTTCTATGAAGAACCAATTTTGAACATGCATGAAAGTTGTAGATAATTTCCTGCTTGATTTGGTAAGTTTGACATGATTCAGAGTTCAAATTGAAGGGGCGAAGATATATTTTGGTTTCTTGTTGTGGGTTGTAGCTATACACTTGTATATTTACATCCTAAAACCAACCAGCTAAATTTAAGAGATATTTACACAGGTATTTGATGTCAAAACACGACACTAGGCATTGATTATTATTTTTACGTTTGTATTAAGAGGCCCCAGCTCCTAGCTCCGCCCCGGGCCCCTGAAATCTCAGGACCGGCCCTGCATCGGAGGAGCACCAATGTGGATGATGAACCCCCTCCGTGATCGTGTTCCCCTCGGGTAGAGTGCCGGAATAGGGATCTAGATTGGATCTCGTGGTTCTGGAAATTGCGGCGGCTGGAATTGTGTTTAGATTGCTCCCCTAGGGTTTCTGAAATATCTGAGAATTTATAGAGCTGAGAGGCGGTGGAGGAGACCTTTATGGGCCCCACCCCTCATCAGGGCTCGCCAGGGGCCTCTCCTCTAGTGCTTCCTTGGCTCCCAAGTTGTCTTATGGTCCAAAAAATCTCCAAAAAGTTGCGTGGCATTTGGACTTTGTTTGGTACTGATATTCCGTGAAGTAAAAAACAAAAAAACACAACAATTGGCACTAGACACTATGTCAATAGGTTAGTCCCAAAAAAATGATACAAAGTTGTTATAAAATGAATGTAAAACATCCAAGAATGATAATATAACAACATGGAACAATCAAAAATCATAGATACGTTGGAGACGTATCAGCATCCCCAAGCTTAATTCCTGCTCGTCCTCGAATAGGTAAATGATAAAAACAGAATTTTTGATGTGGAATGCTGCCTAACATGTTCATCACATATTATTTTCTTTTGTAGCATGGACATTTGGACTTTTAGATGGTTCAAAGAAATAGTCTATAATTGACATGAAGACTTCAATAGTCATGCATATCAACAAGCAACCATGTCTTTCAAAATATCAACACTAGAGAAAGTTATCCCTAGCCCATCATGCTCAATCATTGATCCATTCACGAAACACACTCGAATATTAGCTACATCCAATGCACAGGTATGATCATATTGCTCCGTAATTGGTGTTTATAAGAGAATATGGAGACTCAAATAAAAATAAAAATTGCGTAAAAGTAAATAGATAAGCCCTTCGCAGAGGGAAGCAGAGATTTGTAGAGGTGCCAAAGCTCAAAGCTTAAATTGAGAGGTAACATATTTTGAGAGGTATGTTTTTCCCGCCAATGAAAACGACTGAGTAGTTCTCAATACTTTCCATGCTATACACATCATAGGCGGTTCCCAAACTTAAAATAAAATTTATTCCTTTTTCCCCATTTTTTCACAATCCATGGCTAGCCGTATCCACGGGTGCCTTCCATACCAACACTTTCCAAGAAATTTATTATTTGACAACATAAAGTAAATTTCTTTTTCATTTCGGGACTGGGCATCCCTATTACCGCCACACGCTCGTGCAATAACAAATGAATAAACACTCGTCTTGAGAATAACACATCTAGTATGGAAATATATTGGCCACCCCCTGCCGCTTCATGAGCGTTATGGGCACACAAAAAGGAAATTCATTTTGAAAATTAGAGTTGGCACATACAAATTTACTTAGAACGGCACGAAAGTACCGCATATAGGTAGGTATGGTGGACTCATATGACAATACTGGGTTTAAGGATTTTGGACGCACAAGTAGTATTCCCACTTAGTACAAATGGAGCCTAGCAAATAGATTGAGAAGCAACCAACCAAGAAACGAAAGTTCTCATAAACGAGCATTAAGAATAACTAATACCGAATAATGCATCACAAGTAGGATGTAATGTCATTGTATAACTATTGACTTTCGTGCTTACATAGGGAATCACAAACCTTAATACCAATATTCTTACTAAAGCATAATTACTCACCAACATGACTCATATATTACTATCATCATATCTCAAAACTATGACAAAGAATCAAGTTTATTTTGTCCAATGATCTTCATGAAAGTTTTTATTATATCCCTCCTGAACATCTATCACTTGGGGACTAATTTCATATATTGCAATTGCTTTTCATAAGCTCAAGCAAATTTAAGTGAAAAACATGAGCATAAATTTTTATGTCTCTCAAAATAATATAAGTGAAGCATGAGAGAAATTCCTCAATAATTCACTAACTCTCAAATTAATCTTAGTGAAGCATGAGAGTATTTATTCAAAAATTAAAGCACCACCGTGCTCAAAAAGATATAAGTGAAGCACTAGAGCAATTCCATAACTCAAAGAATCTAAGTGAAGCACATGGAGAAATTCTAACAAATCATAGCATAATGGGTCTCTCAAATAGGTGTGTCCAGCAATGATGATTGTGACAAACTAAAGAGCAAAACAAGCAAATACTCATATAATACAAGATGCTCCAAGCAAAACTCATGGTGTTTGACGAATAAAAATATAGCTCCAAGTAAAATTACCGATGGTTGTCGGAGGAAAGAGGGGATGCCTTCCGGGGCATCCCCAAGCTTAGTTGCTTGGTTATCCTTGAATATTACCTTGGGGTGCCACGGGCATCCCCAAGCTTAGGCTCTTTTCACTCCTTATTCGTTCATCCATCGTGATCTCACCCAAAACTTAAAACTTCAATCACACAAAACATAACAAAACCTTCGTAAGACCCGTTAGTATAATAAAGCAAATCACCACTTTAAGTACTGTTGTGTAACATCCCAATTTTCAATTTGGATGTTATACATAGGTTATCATATGCATATCATATTTTATCTGCAATTTTGGTTGTGATCCTAGAAATCTTAAGCAACTCAAAGACCTAAGGAGAGAGTTCAAGGTTTCACAAATTTTCCTTTTTGAATTTATTTTCAAATTTGAAAAGAGGATCAATTTGGTTTTAATAATTTTTCTCTCCAATTATTTCCAAAGATAAAAGAGAGAAGATAAAATGACTTCTTCAATAAGAGAGAAATATTGGAGAAAAATTTATAAAATCAAATTTATATTTTATTTGCTAATTTATTTGAATTAGAAAAATATGCATTTTTTTGAAAATTGCATTTCTTAGGTTAGAAAAATGTTCACTTTGTTATAAATATTAGATTTAGACTATGAAAATTGTTTATGGTATTTTTAGAATTTGTTTTATATTTTTTTTGGATTTTTTGCTGGCAAGATTTATTTTAAAAAAAGTTTCGTCGCTCGACTAGGCCGAAGGCCCAGCCGAGCCAGGCCGGCCCACCTCGCCCCGCCGCCTTCCTCCTCGCGGGAGGAGTCCCGCGTGCCGCTGCCGCTCGGGGAGTCCGAGCCGGACTCCCGTCATCGTCGCCCCTCCTCCAAGGCAGCCCCCCGGCCTCTTTAAAACTGGAGCCGCACCCCTCTCTCCTAAACCACCGCGCCGCCGCGCCGCACCACCACTGCGTCGCCGCCGCATCGCCTTGCCGCCAGAGCCCTGCCGACCGCCGGAGCCTCCGAATTCCGCCGCCGCTGTTGACCCCGTCGCCATCGTTAACGGGTAAAAGACCGATCGGTTTTTTCAATTTCCTCGGTTTTCTTTCGGTTTATTTTAGGGTTAGGGTTTTTTTCTCCATTTATTCCGATTGGTTCTAATTAGCGGACATTCGTCCGTTAATCCGCGGTAGCGAACGATTTTCGTTCGTTAGTTTATGTTAGCGAATGTCCGTTCGTTAGATTTTTCTTTTTCTTTTTATTTTCGGCCTGGGACCTACCCGCGAATACTTTTATCATAGATTAGTCCCTGATTTTCAAACCCTCGCTACTTTTTGCTCGTTTGTCCAAATCTAGTGAAACGAACGCCAAAATCTTCATATTGTTCCCCTCTTTCCAGATAATCAACTTGAACATGATTTTGACAATTTAAAATTTGGTTTCAAGCAGATTTCAATTTGAACTTCTTTTGATAGTAGTTTGAGCTTTGTAGCTCCGATTGGATTGATTCTTTTTGCAAATCGAAGCTATACAGTTGAACTTTCAGTTTGGATCTTTTCTCTTGAGTTTTACCCTTACATCCTATGCTTGAATGCTTATTTATGCTATTGTTTGTCCATGATAGAGTTTCCGGAGTGTGAAGCGTGCTACTATGAGTCACTAGGGTTTTCAGATCGTCAGCAAGGCAAGTAACACTTTGATCACACCCCTTTATTACCCAGTTTTATGCATTAGTTCCAACCCTCAAACATTGCATGAGTAGGACTTGATAACATATGGGTATTGGGAAGTAGTTGATGAGGTAGGAACCTATTGTCTTTATTGCAAATCCTGGGAGTTACTTCTACGTTACGCTATTACTACTATGCTATGCTCCTAGACGTGGTTTGGTTTGAGTGATCCATGACAGCTGTGAGAGTTATCATTTATTAATGGTTAAACTTAAGGTGGCTACTTTAATACACATCTGGGCGGGTTGGTTGAGGCACGCTGGAGCACCCAGTGGGTGTCTGGGCACCCGGAGTAATCCAGTGTTGTCCTGGGATATCCCGGAGTACCCGTGTGATCATCCTATGGTTTGCCATCCAGGCTCAGAGGGATCATAAGATTATTCATGCTAGAAACTTCCGTGTGCAGCCACAAGCCATTATGGGCTCTGGCATAGTTAAGTAAGTTGTGGGAATCCTTTCCATGATGGGCTAGCAGATGTAGGGGAAAGTAGGTGTACCGGCCTATCTGTCGGTTGAGGGGACTTCTTTAGAAAGACTGTGTCTCAGTCATCCGTTTCTCAAACACCATGTAGTGAGATAAATTCAACGGAGGATATCGAGTATTGTGGGGAAAAGTGCGCAAACCTCTGTAGAGTGTACAAACTAATCATGGTTAGCCGTGTCCCCGGTTATGGACGTCTTGAGTATCTGGTACTTGAATTATTATGTTGGTCTCATCACTTTACTTAATTAATTTGTTGGGTTGATAATTATTATTTTGGGATTGAGTTGGAGGAACTTTCTCAATACTTTCAACAAACTTTGTAGTCAAATAAAATATATTCATTTGTTGTAGTAAAAAAACTAGCTTTATGCAAATGATAACCATAGAGCCCCCACCAGCCATATATGCATATAGTTATAGCTGTTACTTGTTCATTGCTCTATAGTGTTATCTTGCCAGCATATTCCATGTGCTGACCTACACAGGCTGCAACGTATTATGTTGCAGAGTTTTTAGACGAAGAGTAAGGTGCGCTAGGTCATTGTCGTGCACTCAGCTATGCTGTTGGAGTTGATGGACTCATTTACCTTCGAAGCTTCCACTGTTATCTTAGTAAGATGGCCTTCAGCCATATTTTTGTAATAAGTTCTCTTTTGAGACATTCGATGTAATAAGTGTGTGATTGAACTCTATTATAAATCCTCGAGTACTGTGTGTGTCGGCATTACCGATCCTGGGATGACACTTATGCATAAAGATTTGACCGCCTGAGGTCGGATCACTACAAGATGTTATCAGAGCACACGCTGACTGTAGGACGCGACCACTAAGATGGGCCATAGGACACTCTTCTCTACTCATTTTTGACTCTTCTCCACTTTCTACTCTATAGATGGCGGACCCAAGGAACAAGTTTGCTCAACCAGATGAAGACACCCCTTTTGGACGACACTTGAAGGAGGCCACTAAGTACCTGAGCATCGGAATACCAAGCTTCACGGGGACCTACACCGCCACTCTACCTGAAGAAGAGCGCTGGACAATTCGGGTACATGTTCCAGGAAGGACATTCACACCAGTTACTGAGCCCATAGAGTTTTCTTTTGATGGACCAACCTGGAGTCTAGGAAAGAGCATGGCAGCTCACATCACCATGGGACGCATCGACGAAGTTTACCACAAGGATCTTAAGGACACCATCTACCAGATATGTGGATGCCGAGATGAGCAATGGGAGACTATTTGCACTAGGAGGGACAAGTCCATTGCAGCCTACATCCAGGAATTCAACCAACACATTCGTCATCAGGAGAACCAGATGTGTGCAAGTATGATGGACATGAAGAAGGTGATGACCCGGAACATGGAGCTAGAAGAGGAACTCAAGTCTACACGTGATGGATATGAAGAGGAAATTGCAGAACTACTGTAGAAGGATGAAGACCTGAAGAAGAAGCTAGGAATATTCATGGGAGATCCCGCACCTGGAGAGGACAACCACCCTGAGGACTACATCATCATTGACGACACCGACTCCGACCTCGACAGTGATGATGATTATGAGGACAAAGCTGGAGGAGATATCATGGAGTCTTCCTCCGATCAAAATTTCTAGTCGACCACCATATTATCAGTAGTATTTCCCCATGTATATAGTAGTAGTCTGAGTATTTCGTAACAGTAGATTAGATCGATTGTATGTCCTTGTTTGAATTGAGTGGTGTGAATGAATATGTTTGTCTCATGTGCATATGGGTAGTGATTTCCCTCTAGACCTCACCTATTCTATTCTCACCCCTCTAAACCTATCGGATGCCTCCGAGATGTGACCCTGAATTTGTCTTGCCACCGGATCTCACTAAGTTGATCCAACAACAGAATGCCTTGATGCAGCTACTAGTCCAGAACCAAGGCAACAACAACAACAACCCACCGCCACCACCTCCAGTGGACAACTTAGCCCGTTTTCTGAGGTTGAATCCGCCGGTGTTTTCCAGTAGCACCGAGCCGATTGTTGCTGATGACTAGCTCCGCAGGATTGGAAGGGAGCTGACCACCGCCGGTTGTAGAGATGCCGAGAAGGTGCGCTTTGCTGCACATCAATTGGATGGACCCGCAGCCTCATGGTGGGAGAATTACATAGCCACTTTTCCCATAGCCAATGTCACATGGGATCAGTTTCAGCAAGCTTTCCGCACAACCCATGTCTCAACCGGAGCTATGAGTATGAAGAAGCATGAGTTTTGCAACTTACTTCAGGGAAATCATACTGTGGGACAATGCGTGGATGAGTTTAGTAAGTTAGCTCGCTATGCCCAGATGATGTGGCCATAGATGCCGCGAAGCAGGAGAAGTTTATGGAAGGGCTGAATGATGAGCTAAGTATGTAGTTGATGGTGGCAACATTCACTAACTACCAGGAGTTGGTAGACAGGGCCCTCATGATTGAAGGCAAGCAGCAGCAGATAGAGAGCCGCAAAAGGAAGTATGGACAGGGGAAGTACAATTCTGGAGCTCAGCAGAAGCCTCGATTTACCCCGAACTCAGGAGGACATACCCATCATAACCATGGAGGCCACACCCACAATGGAGGGAGTTCACATAACCACAATGGCCCTAAGAATGGAAATGGGAATGGAGGAAACAACGGTCAGAACCATTCCAACCCAGCAACACCCGCCAGGAAGGATCTAAGTCACATTACCTGTTTCAAGTGCGGGAAGACTGGACACTACGCCACCGAGTGTCCTGAAGCAAAGAATGGAAATGGCAATGGAAGTTCTGGGAAGAAGCCCAACCCTTTCACCAGAGGACAGGTGAACCACGTTGACGTGGATGAAGTTGAAGAACAGCCAGATGCAGTTATAGGTAAGTTTTTGATTAAGTCATTTACTGCTACCGTTCTTTTTGATACTGGTGCATCGCATTCATGCATATCGAGGGGATTTGTGGATAAGTATAAGTTGCCCACCAAAGTTCTTAAGACACCTATGTTACTAAGCTCACCTCGAGCGGAGTATATGGCAAGCAGAGGATGTTTTCAGATGCCATTGACCATAGGTAGGCATGTTTTCCCCTCAGACCTAATAGTTTTGGAGTCACAAGGATTGGATGTGATACTAGGCATGGATTGGCTATCGATGTATGGAGGAAATATCGATTGTGCTAGTAAGTCAGTTCTACTCACCACCCCAAAGGGAAAAAGGATCAAATATGTGTCTAGGCATGCGCCAAGGAGGACCCAAGTGAATTCCCTCTCAGGAGTTGTTCAGGAAGAAGTGCCTGTTGTGAAGTATTCCGGATGTATTTCTAGAGGAATTACCAGGCATGCCGCCAGATCGAGACATAGAGTTTTTGATAGAGTTGTTGCTAGGCATCGGACTAATATCAAAGAGACTGTACCGGATGCTCGCAAATGATCTGGAGGAAATTAAGAAGCATATCAAGGAGTTACTGGATAAAGGTTATATCCGACCAAGTTCATCACTGTGAGGAGCCCCAGTGCTCTTAGTTGAGAAGAAGGATGGATCTTTGAGAATGGTTGTGGATTATCATGCATTGAATGAAGTGACGATCAAGAACAAATAGCCACTACCGATGATCAATGATCTGTTTGACCAGCTGCAGGGAGCTAAAGTATTCTCCAAGATCGATCTTCGATTAGGATACCACCAGTTGAAGATCCGAGAACAGGATATACCTAAGACAACTTTTACCACAAGGTACGGGCTATATGAGTACATGGTCATGTCTTTTGGATTGACTAATGCCCCTGCATATTTTATGAGTATGATGAACAAGCTGTTCATTGAGTTTTTGGATAAGTTTGTTGTGGTGTTCATTGATGATATTTCGGTGTACTCGAAGAATGAAGAGGAACACAAGGAACACTTGCGCTTAGTTCTCGAGAAGCTCAGGGAACATCAGCTGTATGCCAAGTTTAGCAAGTGTGAGTTTTGGTTGAAGGAAGTTGGATTTCTTGGACATGTTATATCAGGAGAAGGTATAGCAGTAGATCCTACCAAGGTTCAGTCTGTCACTGACTGGTTGGCACCCACCGCAGTTGGAGAGATCCGTAGTTTTCTGGGACTCGTAGGATATTATAGGAGGTTCATTGAGAATTTTTCCAAGATTGCGAAACCCATGATGGAGTTGTTGAAGAAGGATACCAAGTGCAAATGGACCGAGGAATGTGAGGCCAGTTTTCAAGAGTTGAAGAAACGTTTGGTTACAGCCCCAGTGCTGATTCTTCCGGATATACGCAAGGATTTCCAAGTGTATTGTGATGCCTCTCGCCTAGGACTCGAAGGTGTACTTATGCAGGACGGAAGAGTTGTTTCATATCCCTCATGGCAGCTTCGACCTCACGAGTTGAATTATGCCACACATGATTTGGAGTTAGCAGCCATAGTTCATGCGCTCAAGACCTGAAGACATTTTCTTATTGGAAACTGTTGTGATGTGTACACGGATCACAAGAGTTTGAAGTATATCTTCACGCATAAGGAGTTAAATCTCAGGCAAAGGAGATGGTTGGAGCTCATAAAGGATTATGATATGAAGTTGCATTATCATCCAGGAAGGGCCAATGTCGTAGCCAACACTTTGAGCGTAAGAGTTATGTCAATACCCTCGTAAGCGAGGATTACCGTAGGAGTTAGTCGAGGATCTCAAGGAGCTTCGTTTGGAGATAGTTCCAAGAGGTTTCGTTGCAACAATGGAGGTTCCGTCTACATTATTGGGAAAGATCCGAGAAGCTCAGAAGGATGATAAGGAAGTTGCTGAGATAAAGGAGAAGATGAGCAAAGGAAAAGCCAAGGGTTTTCATGAGGATGAGCACGAAACTTTATGGTTTGAGGATCGTGTATATGTGCCCGATAATGCGGAGATCGGGAAGTTAATACTTCAGGAAGCTCATGACTCACCATAATCGATTCACCCCAGAAACACAAAGATGTATTTGGATTTGAAGGAACGTTTCTGGTGGACAGGTATGAAGAAGGATATTGCCGAGTATGTAGTAGTATGTGATGTATGTCAGAGAGTGAAGGCAGAGCATCAAAAGCCAGCAGGATTACTTCAGTCTATGCCAATACCGGAATGGAAGTGGGACAAACTTGGCATGGACTTTATCACCGGATTACCCAGGATACGATCGGGATATGACTCGATCTCGGTAGTAGTTGACCGCTTGACCAAAGTAGCTCACTTTATCCCCGTAAAAACCACGTATACAAAAAGCGAAGTTGGCCAAGATATATGACCAGGATCGTATGTCTGCATGGAGTTCTGAAGACCATCGTATCAGATAGAGGAACCCAGTTTACCTCGAAGTTTTGGAATCAGCTGCACCAGACCTTGGGTACCAGGCTAGAGTTTAGTACAGCCTTTCATCCGCAGACAGATGGACAGACCGAGAGAGTAAATCAGATTCTGGAGGACATGTTGAGAGCTTGTGCGCTAGATTATGGATCTAGTTGGGATGATAATTTGACTTACGCGGAGTTCTCATACAACAACAGTTACCAGGCTAGTTTGAAGATGGCCCCTTTTTAAGCTTTGTATGGAAGAAGGTGCAGGACACCGTTGATGTGGGATGAAGTTGGAGACCGTCAGTTGTTTGGACCAGATTTGATTAAGGAGTCTGAAGAGAAGGTTAAGTTGATCCATGATAGACTGAAGGTAGCTCAGTCCAGGTAGAAGAGTTACTAAACGCAAGGAGGTAGTCTATGAGATTGGAGACAGAGCATATCTTCATGTATCACCACTCCGAGGAGTTAAACGATTTGGAGTTAAGGGTAAATTAGCCCCGAGATTTGTAGGACCGTACCGAGTTCTGGAATGTATGGGAGAGGTGGCCTACAAGTTGGGATTACCCGAAGGATTATCAAGAGGTCACGATGTGTTTCATATTTCCCAGTTGAAGAAGTGACATGCGGAGATGGCTGATATTCTTCTAAGAGATATAGTGCCCTTGGAAGCAATTTAGTTGGAGAGTGATTTAACCTACGAGGAGAAACCCATAAAGATACTAGAGTTTGCCAGCCGAGTTACACGCAACAAGGTTATCAAGTTTTGTAAAGTTCAGTGGAGCCACCATACTGAGGATGAAGCCACCTAGGAGCGAGAAGAAGACCTACGGAAAGACCACCCACACCTATTTTCTAGCCAACCCGAATCTCGAGGAAGAGATTCATCTTAAGGAGGGTAGGTTTGTAACATCTCAATTTTCAATTTGGATGTTATACATAGGTCATCATATGCATATCATATTTTATTTGCAATTTTGGCTGTGATCCTAGAAATCTTAAGCAACTCAAGGACCCAAGGAGAGAGTTGAAGGTTTCACAAATTTTCCTATTTGAATTTATTTTCAAATTTGAAAAGAGGATCAATTTGGTTTTAATATTTTTTTTCTCTTCAATTATTTCCAAAGATAAAAGAGAGAAGATAAAATGACTTCTTCAATAAGAGAGAAATATTGGAGAAGAAATTTTAAAATCAAATTTATATTTTATTTACATTTTTTTGCAAATTTATTTGAATTAGAAAAATATGTATTTTTTTGAAAATTACATTTTTAGGCCAGAAAAATGTTCACTTTGTTCTAAATATTAGATTCAGACAGTGAAAATTGTATACGGTATTTTTAGAATTTCTTTTATATTTTTTAGGATTTTTTTCTTGTGAAATTTATTTTAAAAAAGTTTCGTCGCCCGACTGGGCCGAAGGCCCAGCCGAGCCAGGCTGGCCCACCTCGCCCCGCCACCTTCCTCCTCGCGGGAGGAGTCCCGTGCGCCGCCGCCGCTCGGGGAGTCCGAGCCGGACTCCCGTCGCCGCCGCCCCCACCTCCAAGGTAGCCCCCTGGCCTCTTTAAAACCGGAGCCCCCCCTCTCTCCTCAACCGCCGCACCATCGCCGCAAGCCGCCGCTCGTGCCGCTGCCGCGCCGCACCACCACCGCGCCACCGCATCGCCTTGCCGTCGGAGCCCCGCCGACCGCCGGAGCCGCCGGATTCCGCCGTTGACCCTGTCGCCATCATTGACCGGTAAAAGACTGATCGAGTTTTTCGGTTTCCTTGGTTTTCTTTCGGTTTATTTTAGGGTTAGGGTTTTTTTCTCGGCTTATTCTGATCGGTTCTAATTAGTGGATGTTTGTCCATTAATCCGCGGTAGCGAATGATTTTCATTCGTTAGTTTCTGTTAGCGAGTTCGTCCGTTAGGTTTTTCTTTTTATTTCTATTTGCGGCTAGGGACCTATCCGTGAATACTTTTATCACATATTAGTCTCTAATTTTCAAACCCTCGCTACCTTTTGCTCGTTTGTCCAAATCCAGTGAAACCAATGCCAAAATCTTCGTCTTATTCCCCTCTTTCCAGATAATCAACTTGAACATGATTTCGACAATTTAAAATTTCGTTTCAAGTAGATTTGAATTTGAACTTCTTTTGATCGTAGTTTGAGTTTCGTAGCTCCGATTCGATTGATTCTTTTTGCAAATCGAAGCTATTCAGTTGAACTTTCAATTTGGATCTTTTCTCTTGAGTTTTACCCTTTCATCTTATGCTTGAGTGCTTATGTATGCCATTGTTTGTTCATGATAGAGTTTCCGGAGTGCGAAGCGTGCTACTACGAGTCACTAGGGTTTTCAGATCGTCAGCAAGGCAAGTAACACTTTGATCATACCCCTTTATTACCCAGTTTTATGCATTAGTTTCAACCCTCAAACATTGCATGAGTAGGACTTGATAACATGTTGGTATTGGGAAGTAGTTGATGAGGTAGGAACATATTGTCTTTATTGCAAACCCCGGGAGTTACTTCTACCTTACGCTATTACTACTATGCTATGCTCGTAGACGTGGTTTGGTTTGAGTGATCCATGACAGCTTTGAGAATTATCATTTATTAATGGTTAAACTTAAGATGGCTACTTTAATACACATCTGGGTGGATTGGTTGAGGCACCCTGGAGCACCCAGTGGTTGTTTGGGCACCTGGAGTAATCTAGTGTTGTTCTGGGATATCCCGGAGTACTCGTGTGATCATCCTATGGTTTGCCAGCCAAGCTCAAAGGGATCTTGAGATTATTCATGCTAGAAACTTCCGTGTGCAGCCACAAGCCATTATGGGCTCCGGCATAGTTAAGTTAGTTGTGGGAATCCTTTCCATTATGGGCTAGCAGATGTAGGGGAAAGTAGGTGTACTGGCCTATCTATCGGTTAAGGGGACCTCTTCGAAAAGACTGTGTCTTGGTCATCCGTTTCTCAAACACCATGAAGTGCGAGAAATTTAACGGAGGAGATCGAGTCTTGTGGGGAAAAGTGTGCAAACCTCCGCAGAGTGTATAAACTAATCATTGCTTGTCGTGTCCCCGGTTATGGACGTCTTGAGTATCTGGTACTTGAATTATTATGTTGATCTCATTACTTTACTTAATTAATTTGTTGGGTTGATAATTATTATTTTGGGATTGAGTTGGAGGAACCTTCTCAATACTTTCAACAAAATTTGTAGTCAAATAAAATATATTCCTTTCTTATAGGAAAAAACTAGCTTTATGCAAATGATAACCATAGAGCCTCCACTAGCCATATATGCATATAGTTATATCTGTTACTTTTTCATTGCTCTATAGTGTTATCTTGCCAGCATATTCCATGTACTGACCTACACAGGCTGCAACGTATTATGTTGCAGAGTTTTCAGACGAAGAGTAAGGTGTGCTAGGTCGTTGTCGTGCACTCAGCTATGCCGTTGGAGTTGGTGGACTCATTTACCTTCGAAGCTTCCGCTGTTATCTTAGTTAGATGCCTTTCAACCATATTATTGTAATAAGTTCTCTTTTGAGACATTCGATTTAATAAGTGTGTGATTGAACTCTGTTATAAATCCTCAAGTACTGTGTGTGTCAGCATTACCGATCCAGGGATGACACTTATGCACAGAGATTTGACTGCATGAGGTCGGATCGCTACATGTTGCAAACCCATTCATATTTTATTATTGCATTATACCTATTGTATTTTAACTTTATCTTGGCTTATACCCCCTATACAATCCATAGATTCATCAAAATAAGCACACAATGCAACGAAAACAGAATCTGCCAAAAAAAGAATAGTCTATTGTAATGTGGACTTTGACCATACTTCCGTAACTCCAAATATTCTGAAAAATTAGGACAACGTAGGCAATTTGTATATCAACCTTGTGTACCAAAATCAGGATTTGATCATGCTTCTGTGATTTTTAACAATTCTTGTATTGGGCACAAAAGTTTCTGTTTTTCAACAAGATCAAATCAACTATCACCCAACATGATCCTACAGGCTTTACTTGGCACGAACACTAACTAAAACATAAAAAACACAATCATAACAGTAGCATAATTGTGTGAACACACAAAAACATAAAGAAAACGAGAAAAAATATTTTATTCATTGGGTTGGCTCCCAACAAGCTCTTTCTTTATAGCCATTAAGTTAGGCTTAAGAATTCAATGATGCTCACACGAAAGGTAAGAGTTGAAACACAAAGAGAGCATCATGAAACATATGAAAACACATTTAAGTCTAACATACTTACTATGCATAGGAATTTTATAAGCAAACAATTTATCAAGACAAGAAACATCTAACATATGCAAAGAAGATGAATAAAACATTCACAGTCTCAACATAACGAGAGGTAATTTAGTAACATGAAAATTTCTACAACCATAATTTCCCCTCTCATAATAATTCAATGTAGGATCATAATCAAATTCAACAATATAAATATTAAATAAAATATTCTCTTCATGATCCACATGCATGCAAAGTTGACACTCTTCAAAAATAGTGGGATTATCATCAAATAAAGTCATGACCTCTCCAAGCCCGCTTTTATAAAAAAATCATAATATTGAACACTCTCCAAATATGTGGGATTATTTTTTGCTAAAGTTGACACTCTTCCAAACCACTTTTGATATTATCGCAAGCATATTCATCATGAGGTTTAAATAAATTTTCAAGATCATAAGAATCATTATCACCCCAATCATGGTCATTGCAATAAGCAGTGGACATAACAGAACAAGCATCCCCAATCATGGGGTTTTGCATATCACTAACACAACTGACACTAATAGAATTTATAATAACACCATTCCAATTATGCTTTTCATTCAAGGAGCTATCATGAATCACTTTATAAATTTCTTCATTTAATAGTTCATTACAATTTTCAGATTCATGAATCTGAAGCAAAACTTCATAAAGATAATCTAGTGAACTCAATTCACTATCAATTGGTTCATCATAATTGGATCTTTTGAAAAGATTAGCAAGTGGATGAGGAACCATATCAATAGATTTTTAGCAAGCGAAAATGCAAGTAAATAGAAGACACATGACAACACAAGCAAAGAGGCAAACAAAAAAATATTTTTGTATTTTTGCAAAAACGTCTTAGAAGTGGGGGTGATGAAAATGAGATGCAAATGGAAAATAAAGTAATTGCAAGGAGATGAGATTTGTGATTGGGTACCTGATAGATGTTGATGATGTCTCCCCGGCAACGGAGCTAGAAATTCCTTTGACGTGGCTTGAATCTGCGTGGGTATTTCCCCAAAGAAGAAGGGATTATGCAGCACAACTACGACAAGTATTTCCCTCCGCTATGAAATCAAGGTTATCAATCCAGTAGGAGAATCAAGCAACACTATGTAAACGGTACCTGCACACAAAGAACAAATACTCGCAACCCCACGTGTAAGAGGGGTTGTCAAGCCCTCTACGGTAAAAAGATAGATTAAATTGTATGAGATTGGATAAATAGATCTAGCAAGAACACAAAATAAAATAAGTAAAGAAAAAGTGCAGCAAGGTATTTTTGGGGTTTTGGAATAATAGATCTGAAAACAATATGATAAAAGATAGACCCAGGGCCTATAGATTTCACTAGTGGGTTCTCTCGAGAAAATAGCATACAGTGGGTAAACAAATTACTGTTGGGCAATTGATAGAAAAGCAAATAATTATGACAATATCCAAGGCAATGATCATGTATATAGGTATCACGTCCAAGATTAGTAGACCGAAACGATTCTGCATCTACTACTATTACTCCACACATCGACTGCTATCCAACATGCATCTAGTGTATTAAGTTCATGAAGAAACGGAGTAATGCAATAAGAACAATGAGATGATGTACACAAGATCTATTCAGGTAGGAATAGACCCTATATTTTTATCCTTAATAGAAATGATACATGCCTCCCTACCCCTTCAGTCACATGGTGAGGACACTGCAAGATCGAACCTATCACAAAGCACCTCTTCCCATTGCAAGAAAAATCAATCTAGTTGGCCAAACCAAACAAAAGTTTAGGAGAAGAAATACGAGGCTATAACAATCATTCATATAAAAGATCAATGAAACTCGAATAATATTCATAGATAGATATGATCATAAACTCGCACTTCATCAAATCTCAACAAAAACACCACAAAAAGTCATTACATCAAATAGATCTCCAAGAACATCGAGGTGAACATTGTATTGAGAATCAAAAAGAGAGAAGAAGCCATCTAGCTACTGCCTACGGACCAGTAGGTCTATGCTCAACTACTCACACATTATCGGAAGAGCACCAATGAGGATGATGAACCCCTCCGTGATCGTGTTCCCCTCGGGTAGAGTGTTGGAATAGGGCTCTAGGTTGGATCTCGTGGTTCTGAAATTTGCAACGGCTGGAATTGTGTTTCGATCACTTCCCTAGGGTTTCTGAAATATTTGAGAATTTATAAAGCTGAGAGGCGGTGAAGGAGACCTCCATGGGCCCCACCACCTGTCGGTGTCAAAACCGGCGGATCTCGGGTAGGGGGTCCCGAACTGCGCGTCTAGGCTGGATGGTAACAGGAGGCAGGGAACACGATGTTTTACCCAGGTTCGGGCCCTCTTGATGGAGGTAAAACCCTACGTCCTGCTTGATTAATATTGATGATATGGGTAGTACAAGAGTAGATCTACCACGAGATCAAGGAGGCTAAACCCTAGAGTCGGTTACAATGGTAGGAGATCTTGAATATCCGCAGCGCCAAGCTTGCCTTCCACGCCAAGGAAAGTCCCATCCGAACACGGGACGAAGTCTTCAATCTTGTATATTCATAGTCCAGGAGTCCGGGTGAAGGTATAGTCCGGCTACCCGAACACCCCCTAATCCAGGACTCCCTCAGTAGCCCCTGAACCAGGCTTCAATGACGACGAGTCCAGCGCGCAAATTGTCTTCGGCATTGCAAGGCGGGTTCCTCCTCCAAGTCCTTCATAGAAGATTGTAAACACCAAGAGTAGTGTCCGGCTCTGCAAAATAAGCTTCCACATATTGCCATAGAGAGAATAATATTAACACAAATCAAATCTTCTGACGTATTCCACAGTGCGTCATCACACTACAGCCAAGTCCTTTACTCGAATCGTTTTCATTTTTCCACCTCGGCGTGTTTTGCGAGGCGGTTTCCTTGGCACGTCTTGTCAAAGCAGAGATCGTGTGCCCCCCTTTTACGGGATTCTCATCAATACGGACTTGGGTAACCCAATCGTGCCCGTTAGCATGTTTTCTCGATTAAAGGCGAGTCCCAAACGGTTACGGGGAGGGCTCCTAGTATTCAACCTCTTATAAAGAGACCAGGGCCTTACTCCTTTTCTCCAATCCCAAAACAAGTTCGCCCGTCGCCTCGAGTTCCAACACCCTAGGCTCCAGATTCCGGGCGCCTCAGACCTTCGACAATGTCCGGTTCCGACCTTCAAGGCCGATGGATGTCCTCCTCCGTCACGGAGGAGGAAGTGCTAAAGTTGAGAGAGGCTAAATTCTTGACCGCGAAATTCCGCACAGGTTGCCTGCTCAAAGGCAGGCTATCCCCAGTCCCCAGCCTGGTGAGAGTGTAGTGTTCGTGTCTCACTTCCTTCGGGGGTTAGGCTTCCTGATGGATCCCTTTGTGAGGGGACTGCTGTTTTATTATGGGCTGGAATTCCATGACTTAGCTCCGGAGTCCATCCTCCATATCTCCTCGTTTATCATTGTATGCGAAGCGTTCCTCCGTGTTACCCCTCACTTCGGATTATGGCTCAAGACTTTCAAAGTGGAGCCGAAGATGATCAAGGGATGGCACGCAGAGTGCGGAGGCGCTGTTATAAGCAAAAATGCTGATGCTCCATGGACCGAGGGCTCTTTTCAAGAGGAGCTGGGCTTGTGGCAACGAGAGTGGTTTTATATCACCGCTCCCCGGAGCGCCAAGTGGGTGGTGCTTCCTGCCTTTCGCTCGGGTCCCCCACCACGGCTAGCGTCATGGGTTAACAGAGGGTTAGATTGGGGTTTGCCCAAAGACGTGCCCTTGTTACAGGGCCGAATTAAGGATCTCTTGGAAGGAGACCTCAGCTTGGTCAAGGTGACGCAGGTCATGCTGATTCGCCGAATTTTGCCCGGCAAACGTCGCCCCCTTCGCCTGTGGGAGTTTAATCCAGAGGGACCGTGAGCTCTCCAGAACTTTATGGGCGCAACGCCCGCGGAGATGTATAGACTGTTCTTCGGATCACAAGAGATGTGTCCGGATTTAACCGAGGATGCATGCCTAAGCTGCAATCACCCGGATACTCAAGTAAGCAACCTTGTGCCTGGACCTTCTATCTGTATAATTGTCATAAACTTGCCCCTAAAAGAGTCGTCCTTTTAAACAGGAGTGGATAGCGAAGGCAAAGCTGATCAGGTGTCCGACTCCCCTTCCTGAATTCAGGCCGGATCCCGTGCTGGTCAGGATGCTGGAGATAATGCCTTTGGAGGGGGAGGACAAGGAAGCTATGGCCTCCTCGAAGGAGGTTGCTCCGAAGGGAGGAACCGACAATTCCTCTCCTAAGGGGAAGAAGAGAGCCGCCTCTGACGACCCGAAAACCATGGCCTCAAAGCGGGGGAGAAAATCCTCGTCAGAGGGTTCGACACTGGGGAGTTCCTCGGCCGGACTACGCCCTCAAGGGGATCAGCCCTCCAGCGAGCCGTAAGTGGAGAAATATTTTCCTTTTGAGGGATGAGGGAAATCCTTGATTTATATCTGAGAAGATTAACCAAACCTTTACCTTGTAGCTCGGACCTCAGCCCTTCTCAGCAGAGCTTGTCTTCGGGGGATCTCCTTCCGGAGATGATGGAGAGCGGGACGCCTTCCCCTGTCGTGCCGCCTAGCGAGGCGGGCGACCCTGAGGTGTCGTCGCGGAGGGTTTCTCTGAATCCGGCAGGGGCGGAAGGTAGCTATGCGGCCCCCCGAGGTTCTCCGTGTCCGGCCTTCGAAAGAGGTCATGGGACGAGCCCGGCACCGTCTGGTGCTCAGCCGGAGGAGCTAAAGATTCTGCTGGGGTGAGCTTCTATCTCAGAGGAGCACCGCGCATTGATGGGCACGGTGATTGAAAGGATTTCATCCGCAGAGAGCAGATTGTATGAGGCCGTCAAAAGTTTACTGACGGATTTCGAGGTACATTAGATAATGTATACTTTTGTCAGTTGCGCATGAATAAGATGCGCCCTGTGTAGATAATAGCCCCTGAGACTCTGCGCGTCGTCAAGAAATGACGGCACGCGGAGGATCATAATCCCAGGTCTAAGATGTCGCCTTTGAATGTAGGCAGCAGGGTGTCCGGAATCAAGCCAAACTGACGATTCTGCCGAACTAAAGCGGCAACTGGACGTGGCAGATGCTGACATCACTCTTGTCAATAAGCGGCTTGATGAGGCTCAAGGTATGTAATTCCTCGGGCGGCATCAGGTAATAACAGTTTTATGCCTGTGTCTTACGATGTGTGTGCTTGACGCAGATGGTGCGGCCGCCGTGGAGAGTCTTAGGGGAAAACTTGCCCGAGCTAAAGAACAAGCCAGCGAAAGTGATGCGGCCACCAGGAAAGCCCTTGGAGAGCTGATAGCCGAACAGGTTGCTCATTGTCGAAGCAAGGAAGAGATGGCCGAGATGGCCGAAAAGTTAAAAAGCGCGACAGACCGTTGCAGACTTCTTGAAAAAGAAGACCAGGCGAAACAGACGGACTTAGAGAAGGCCGTTGCCAATGCCAAGGATGCGCGCTCTGCGATGAGAGCTGCGAAGGAGGAGCTGCGTCAGGCCGAACAGATTGCGGCTGGAAAGCCCTTTATGCTGCGAAGGAAATTTTGCGATCCGAAGTTTGCTCCGTTGGACCGGATGTGGAGTGTGGAGGATACATATATGGACTTGGCAGCGAGTGCTGCTGATGCAACCGAACACTTTCGAGATCAAAAAGATCGCGAAGTGGAAAAGCTTTTCTGGTCGTAGTTTCACAATCCAGAGCGTCCACTGGCAGTGGATGATCGTTTGGCTCAATGGGCCGAACTAAATAGGTTGTCTGGACTCGCCATGAAGTACGTCATGGGTCACCTGTGGCCGGGGAGATCGGAGCCGAAGAGTTATTTCAGCTTAGTGCAGCAATTCCTTGACGCGGTGCCGCGTATAAATGCAATGAAGAGGTCAGCATGCATAGAGGGCGCTAGGATGGCTCTTGCCCGTGTTAATACATACTGGGCAGAGATGGAGACCACCGTTGTTGCGTCCCGAGATTCGGACAAAAGCCGAGTACCCTCCGAGCACTATTTTCAGGAAGTTCTTGAAGGCGCTCGTGTAATAGAGACACAGTGCCCGAAAGATGCTATGTTATGATAGCATATGTAATTATAAAGTAATATTTTGATAAACTGTAGTAGCCTTTTTTATACTTGTGCCTCCAAGTATTGGGAACACCTCCTGTGCGGCCGTTTTAAGATATATATATATATATATATATATATACAAAATCTGAAAGATGGCAGTCGTTGGCTTCAGCCCCCACGCACATAGTGCGGGGTGCTCGCAGAAGACGCATTTTCACACTTAACCCAACGTATTGGTCCTACAAAGGAGGTGATAGCGCAGCGGGCCAGGCAACCGGACTATAATGCTTTAACACTTTCACTTAGCCATAGGAGTTTGACAGTGAGACTATTTAGGTAGCCCCTTGGTGGCAACTGCGCTCGTCCGAGTTCGGGGCGCGTATGTGCCTGACCGGGAAGCGGCCCTTCGTTAAAGCGGAGGAATCCAATAGATTCCGATAGGTCATCGAGTGGCTGACCAGTCTCACGCTACATCATGATAGTCAATTTTTGGCTTTCTCTACTGAGGTGCTCGCCCGGCCGAACCAGGGCACAATCGCAGTAGTTCTCCTGGTGCTACCTTAGCCGATAGAGCGGAATGTAAGGTAGCCCAACTCAGGAGCCGGGCAACCCAACATTTGACCAAAGACATGATTCGGAGCTGATGCATATACTGCCAAAACTCGCGACGCCGAACACTCCCTAAGGTGTTTGGTCTTTATGAGTGCGGGCAAAACAACACTCTTTATTAAAAACGAAAGCCCCTAGTGTCCAGGTACGTGCAAAAATTCTGACGTGGCCACATGCCAAGACGCCAGCCTCCTCCTTGGTTATATCAGAAAAAACCAGGGGATGTCTAGCAACAAGAGACAGTAAAAAAGGTTTACGCAGGGTCTTAATCTAAAAAGAATCCTTTAGGACGGGTCCCTACTGCACGTCTGCGCCTGTGTCTCCGTTGTGCCGTATCCTGGACGGGCGCCGCACGACATTCGTCTGTAAAAGAGAGGAACTGAGTTGAAAACGGGTCATGCCGAAAAAGTTTAAAATAAACAAAGTATAAAGTGAAATATATAAGATTGAGCTTTATTGTCTCTTATGCGTGGAGCCCCTATTGCGGGGGTATATGGCTTCTAGGCCTGCATCAATGATGATTTTGCACCGAACTCGTCTATCCGCGTTCGTGGTCTTGAATGACCTATTTCGATGTTTTTTGGCCGGTGAGGCCATTTTGCTGTGGGGCTGTCAAAGCGGCCGCACAGTCCTCCGCTTGGGGAGGCGCACTTTAGTGCTTCCCCTTCAATGAGATGATGCCTCGTGGACCGGGCATCTTAAGCGTAAGAGATGCATAATGCGGTATTGCGTTAAAGTGAGTGAAAGCTTCGCGTCCCAGTAGTGCTTGGTAGCGACTTGAGAACGGGACGATAGGGAAGGTCAGCTTTTCGCAGTGGAAGTTATCGGCAGAGCCGAATATGACTTCGAGCCGGAGAAAACCCATACAATGGGTGTCCGGACCAGGTATTACCCCTTGATAGGAGGTTTTGCTGCGGCAGATTCTTGCTGGGTTTGTCCCCATGTGCTGGATTGTATCCTGATATATCAGGTTTAGTCCACTGCCGCCGTCCATAAGGACATTTGAGAACTGGAGCCCGCCAATTATTGGATCGAGTATCAAGGCGGTCCAGCCTACATTCTTGATATTTCTAGAATAATCTAGCTGATCGAAGATGATCGGTTTTGACAACCAGTGGGAGGACCCTTTGGGGATGGGCCGTGTGGTGCGTACCTTTACGGGCGCCGCACGTTTTGTTATGTGAAGTGAGTTCACTATTTTTACTTCTTGTGGGAAGTTCTTTTGTTTCCTGGTGCTCTGCTTTTGGGGTTTGTCCTCGTCTTCGCTTGGTGTGTCGAGCACCTTGTGTTCGGCATTGAGTCTGCCGGATTGTTTGAAAACCCAACAGTCTCTGTGGGTATGGTTAGCAGGCTTCCCGGGAGTACTGTGTATCTGACATATCATGTCCAGGATTTTATTTAGGTTGGATGGGTCATCCATGTTATCCTGTGGGGGCGATTTTGCCTGATTTTGTCGTGAGCCCTTGAATCCGGCATTGACTGCCGTGCTCTTCGGACTTTTGTCCTTAGTCCGGATGTACTTGGATCGCTGGGGCTGCACCTTGCCAACCAGCTGTCCTCCCCTGCACAAAAGCAGGTCATGAGGCTTGTTAGTGCGGCCATTGTTCTTGGCTTTTCTTGGCCGAGGTGTCTGGCGAGCCATTCGTCTCGAACGTTATGCCTGAAAGCTGCTAAGGCTTCGGTGTCCGGATAGTCGACTATCTGATTCTTTTTAGTGAGGAATCTATTCCAGAACTGCCGAGCTGATTCTCCGGGTTGTTGAGTTATGTGACTAAGATCGTCTGCATCCGGAGGGCGGACATAGGTCCCTTGAAAGTTTGCTCGGAAAGCATCCTCGAGCTCTTCCCAGCTTCCAATTGTGTTTTCGGGAAGGCTTTTAAGCCAATGCCGGGCTGGCCCTTTAAGCTTAAGGGGTAAATATTTTATGGCGTGGATATCATCTCCTCTAGCCATGTGTATGTGGAGGATATAATCCTCGATCCAAACTCCATGGTCTGTTGTTCCATCGTATGCCTCTATGTTTACGGGTTTGAATCCCTCTGGAAATTCATAGTCCAGGACCTCATCGACGAAACATAGGGGGTGTGCGGCGCCTCTGTATTTGGGTGTGCCAGATTCTGATGATGGCTTCATAGCGTTGCTTACGAGAGCTTGCTTTCTTGGCCCATAAATGGACCTGATTGGGCCATGATGCGAATCCTTAAGTGGGTCGCATGCCGATTTAGGTGCGGCGCCGCTTGCCGCTTTATGGGGTCTTGTATCCGACCGTGTGGCTTTCTCATTTTTTGAATGCGAGGGCTCTTGGGCCTCTTCATTGGATTCAGGCAGTAGCTTTCTTTTCGGATAGCTTTTAGTGCGGCGACTATTGCCGTATTTATCTGCGGTATTGATTACTTTGCTCCATCTAATCCGGAGTGCATCTTCCGTTGTTTTTAGCTTCCGCTTCTGCTTTTTTAGGCTGCGTGTAGTTGAAACGAGACTCTCGTGGAGATTCTTCTGCTCCATAGGTTTATCCGGCGTGAGGTCGTCTGGCATGTCGTTTTCGCCGGAGGCGGGATGTTCGGTTTCTCTATCCGTGTTGCCCTGTTCGAACGGTTGCTCTAAGGCCTGCTCGTCGTCTACCGGCTCGTCCTGCTCTATGGCTGGGTTTTTGTCGAGGCGGGGCTTGGGTCGGCGTTTACACCGACGCTTTGATTGTTTTTCGGGGGGTCGATCTCCCGTCCCATCCCCTTTTCCTCGTTGTCGCTTCCTTTAGGGGTATCCACCATGTACACATCGTGAGATGAGGTGGCTGTCCAATGCCCTATGGGCGTTGGTTCATCGGTATCTCCTGCATCGTCATCCATGCTGTCGATGTCTCCGGAGTCGAAGTTGAGCACGTCGTTTAAATTGTCGACAGTGGCTACCAAGTGGGTGGTGGGCGGGCTTTGAATTTCTTCATCGTCCGTATCCCATCCTCGCTGACCGTAGTTCGGCCAGGGCTCTCCTGATAAGGAGAGAGACTTGAGAGAGTTCAGGATATCGCCACAAGGCGAGTGCTAAAAGATGTCTGCGGCGGTGAACTCCATTATCGGCGCCCAATCGGATTCGATCGGCAGGGGCGCGGGGGGTTCGGAGTTCAGAAAGGAGTCCGGATCCTCGGAGTCACGGATCATGCAGAGTGCGGGGCTAGCGTTCGGCTCGATCGCCTTTGAGATCGAAGCCCCCGAGGTAACGTCCAACCGCTCATCCTCGATTGGCGCAATAGGCTCCGAGTTAGGGGTCGGAACCGATGTGTGTGCGGCCTCCAGGACACTGTCGGGAGGCAGAGCTAGATCATGCCCCTCGAGATAGTGCGGCGCGCTTGGCCGTGGCTCGAATCCGTCGAAGATCAAGTCTCCGCGGATGTCAGCCGGTGTAGTTTAAGATTCCAAACCTGACTTGATGGCCAGGGGCGTAGCTTTCGATCTGCTCCAGGTGGCCGAGCGAATTGGCCCGCAGAGCGAAGCCACCGAAGACGAAGATCTGTCCGGGGAGAAAAGTCTCGCCCTGGACCGCATCGTTGTTGATGATCAAAGGAGCCATCAGGCCTAAAGGCGACGACATAGAGGAACTGTTAATGAAAGCACCAATGTCGGTATCAAAACCGGCGGATCTCGGGTAGGGGGTCCCGAACTGTGCGTCTAGGCCGGATGGTAACAGGAGGCAGGGAACACGATGTTTTGCCCAGGTTCGGTCCCTCTTGATGGCGGTAAAACCCTACGTCCTGCTTGATTAATATTGATGATATGGGTAGTACAAGAGTAGATCTACCACGAGATCAAGGAGGCTAAACCCTAGAGTCGGTTACAATGGTAGGAGATCTTGAATATCCGCAGCGCCAAGCTTGCCTTCCACGCCAAGGAAAGTCCCATCCGAACACGGGACGAAGTCTTCAATCTTGTATCTTCATAGTCCAGGAGTCCGGCTGAAGGTATAGTCCGGCTACCCGAACACCCCCTAATCCAGGACTCCCTCACCACCCATCAGGGTGCGCCAGGGGCCTCTGGCACGCCCAGGTTGGTGGTGGGCCCCATGGGCCTCCCCTTTGTTGCTTCCTTGGCTCCCAGGTTGTTTTTTGGTCCAAAGAAATCTCCAAAAAGTTTCGTGGCATTTGGAATTTCTTTGGTACTGATATTCCGCGAAGTAAAATCAAGCAAAAATAGCAACTGGCACTGGGCACTATGTCAATAGGTTAGTCACAAAAAATGATATAAAGTTGCTATAAAATGAATGTAAAACATCCAAGAATGATAATATAACAGCATGGAACAATAAAAAATTATAGATACGTTGGAGACATATCAATGTGCAAACACTAGCAACAACACTAGGCTAGTATAGATTGAAGACCTCCTAGCCACCTCCACCCCTAGCCGCCCTAGAGCCGCTGGCCACTCCGGCCGCAGTCGCCTCCAACCTCCTCATAGCTGTTAGATTTCTTCGCTGGGTATATCCGCCGCCATGTCTCTCTCCTCTCTCAACTTTTAGGTTGGGAAGTCATTCGAAGATGAAGTTTTGAACAATTGGGGAGTTCGCACCAATTGGAACAAAAGAACACCGTGGGTTCCACCTCATAGTTGCATTCATGAGATCCAAGATCAAGCTTTAATTTGAATCGGTCGTAGTCATCCTTCTTGCCTGCTTTGGGGGTCATACATCTCTTTTCTAGGTTAAGCAACTCCAGAACCGGTCTTTCAAATTCTCGGTCTCATCTAAAGAAGTTGGTTACTCTATCATCAAAGGAGGTAACATTTCACTCCCTGAGTTCAATGCTAACTTTCTCTTATTTGGCAATGGGGGATCCGAATTCTGAGGTCGAAATGGATCTCTACCTCCAAGAAAAAGGCGATGAATGGATTCACATCTTCCGTAATCACCCTAGAAAATCCTATGCTCAAGCCCTTAGATCTCCTGCGATTTCCATTCCCAGGATGATCTCGGTCATTGCTCCGACAGTTACTACCGGGTTAAACGCCTAGGGGAGTGATCATTGGGAAATTCATCCTCCTGTCATCAATGAGAAAGAGGGAACATACCAAATTCAAACAAGTTTGAATGTGCCTAACTCTAGGAAACAACATTTCTATGTCCGGTACCTGCTCTCTGGTCCTTGGCCCGAATGCACTAATCACATTTAGTGATGTTCATGCAAAAATTGGGGCCAAATTGCGTGTGGCTGTTACTCTAGGCCTCAGCCCAATTCCCCCTAACAATCCAGGCTCGTTGCTCAGCCCACCCCACCACCCGAGCCCTCTTTGGTGATTCAATGACAACTTCCCTCTGCTCCCGCGAGGCAACATTTTCAGCCCGCAATCAGCGCCCCTACCTGGGAAACCCTAGCCTCCCGCAATTACCTACATTCTCATTTAGTAGGTCCCATCTTTACCATGCCTCTACACATTCCACAACACCTTCTTCCAGCTCTTCTCTACTCCACTACCAGACATGTCACATCACCACCTCCCTCGTTAACTCATCGCCGCCGGAGCACATGGCCCCATTCCCCTTTAATCTGACACCGTTCATCCCTCATGGTCACCAATGCATTGATGTGGAGGGTGATACATCTCCGTCGTATCTATAATTTTTTATTGTTCCATGCCAATATTCTACAACTTTTACATACTTTTGCCAACAATTTATATGATTTTCTTGGACTAACATATTGATCCAGTGCCCAGTGCCAGTTCCTGTTTGTTGCATGTTTTTCATTTCCCAGAAAATCCATATCAAACGGAGTCCAAATGAGATAAAAACTTACGGAGACTTTTTTGAATATATGTAAATTTTGGGAAGCGGAATCAACGCGAGACGATGCCCGAGGGTCCCACAAGGGTGAGGGGCGCACCCTGGGCCCTTGTGGCCACCCTGTAAGGCAGTTGGTGCCCTTCTTCTGGCGCAAGAAAGCTAATATCCAGATAAAAATCGTGTTAAAATTTTAGCCCAATCGGACTTACAGATCTCCAGCAATTTATGAAATGGTGAGAGGCCAGAATCTAGGAGCGCAGAAACAAAAGGAAATAGAGAAAGAGAGATCCAATCTCGAAGGGGCTACTACCCCGCCGCCGCCATGGAGGCCATGGACCAGAGGGGAAACCCTTCTCCCATGTAGGGAGAAGGTCAAGGATGAAGAAGGAGGGTGACTCTCTCCCGCTCTCTCCTGGAGGCGCCGGGGCCATCATCGTGACGACGATCTACACCAACAACTTCGCCGCCGTCATGACCAACTCTCTCCCCCTCTATGCAGTGGTGTAACACCTCTTATCCCCGCTGTAATCTCTACTTAAACATGGTGCTCAACGCTATATGTTATTTCCAAATGATGTATGGCTATCCTATGATGTTTGAGTAGATCTGTTTTGTCCTATGGGTTGATTCATGATCGTAATTAATTGGTTTGAGTTGCATGTTTTATAATTGATGTTGTCCTATGGTGCTCTCCGTGTCGCGCAAGCGTGAGTGATCCCCGCAGTAGGGTTTGCAATATGTTCATGATTTGCTTATGGTGGGTGGCGTAGGTGACAGAAGCATAGACCCGAGTAAGTAGGTTGTTTGCGTATGGGAATAAAGAGGACTTGATACGTTAATGCTATGGTTGGGTTTTACCTTAATGAGCTTTAGTAGTTAAGGATGTTTGATAGAGTTCCAATCATAAGGTCATATTATCCAAGGAGAGAAAGTATGTTAGCTTATGCCTCTCCCTCATATAAAATTGCAATAATGATTACCTGTCTACTTTTCGATTGCCTAGGGACAAATAACTTTCTTGTGACAAAAAGCTCTCTACTAAAACTAACTTAGTTGTTTCTTTATCTAAACAACCCCTAGTTATTATTTACGTGCTCTTTATTATCTTGCATACCTATCCTAAAACACCTTCAAAGTACTTCTAGTTTCATACTTGTTCTAGGTAAAGCGAACGTAAAGCATGCGTAGAGTTGTATCGGTGTGTTGGGGAACGTTGCAGAAAACAAAAAATTTCCTACTCGTTTCACCAAGATCATCTAGGAGTTCATCTAGCAACGAGTGATTAGATGCATCTACATACCTTTGTAGATCGCGCACGGAAGCGTTCAAAAGAACAGTGATGATGTAGTTGTACTCGACGTGATCCAAATCACCGATGACCAGCGCCAAACGGACGGCACCTCCGCGTTCAACACACGTACGGGACGGGAGACGTCTCCTCCTTCTTGATCCAGCAAGGGGGGAGGAGACGTTGATGAAGATCCAGCAGCACGACGGCGTGGTGGTGGATGCAGGGCGTCACAGCAGCAGGGCTTCGCCGAGACTACGAGGGAGAGACGTAAGGGGGGGAGATGGAGGCGCCAGGGGCTGGTTGAAATCCCTCCTCTCCCCCCCACTATATATAGGGGTGCCAGGGGGGCGCCAGCCCTAGTAGATGAGATCTACTAGGGGGGGGGGCGGCCAAGGGGAGGTTTCCCTCCCCCCCAAGGCACCTAGGGGTGCCTTCCACCACATGGACTCTTCCATGGTGGAAACCCTAGGCGCATGGGCCTATAGGGGCTGGTGCCCTTGGCCCATCTAGGCCAAGGCGCACCCCCTACAGCCCATGTGGCCCACCGGGACAGGTGGCCCCACCCGGTGGACCCCGGGACCCTTCCGGTGGTCCCGGTACAATACCGATAACCCCGAAACTTGTCCCGATGCCCGAAATAGCACTTCCTATATATAATTCTTTACCTCCGGATCATTCCGGAACTCCTCGTGACGTCCGGGATCTCATCCGGGACTTCGAACAACATTCGGGTTTCTGCATATACATATCTTCATAACCCTAGCGTCACCGAACCTTAAGTGTGTAGACCCTACGGGTTCGGGAGACAAGCAGACATGACCGAGACGACTCTCCGGTCAATAACCAACAGCGGGATCTGGATACCCATGTTGGCTCCCACATGCTCCACGATGATCTCATCGGATGAACCACGATGTCGAGGATTTAATCAATCCCGTACGCTATTCCCTTTGTCTCTCGATATGTTACTTGCCCGAGATTCGATCGTCGGTATCCCAATACCTCGTTCAATCTCGTTACCGGCAAGTCACTTTACTCGTACCGTAATGCATGATCCCGTGACCAGACGCTTGGTCACTCTGAGCTCATTATGATGATGCATTACCGAGTGGGCCCAGTGATACCTCTCCGTCATACGGAGTGACAAATCCCAGTCTTGATCCATGTCACCCAACAGACACTTTCGGAGATACCCGTAGTCTACCTTTATAGTCACCCAGTTACGTTGTGACGTTTGGCATACCCAAAGCACTCCTACGGTATCCGGGAGTTACACGATCTCATGGTCTAAGGAAAAGATACTTTGACATTGGAAAACTCTAGCAAACGAACTATACGATCTTGTGCTATGTTTAGGATTGGGTCTTGTCCATCACATCATTCTCCTAATGATGTGATCTCGTTATCAATGACATCCAGTGTCCATAGTCAGGAAACCATGACTATCTGTTGATCAACGAGCTAGTCAACTAGAGGCTCACTAGGGACATGTTGGTGTCTGTTATTCACACATGTATTACGATTTCCGGATAACACAATTATAGCATGAATAAAGACAATTATCATGAACGAGGAAATATAATAATAATGCTTTTATTATTGCCGCTAGGGCATATTTCCAACAGTCTCCCACTTGCACTAAAGTCAATAATCTAGTTACATTGTGATGAATCGAACACCCATGGAATTCTGGTGTTGATCATGTTTTGCTCTAGGGAGAGGTTTAGTCAACGGATCTGCTACATTCAGGTCCGTACGTACTTTACAAATCTCTATGTCTCCATCTTGAACATTTTCACGAATGGAGTTGAAGCGACGCTTGATGTGCCTTGTCTTCTTGTGAAACCTGGGCTCCTTGGCAAGTGCAATAGCTCCAGTGTTGTCACAGAAGAGCTTGATCGGCCCCGACGCATTGGGTATGACTCCTAGGTCGGTGATGAACTCCTTCACCCATATTGCTTCATGTGCTGCCTCCGAGGCTGCCATGTACTCCGCTTCACATGTAGATCCCGCCACGACGCTTTGCTTGCAACTGCACCAGCTTACTGCCCCACCATTCAAAATATACACGTATCCGGTTTGTGACTTAGAGTCATCCAGATCTGTGTCGAAGCTAGCGTCGACGTAACCCTTTACGACGAGCTCTTCGTCACCTCCATAAACGAGAAACATTTCCTTAGTCCTTTTCAGGTACTTCAGGATATTCTGACCGCTGTCCAGTGTTCCTTGCCGGGATTACTTTGGTACCTTCCTACCAAACTGACGGCAAGGTTAACACCAGGTCTGGTACACAGCATGGCATACATAATAGAACCTATGGCTGAGGCATAGGGGATGACGCTCATCTCTTCTATATCTTCTGTCGTGGTCGGACATTGAGCTGAGCTCAATTTCACACCTTGTAACACAGGCAAGAACCCCTTCTTGGATTGATCCATATTGAACTTCTTCAATATCTTATCAAGGTATGTGCTTTGTGAAAGACCTATGAGGCGTCTTGATCTATCTCTATAGATTTTGATGCCTAATATATAAGCAGCTTCTCCAAGGTCCTTCATTGAAAAACTTTTATTCAAGTAGGCCTTGATGTTGTCCAAGAGTTCTATATCATTTCCCATCAAAAGTATGTCATCTACATATAATATGAGAAATGCTACAGAGCTCCCACTCACTTTCTTGTAAACGCAGGCTTCTCCATAAGTCTGTGTAAACCCAAACGCTTTGATCATCTCATCAAAGCGAATGTTCCAACTCCGAGATGCTTGCACCAGCCCATAAATCGAGCGTTGGAGCTTGCACACTTTGTCAGCATTCTTAGGATCGACAAAACCTTCCGGCTGCATCATATACAATTCTTCCTTAAGGAAACCATTAAGGAATGCCGTTTTGACGTCCATTTGCCATATTCCGTAATCATAGAATGCGGCAATTGCTAACATGATTCGGACGGACTTCAGCTTCGCTACCGGCGAGAAAGTCTCATCGTAGTCAACCCCTTGAACTTGTCGATAACCCTTAGCGACAAGCCGAGCTTTATAGATGGTCACATTACCATCCGCGTCTGTCTTCTTCTTAAAGATCCATTTATTTTCTATGGCTCGCCGCTCAACGGGCAAGTCAGTCCAAGTCCATACTTTGTTTTCATACATGGATCCTATCTCGGATTTCATGGCTTCCAGCCATTTGTCGGAATCCGGGCCCGCCATCGCTTCTTCATAGTTCGAAGGTTCACCGTTGTCTAACAGCATGATTTCCAAGACAGGGTTGCCGTACCACTCTGGTGCGGAACGTGTCCTTGTGGACCTTCGAATTTCAGTAGGGGCTTGATCAGAAGTATCTTGATCATTGTCATTAACTTCCTCTCTAGTCGGTGCAGGCACCTCAGGAACATTTTCTTGAGTTGCGCCATTTTCCGGTTCAAGAGGTAATACTTCATCAAGCTCTACTTTCCTCCCACTTACTTCTTTCGAGAGAAACTCTTTCTCCAGAAAGGACCCATTCTTGGCAACAAAGATCTTGCCTTCGGATCTGAGGTAGAAGGTGTACCCAATAGTTTCTTTTGGGTATCCTATGAAGACGCATTTTTCCGACTTGGGTTCGAGCTTTTCAGGTTGAAGTTTCTTGACATAAGCATCGCATCCCCAAACTTTTAGAAACGACATCTTAGGTTTCTTTCCAAACCATAATTCATACGGTGTCGTCTCAACGGATTTCGACGGAGCCCTATTTAAAGTGAATGCGGCAGTCTCTAAAGCATAGCCCCAAAAAGAAAGCGGCGGTAAGAGACATCATAGATCGCACCATATCTAACAGAGTGCGATTACGACGTTCGGACACACCATTACGCTGAGGTGTTCCAGGCGGCGTGAGTTGTGAAACTATTCCACATTTTCTTAAGTGTGCCCCAAACTCGTGACTCAAGTATTCTCCTCCACGATCTGATCGTAGAAACTTGATTTTCCTGTCACGTTGTTTTTCAACCTCACTCTGAAATTCCTTGAACTTTTCAAAGGTTTCAGACTTGTGTTCCATTAAGTAGATATACCCATACCTACTTAAATCATCAGTGAGGGTGAGAACATAACGATAGCCACCGCGAGCCTCAACACTCATTGGACCGCACACATCAGTATGTATGATTTCCAATAAGTCGGTTGCTCGCTCCATTGTTCCTGAGAACGGAGTCTTGGTCATTTTACCCATAAGGCATGGTTTGCACGTGTCAAATGATTCATAATCAAGAGACTCTAAAAGTCCATCAGCATGGAGTTTCTTCATGCGTTTGACACCTATGTGACCAAGGCGGCAGTGCCACAAGTATGTGGGACTATCATTATCAACCTTACTTCTTTTGGTACTCACATTATGAACATGTGTAGCATCACGTTCGAGATTCATAAAGAATAAACCATTCACCATGGGAGCATGACCATAAAACATATCTCTCATAAAAATGGAACAACCATTATTCTCAGATTTAAAAGAGTAGCCATCTCGAATTAAACGAGATCCCGATACAATGTTCATGCTCAAAGCTGGCACTAAATAACAATTATTAAGGTTTAAAACTAATCCCGAAGGGAGATGCAGAGGTAGCGTGCCAACGGCGATCACATTGACCTTGGAACCATTCCCGACGCGCATCGTCACCTCGTCCTTCGCCAGTTTCCGCTTATTCCGCAGCCCCTGCTTTGAGTTACAAATGTGAGCAACTGCACCGGTATCAAATACCCAGGAGCTACTACGGGCACTAGTAAGGTACACATCAATTACATGTATATCACATATACCTTTTGTTTTGCCGGCCTTCTTATCCGCTAAGTACTTAGGGCAGTTCCGCTTCCAGTGACCGCTTCCCTTGCAATAAAAGCACTCGTCTCGGGCTTGGGTCCATTCTTTGGCTTCTTCCCGGCAGCTTGCTTGCCGGGCGCGGCAACCTCCTTGCCGTCCTTCTTGAAGTTCTTTTTACCCTTGCCTTTCTTGAACTTAGTGGTTTTATTGACCATCAACACTTGATGTTCCTTCCTGACTTCTACCTCTGCTGATTTCAGCATAGCAAATACTTCAGGAATGGTCTTTTCCATCCCCTGCATATTGAAGTTCATCACAAAGCTCTTGTAGCTTGGTGGAAGCGACTGGAGGATTCTGTCAATGACCGCATCATCCGGGAGATTAACTCCCAGCTGAGTCAAGCGGTTATGCAACCCAGACATAGTGAGTATGTGCTCACTGACAGAACTGTTTTCCTCCATCTTACAGCTGAAGAATTTGTCGGAGACTTCATATCTCTCGACCCGGGCATGAGCTTGGAAAACCATTTTCAGCTCTTCGAACATATCATATGCTCCATGTCTCTCAAAACGCTTTTGGAGCCCCGGCTCTAGGCTGTAAAGCATGCCGCACTAAACGAGGGAGTAGTCATCGGAACGTGCCTGCCAAGCGTTCATAACATCTTGTTCTGCAGGGAGAACGGGTGCGTCACCAAGCGGTGCTTGTAGGACATAATCTTTCTTGGCAGCTATGAGGATGATCCTCAGGTTCCGGACCCAGTCCGTATAGTTGCTGCCATCGTCTTTCAGCTTGGTTTTCTCTAGGAACGCGTTGAAGTTGAGGACTACGTTGGCCATTTAATCTACAAGACATATTGTAAAATATTTAGACTAAGTTCATGATAATTAAGTTCAACTAATCAAATTATTAATGAACTCCCACTTAGATTAGACATCCCTCCAGTCATCTAAGTATTACATGATCCGAGTTAAACTAGACCGTGTCCGATCATCACGTGAGACGGACTAGTCAACATCGGTGAACATCTTCATGTTGATCGTATCTTCTATACGACTCATGCTCGACCTTTCGGTCTTCTGTGTTCCGAGGCCATGTCTGTACATGCTAGGCTCGTCAAGTCAACCTAAGTGTTTGCATGTGTAAATCTGTCTTACACCCGTTGTATGTGAACGTCTGAATAAAACACCCGATCATCACGTGGTGTTTTGAAACAGCGAACTGTCGCAACGGTGCACAGTTAGGGGGAACACTTCTTGAAATTAGTATGAGGGATCACCTTATTTACTACCTTCGTTCTAAGTAAACAAGATGCAAAACATGATAAACATCACATGCAATCAAATAATAAACGTGACATGATATGGCCAATATCACATAGCTCCTTTGATCTCCATCTTGGGGCTCCATGATCATCTTGTCACCGGCTTGACACCATGATCTCCATCATCATGATCTCCATCATCGTGTCTCCATGAAGTTGCTCGCCAACTATTACTTCTACTACTATGGCTAACGCGTTTAGCAATAAAGTAAAGTAATTTACATGGCATTTCTTGATGACACGCAGGTCATATAAAAGAATAAAGACAACTCCTATGGCTCCTGCCGGTTGTCATACTCATCGACATGCAAGTCGTGAATCCTATTACAATAGCATGAACATCTCATACATCACATATAGATCATTCATCATTCATCACAACTTTGGCCATATCATATCACAAACCACTTGCTGCAAAAACAAGTTAGACGTCCTCTAATTGTTGTTGCAAGTTTTACGTGGCTGAATTAGGGTTCTAGCAAGAACGTTTTCTTACCTACGCTAAAGCCACAACGTGATTTGTCAACTTCTATTTACCCTTCATAAGGACCCTGTTCATCGATTCCGCTCCAACTAAAGTAGGAGAGACAGACACCCGCCAGCCACCTTATGCAACTAGTGCATGTTAGTCGGTGGAACTGGTCTCACGTAAGCATACGTGTAAGGTTGGTCTGGGCCGCTTCATCCCACAATACCGCTGAAGCAAGAAAGGACTAGTAACGGCAAGAAAGTTGACAAATCGACGCCCACAACAAATTGTGTTCTACTCGCGCAAGAAGAACTACGCATAGACCTAGCTCATGATGCCACTGTTGGGGAACGTTGTAGAAAACAAAAAATTTCCTACTCGTTTCACCAAGATCATCTAGGAGTTCATCTAGCAACAAGTGATTAGATGCATCTACATACCTTTGTAGATCGCGCATGGAAGCGTTCAAAAGAACAGTGATGATGTAGTCGTACTCGACGTGATCCAAATCACTGATGACCAGCGCCGAACGGACGGCACCTCCGCGTTCAACACACGTACGGGACGGGAGACGTCTCCTCCTTCTTGATCCAGCAAGGGGGGAGGAGAGGTTGATGAAGATCCAGCAGCACGACAGCGTGGTGGTGGATGCAGGGCGTCACAGCAGCAGGGCTTCGCCGAGACTACAAGGGAGAGACGTAACGGGGGGAGATGGAGGCGCCAGGGGCTGGTTGAAATCCCTCCTCTCCCCCCCACTATATATAGGGGTGCCAGGGGGGGCGCCGGCCCTAGTAGATGAGATCTACTAGGGGGCGGCGGCCAAGGGGAGGTTTCCCTCCCCCCCAAGGCACCTAGGGGTGCCTTCCACCACATGGACTCTTCCATGGTGGAAACCCTAGGCGCATGGGCCTATAGGGGCTGGTGCCCTTGGCCCATCTAGGCCAAGGCGCACCCCCTACAGCCCATGTGGCCCCCCGGGACAGGTGGCCCCACCCGGTGGACCCCCGGGACCCTTCCGGTGGTCCCGGTACAATACCGATAACCCCGAAACTTGTCCCGATGCCCGAAATAGCACTTCCTATATATAATTCTTTACCTCCGGATCATTCCGGAACTCCTCGTGACATCCGGGATCTCATCCGGGACTCCGAACAACATTCGGGTTTCTGCATATACATATCTTCATAACCCTAGCGTCACCGAACCTTAAGTGTGTAGACCCTACGGGTTCGGGAGACAAGCAGACATGACCGAGACGACTCTCCGGTCAATAACCAACAGCGGGATCTGGATACCCATGTTGGCTCCCACATGCTCCACGATGATCTCATCGGATGAACCACGATGTCGAGGATTTAATCAATCCCGTACGCTATTCCCTTTGTCTCTCGATATGTTACTTGCCCGAGATTCGATCGTCGGTATCCCAATACCTCGTTCAATCTCGTTATTGGCAAGTCACTTTACTCGTACCGTAATGCATGATCCCGTGACCAGACGCTTGGTCACTCTGAGCTCATTATGATGATGCATTACCGAGTGGGCCCAGTGATACCTCTCCGTCATACGGAGTGACAAATCCCAGTCTTGATCCATGTCACCCAACAGACACTTTCGGAGATACCCGTAGTCTACCTTTATAGTCACCCAGTTACGTTGTGACGTTTGGCATACCCAAAGCACTCCTACGGTATCCGGGAGTTACACGATCTCATGGTCTAAGGAAAAGATACTTTGACATTGGAAAACTCTAGCAAACGAACTATACGATCTTGTGCTATGTTTAGGATTGGGTCTTGTCCATCACATCATTCTCCTAATGATGTGATCTCGTTATCAATGACATCCAGTGTCCATAGTCAGGAAACCATGACTATCTGTTGATCAACGAGCTAGTCAACTAGAGGCTCACTAGGGACATGTTGGTGTCTGTTATTCACACATGTATTACGATTTCCGGATAACACAATTATAGCATGAATAAAGACAATTATCATGAACGAGGAAATATAATAATAATGCTTTTATTATTGCCGCTAGGGCATATTTCCAACAGTCTCCCACTTGCACTAGAGTCAATAATCTAGTTACATTGTGATGAATCGAACACCCATGGAATTCTGGTGTTGATCATGTTTTGCTCTAGGGAGAGGTTTAGTCAACGGATCTGCTACATTCAGGTCCGTACGTACTTTACAAATCTCTATGTCTCCATCTTGAACATTTTCACGAATGGAGTTGAAGCGACGCTTGATGTGCCTTGTCTTCTTGTGAAACCTGGGCTCCTTGGCAAGTGCAATAGCTCCAGTGTTGTCACAGAAGAGCTTGATCGGCCCCGACGCATTGGGTATGACTCCTAGGTCGGTGATGAACTCCTTCACCCATATTGCTTCATGTGCTGCCTCCGAGGCTGCCATGTACTCCGCTTCACATGTAGATCCCGCCACGACGCTTTGCTTGCAACTGCACCAGCTTACTGCCCCACCATTCAAAATATACACGTATCCGGTTTGTGACTTAGAGTCATCCAGATCTGTGTCGAAGCTAGCGTCAACGTAACCCTTTACGACGAGCTCTTCGTCACCTCCATAAACGAGAAACATTTCCTTAGTCCTTTTCAGGTACTTCAGGATATTCTTGACCGCTGTCCAGTGTTCCTTGCCGGGATTACTTTGGTACCTTCCTACCAAACTGACGGCAAGGTTAACATCAGGTCTGGTACACAGCATGGCATACATAATAGAACCTATGGCTGAGGCATAGGGGATGACGCTCATCTCTTCTATATCTTCTGCCGTGGTCAGACACTGAGCTGAGCTCAATTTCACACCTTGTAACACAGGCAAGAACCCTTTCTTGGATTGATCCATATTGAACTTCTTCAATATCTTATCAAGGTATGTGCTTTGTGAAAGACCTATGAGGCGTCTTGATCTATCTCTATAGATTTTGATGCCTAATATATAAGTAGCTTCTTCAAGGTCCTTCATTGAAAAACTTTTATTCAAGTAGGCCTTGATGCTGTCCAAGAGTTCTATATCATTTCCCATCAAGAGTATGTCATCTACATATAATATGAGAAATGCTACAGAGCTCCCACTCACTTTCTTGTAAACGCAGGCTTCTCCATAAGTCTGTGTAAACCCAAACGCTTTGATCATCTCATCAAAGCGAATGTTCCAACTCCGAGATGCTTGCACCAGCCCATAAATTGAGCGTTGGAGCTTGCACACTTTGTCAGCATTCTTAGGATCGACAAAACCTTCCGGCTGCATCATATACAATTCTTCCTTAAGGAAACCATTAAGGAATGCCGTTTTGACGTCCATTTGCCATATTTCGTAATCATAGAATGCGGCAATTGCTAACATGATTCGGACGGACTTCAGCTTCGCTACCGGTGAGAAAGTCTCATCGTAGTCAACCCCTTGAACTTGTCGATGACCCTTAGCGACAAGCCGAGCTTTATAGATGGTCACATTACCATCCGCGTCCGTCTTCCTCTTAAAGATCCATTTATTTTCTATGGCTCGCCGCTCAACGGGCAAGTCAGTCAAAGTCCATACTTTGTTTTCATACATGGATCCTATCTCGGATTTCATGGCTTCTAGCCATTTGTCGGAATCCGGGCCCGCCATCGCTTCTTCATAGTTCGAAGGTTCACCGTTGTCTAACAGCATGATTTCCAAGACAGGGTTGCCGTACCACTCCGGTGCGGAACGTGTCCTTGTGGACCTTCGAATTTCAGTAGGGGCTTGATCAGAAGTATCTTGATCATTGTCATTAACTTCCTCTCTAGTCGGTGCAGGCACCTCAGGAACATTTTCTTGAGTTGCGCCATTTTCCGGTTCAAGAGGTAATACTTCATCAAGCTCTACTTTCCTCCCACTTACTTCTTTCGAGAGAAACTCTTTCTCCAGAAAGGACCCATTCTTGGCAACAAAGATCTTGCCTTCGGATCTGAGGTAGAAGGTGTACCCAATAGTTTCTTTTGGGTATCCTATGAAGACGCATTTTTCCGACTTGGGTTCGAGCTTTTCAGGTTGAAGTTTCTTGACATAAGCATCGCATCCCCAAACTTTTAGAAACGACATCTTAGGTTTCTTTCCAAACCATAATTCATACGGTGTTGTCTCAACGGATTTCGACGGAGCCCTATTTAAAGTGAATGCGGCAGTCTCTAAAGCATAGCCCCAAAAAGAAAGCGGCGGTAAGAGACATCATAGATCGCACCATATCTAACAGAGTGCGATTACGACGTTCGGACACACCATTACGCTAAGGTGTTCCAGGCGGCGTGAGTTGTGAAACTATTCCACATTTTCTTAAGTGTGCCCCAAACTCGTGACTCAAGTATTCTCCTCCACGATCTGATCATAGAAACTTGATTTTCCTGTCACGTTGTTTTTCAACCTCACTCTGAAATTCCTTGAACTTTTCAAAGGTTTCAGACTTGTGTTCCATTAAGTAGATATACCCATACCTACTTAAATCATCAGTGAGGGTGAGAACATAACGATAGCCACCGCGAGCCTCAACACTCATTGGACCGCACACATCAGTATGTATGATTTCCAATAAGTCGGTTGCTCGCTCCATTGTTCCTGAGAACGGAGTCTTGGTCATTTTACCCATAAGGCATGGTTTGCACGTGTCAAATGATTCATAATCAAGAGACTCTAAAAGTCCATCAGCATGGAGTTTCTTCATGCGTTTGACACCTATGTGACCAAGGCGGCAGTGCCACAAGTATGTGGGACTATCATTATCAACCTTACTTCTTTTGGTACTCACATTATGAACATGTGTAGCATCATGTTCGAGATTCATAAAGAATAAACCATTCACCATGGGAGCATGACCATAAAACATATCTCTCATAAAAATGGAACAACCATTATTCTCAGATTTAAAAGAGTAGCCATCTCGAATTAAACGAGATCCCGATACAATGTTCATGCTCAAAGCTGGCACTAAATAACAATTATTAAGGTTTAAAACTAATCCCGAAGGGAGATGCAGAGGTAGCGTGCCAACGGCGATCACATTGACCTTGGAACCATTCCCGACGCGCATCGTCACCTCGTCCTTCGCCAGTTTCCGCTTATTCCGCAGCCCCTGCTTTGAGTTACAAATGTGAGCAACTGCACCGGTATCAAATACCCAGGAGCTACTACGGGCACTAGTAAGGTACACATCAATTACATGTATATCACATATACCTTTTGTTTTGCCGACCTTCTTATCCGCTAAGTACTTAGGGCAGTTCCGCTTCTAGTGACCGCTTCCCTTGCAATAAAAGCACTCGTCTCGGGCTTGGGTCCATTCTTTGGCTTCTTCCCGGCAGCTTGCTTGCCGGGCGCGGCAACCCCCTTGCCGTCCTTCTTGAAGTTCTTTTTACCCTTGCCTTTCTTGAACTTAGTGGTTTTATTGACCATCAACACTTGATGTTCCTTCCTGACTTCTACCTCTGCTGATTTCAGCATAGCAAATACTTCAGGAATGGTCTTTTCCATCCCCTGCATATTGAAGTTCATCACAAAGCTCTTGTAGCTTGGTGGAAGCGACTGGAGGATTCTGTCAATGACCGCATCATCCGGGAGATTAACTCCCAGCTGAGTCAAGCGGTTATGCAACCCAGACATAGTGAGTATGTGCTCACTGACAGAACTGTTTTCCTCCATCTTACAGCTGAAGAATTTGTCGGAGACTTCATATCTCTCGACCCGGGCATGAGCTTGGAAAACCATTTTCAGCTCTTCGAACATCTCATATGCTCCATGTCTCTCAAAACGCTTTTGGAGCCCCGGCTCTAGGCTGTAAAGCATGCCGCACTGAACGAGGGAGTAGTCATCGAAACGCGCCTGCCAAGCGTTCATAACATCTTGTTCTGCAGGGAGAACGGGTGCGTCACCAAGCGGTGCTTGTAGGACATAATCTTTCTTGGCAGCTATGAGGATGATCCTCAGGTTCCGGACCCAGTCCGTATAGTTGCTGCCATCGTCTTTCAGCTTAGTTTTCTCTAGGAACGCGTTGAAGTTGAGGACTACGTTGGCCATTTGATCTACAAGACATATTGCAAAGATTTTAGACTAAGTTCATGATAATTAAGTTCAACTAATCAAATTATTAGTGAACTCCCGCTTAGATTAGACATCCCTCTAGTCATCTAAGTATTACATGATCCGAGTTAAACTAGACCGTGTCCGATCATCACGTGAGACGGACTAGTCAACATCGGTGAACATCTTCATGTTGATCGTATCTTCTATACGACTCATGCTCGACCTTTCGGTCTTCTGTGTTCCGAGGCCATGTCTGTACATGCTAGGCTCGTCAAGTCAACCTAAGTGTTTGCATGTGTAAATCTGTCTTACACCCGTTGTATGTGAACGTCTGAATAAAACACCCGATCATCACGTGGTGTTTTGAAACAGCGAACTGTCGCAACGGTGCACAGTTAGGGGGAACACTTCTTGAATTTATTGTGAGGGATCATCTTATTTACTACCGTCGTTCTAAGTAAACAAGATGCAAAACATGATAAACATCACATGCAATCAAATAATAAACGTGACATGATATGGCCAATATCACACAGCTCCTTTGATCTCCATCTTGGGGCTCCATGATCATCTTGTCACCGGCTTGACACCATGATCTCCATCATCATGATCTCCATCATCGTGTCTCCATGAAGTTGCTTGCCAACTATTACTTCTACTACTATGGCTAACGCGTTTAGCAATAAAGTAAAGTAATTACATGGCGTTTCTTGATGACACGCAGGTCATATAAAAGAATAAAGACAACTCCTATGGCTCCTGCCGGTTGTCATACTCATCGACATGCAAGTCGTGAATCCTATTACAATAGCATGAACATCTCATACATCACATATAGATCATTCATCATTCATCACAACTTTGGCCATATCATATCACAAACCACTTGCTGCAAAAACAAGTTAGACGTCCTCTAATTGTTGTTGCAAGTTTTACGTGGCTGAATTAGGGTTCTAGCAAGAACGTTTTCTTACCTACGTTAAAGCCACAACGTGATTTGTCAACTTCTATTTACCCTTCATAAGGACCCTGTTCATCGATTCCGCTCCAACTAAAGTAGGAGAGACAGACACCCGCCAGCCACCTTATGCAACTAGTGCATGTTAGTCGGTGGAACTGGTCTCACGTAAGCATACGTGTAAGGTTGGTCTGGGCCGCTTCATCCCACAATACCGCTGAAGCAAGAAAGGACTAGTAACGGCAAGAAAGTTGACAAATCGACGCCCACAACAAATTGTGTTCTACTCGCGCAAGAAGAACTACGCATAGACCTAGCTCATGATGAGACTGTTGGGGAACGTTGTAGAAAACAAAAATTTTCCTACTCGTTTCACCAAGATCATCTAGGAGTTCATCTAGCAACAAGTGATTAGATGCATCTACATACCTTTGTAGATCGCGCACGGAAGCGTTCAAAAGAACAGTGATGATGTAGTCGTACTCGACGTGATCCAAATCACCGATGACCAGCGCCGAACGGACGACACCTCCGCGTTCAACACACGTACGGGACGGGAGACGTCTCCTCCTTCTTGATCCAGCAAGGGGGGAGGAGAGGTTGATGAAGATCCAGCAGCACGACGGCGTGGTGGTGGATGCAGGGCGTCACAGCAGCAGGGCTTCGCCGAGACTACAAGGGAGAGACGTAACGGGGGGAGATGGAGGCACCAGGGGCTGGTTGAAATCCCTCCTCTCCCCCCCACTATATATAGGGGTGCCAGGGGGGCGCCGGCCCTAGTAGATGAGATCTACTAGGGGGGCGGCGGCTAAGGGGAGGTTTCCCTCCCCCCCAAGGCACCTAGGGGTGCCTTCCACCACATGGACTCTTCCATGGTGGAAACCCTAGGCGCATGGGCCTATAGGGGCTGGTGCCCTTGGCCCATCTAGGCCAAGGCGCACCCCCTACAGCCCATGTGGCCCCCCGGGACAGGTGGCCCCACCCGGTGGACCCCCGGGACCTTTCCGGTGGTCCCGGTACAATACCGATAACCCCGAAACTTGTCCCGATGCCCGAAATAGCACTTCCTATATATAATTCTTTACCTCCGGATCATTCCGGAACTCCTCGTGACGTCCGGGATCTCATCCGGGACTCCGAACAACATTCGGGTTTCTGCATATACATATCTTCATAACCCTAGCGTCACCGAACCTTAAGTGTGTAGACCCTACGGGTTCGGGAGACAAGCAGACATGACCGAGACGACTCTCCGGTCAATAACCAACAGCGGGATCTGGATACCCATGTTGGCTCCCACATGCTCCACGATGATCTCATCGGATGAACCACGATGTCGAGGATTTAATCAATCCCGTACGCTATTCCCTTTGTCTATCGATATGTTACTTGCCCGAGATTCGATCCTCGGTATCCCAATACCTTGTTCAATCTCGTTACCGGCAAGTCACTTTACTCGTACCGTAATGCATGATCCCTTGACCAGACGCTTGGTCACTCTGAGCTCATTATGATGATGCATTACCGAGTGGGCCCAGTGATACCTCTCCGTCATACGGAGTGACAAATCCCAGTCTTGATCCATGTCACCCAACAGACACTTTCGGAGATACCCGTAGTCTACCTTTATAGTCACCCAGTTACGTTGTGACGTTTGGCATACCCAAAGCACTCCTACGGTATCCGGGAGTTACACGATCTCATGGTCTAAGGAAAAGATACTTTGACATTGGAAAACTCTAGCAAACGAACTATACGATCTTGTGCTATGTTTAGGATTGGGTCTTGTCCATCACATCATTCTCCTAATGATGTGATCTCGTTATCAATGACATCCAGTGTCCATAGTCAGGAAACCATGACTATCTGTTGATCAACGAGCTAGTCAACTAGAGGCTCACTAGGGACATGTTGGTGTCTGTTATTCACACATGTATTACGATTTCCGGATAACACAATTATAGCATGAATAAAGACAATTATCATGAACGAGGAAATATAATAATAATGCTTTTACTATTGCCTCTAGGGCATATTTCCAACACGGTGGTCGATTGAACTTGAGGGAATATTTTTTCTACCTTTGGCTCCTCGTTGGGTTTGACAGTGCAACTATCCTGGGGTGGTTTTGGTAATTCCTAACAACATATAGCTCATCGAACTAATGCTCTTTCAAGATGATCATTTCAGAAAGCTCAATGATTGGCATGGCATGGACTAGGAATGTGGACCCCTTAAAATGCGAAGGACACACATTGGCTCAAGCTCAAGACTCTACATTTTCATTTTAGTGATCCAAGATCACATTGAGTCCATAGGAAAAGCCAATACTATTAAAAGGGGATGAGGTGTTGCTTAATGGCTTGCTTGCTCAAAGTGCTTAGTGATATGCTCCAAAAGCCCTCAACCACTTTCTCATATCCACATATGTCCCAAACCAAAAGTAAACTCGGCCCCACCGATTTGATCTATCCGGCGCCACCGAGTTCACTTGACATAGCCATAGCCAGAAACCCTAATCAGTCCGGTCTCACCGATAGGGATCTTGGTCTCACTGAGATGGGATTGCAAACTCTCTATTTCCCTTCATAACGTCTCAGTCTAACCGAGATGAGCGATCGGTCCCACCGAGTTTGCAATGCAAACTCTCTGTTTCCCTTTCGTAACGTTTTGGTCTCACCAAAATGAGCGATTCGGTCCCACCGAGTTTGCCTGACCAACTCTCTGTTTTCCTATTACAGAAATCAGTCTTATCGAGTTTATGTGATTGGTCTCACCGAGATTACGTTATGCCCTAACCCTAATGAAATCGGTCCCACCGAGTTGACATGTTGGTCCCACTGAAAATCCTAACATTCACGTTTTGGACTAAATCGGTCTCACCGAGTTTCATGATTCGGTCCCACCAAGTTTGGTAAATTGTGTGTAACGGTTAGATTTTGTGTGGAGGATATATATACCCCTCCACCCACTCTTCATTCGTGGAGAGAGCCATCAGAACATGCCTACACTTCCAACATAATTTTCTGAGAAAGAACCACCTACTCATGTGTTGATTCCAAGATATTCCATTCCAACCACAAGAATCTTGATCTCTAGCCTTCCCCAAGTTTCTTTCCACTCTAATCATCTTTCCACCAAATCCAAATCTGTGTGAGAGAGTTGAGTGTTGGGGACACTATCATTTGAAGCACAAGATCAAGGAGTTCATCATCAACACACCATCCATTACCTTTTGTAGAGTGGTGTCTCCTAGATTGGTTAGGTGTTACTTGGGAGCCTCCGACAAGATTGTGGAGTTGAACCAAGGAGTTTGTACGGGCAAGGAGATCGCCTACTTTGTGAAGATCTACCCTAGTGAGGCAAGTCCTTCGTGGGCAATGGCCATGGTGGGATAGACATGGTTGCTTCTTCATGGACCCTTCGTGGGTGGAGCCCTGATGGCAGCTAGAACTACGTCGGTATTTCCCCAGAGAGGGAGGGATGATGCAGCACAGCAGCGGTAGGTATTTCCCTAAGTTATGAAACCAAGGTCATCGAACCAGTAGGAGAACCAAGCAACACAACGTAAACATCCCCTGCACACAAATAACAACACCTCGCAACCCGACGTGTTAAAGGGGTTGCCAATCCCTTTCAGGTAACGACGCCAGAAATTGGTGCGTGATGGTAAAAAGGTTGTAATAGATTGGATAAATAGATCACAAATAAAATAAAGTGCATCAAAATATTTTTGTATTTTTGGATTAATAGATCTGAAAATAAAAGCAAGGAAAAAGTAGATCACAAAGCAAATATATGAGAAATAAGACCCGGGGGCCGTAGGTTTCACTAGTGGCTTCTCTCGAGAAAAATAGCAAAAGGTCATAAACAAATTATTGTTGGGAAATTGATAGAACTTCAAATAATTATGACGATATCCAGGCAATGATCATTACATACGCATCACGTCCAAGATTAGTAGACCGACTCCTGCCTGCCTCTACTACTATTACTCCACACACCGACCGCTATCCAGTATGCATCTAGTGTATTAAGTTCATGGAAAAATGGAGTAATGCAATAAGAATGATGACATGATGTAGACAAGATCCGTTTATCTATATGGCGGTAGATATAGATCCCGTCCTCTTATCCTTAGTAGCAACGATACATACATGTCGGTTCCCTTTCTGTGACTGGGATCAAGCACCGAGATTAAACCCACTACCGGGCACCTCTTCCCATTGCAAGGTAAATAGATCGAGTTGGCCAGACAAAACCCAAATATCGGAGAAGAAATATGAGGCTATAAGAGATCATGCATAAAAGATATCAAAGAAACTCAAATACTTTCATGGATATAAAAACATAGATCTGGTCATAAACTCGAAGTTCATCGATCCCAACAAACACACCACAAAAGAGTTACATCATATGGATCTCCAAGAGACCATTGTATTGAGGATCAAGAGAGAGAGATGAAGCAATCTAGCTACTAACTACGGACCCGTAGGTCTACAAAGAACTACTCACGCATCATCGGAGAGGCACCAATGGAAGTGGTGAACCCCTCCGTGATGGTGTTTAGATTGGATCTGGTGATTCTGGACTCTGCGGCGGCTGGATGAATATTTCATCGACTCCCATAGGGTTCTGGTATTTTTGGGGTATTTATAGAGCAAAGAGGCGGTCCGGGGGGCACCCGAGGTGGGCACAACCCACCGAGACGTGCCAGGGCCTCCTGGCGCGCCCTGGTGGGTTGTGCCCCCCTCGGGGCACCCCCCAGGTGCAACTAGGGCCCATCTTCTTCCTTTTGGCCCATAAAAATCATCGTAAAGTTTCGTGTCATTTGTACTCCGTTTGATATTGATTTCCTGCAATGTAAGAAACATAGAAAAAACAGGAACTAGCACTGGGCACTATGTCAATAGGTTAGAACCAAAAAATGATAACAAATGACTATAAAACGATTATAAAATATCCAAGATTAATAATAAAACAACATGGAACTATCAAAAATTATAGATACGTTGGAGACGTATTAGTGTCCCCAAGCTTAACTCCTACTCGTCCTCGAGTAGGTTAGTGCTAAAAAACAGAATTTTTTATGTGAAGTGCTGTTCATCAAGTCATATCATATTCTTTTCTTTATAGGATGGACATTTGGACTTTATGTGATTCAAAGCAATAGTGTAGTTTTGACATAATAATTTAGATACTCAAGCATATCAAAAAGCAACCATGTCTTTCAAAATATCAATGCCAAAATAAGTTATCCCTAGCCCATCATGCTCAAACATTGATCCATTCATGAAACACACTCGAATATTAACTATACCCAATCCTTGAGCATGGTCGTATTGCCTCCTAATTGGTGCTTTTTATAAGAGAAGATGGAGACTCAAATTTCAAAATAAAAATTGCATAAAGTAACAGATAGGCCCTTTGTAGAGGGAGGTAGGGATTTGTAGAGGTGCGAGAGCTCAAAGCGAAAAATTTGAGATAAAACATTTTGGGAGGTGTATCCATCCCACCAACAAAAACGACTTAGAGTTCCCAACACTTTCCATGCTAGATATGCCATAGGCGGTTCCCAAAGAGAAAATAAAGTTTATTCCTTTTTCCACCATAACTTTCACTTTCCATGGCTAACCGTATCCACGGGCGCCCTCCATACCAACACTTTCCAAGGAATTTATTATTTGACAACATAAAGTAAATTCATTTTGTTTTTGCATTTTGGGACTGGGCATCCCTAATAACTTTGCCTTACTCTCGTGCAATGACAAGTGAATAAACACTGATATTGAGAATAACACATCTATCATGAAAAATATTAGCCACCCCTCACCGCTCCGCGAGCGAAACAAATAGACAAAAGAGAAGTTTATTTTGAAAATTAGAGATGGCACATGCAAATTTTCTTAGAATAGTAAAAATAATACTGCATATAGGTAGATATAGTGGACTCATGTGGCAAAACTACTTTGAAGGATTTTGGATGCACAAGTAGAGGTCATACTTAGTGCAAAATGAAGGCTCGCAAAAGATTGGGAAGCGACCAACCAAGAAACGAATAATATCATAAGCAATCAATAAGCATAATTAACATCGAATAATGCACCACAAGTAGGATATAATTTCATTGCATGATTATTGACTTTCATGCATGCATAGGGAATCACAAACCTTAACGCCAATATTCCCACTAAATCACGATTACTCGTCAAGATGACTCACATATCACATCATCATATCTCAAAACTATTACTAAGAATCAAGTTTATTTTGTCGAATGATCTTCATGACATTTTGTTTACTTTATCCTTCTTGGATATCTATCACTTTTCAACTAATTTTCATGAGTTGCTTTTCATAAGCACAACCAAATATAAGTGAAGATCATGAGCATAACAAATTTTCTTTCTCTCAAAATAATTTAAGTGAAGCAAGAGGCAATTTATTCAAAATTTTACTAACTCTCCAATAAATCTAAGTGAAGCAAGAGAGCTTTTCTTAAAAAAATACTAAGCACACCGTGCTCAAAAAAATATAAGTGAAGCACTAGAGCAAGTCCTAGCTCATAAAAGATTTAAGTGAAGCATAGAGAGCAATTCTAACAAGTCATGACATAATTTTGGATCTCTCAAATAGGTGTGTCCATCAAGGATTGATAACTTAAAACAAAAAAATAAAACAAGCAAAGACACATATCATACAAGACGCTCCAAGCAAAACGCATATCATGTGACGAATAAAAATATAGTCGCGAGTAAAATACGATAGTTGTTCGAAGAAAGCGGGGATGCCACTCGGGGGCATCCCTAAGCTTAGTTGGTTGCTCATTCTTGGATAATAGATTGGGATGCAGGGGCATATCCAAGCTTAGGCTCTTACATCCTTCCTTCATCCATCGTAAGATAACCAAAACTTCAAAACTTCAATCACACAAAACTCAACAAAGCCTTCGTGAGATCCGTCAGTATAAGAATAATGAATCACTACTATAAGTGCTAAATCAAACCAATTCATATTTTGTTTTTGTATTATATCTACCGTATTCCAACTTTTGTATGGCAAAAACTCATCAAAGAAAACCATAGAGCCATCAAAATAAGCACACAACACAAAGAAAACAGAATCTGTCAAAACAGAACGGTTTGTAGAAATCTGACTATTTTCAATACTTTTGTAACTTCAAAAACTCTGAAAAATTAGGACGGCCTGAGAAATTTGTATATTGATATACTGCAGTTGGAATGCGTATTTTATCTCTATCTGGTAAAAGATGAAAATTAATTTCGTGAGCGCAAACTTTCTGTTTTTTCCAGCAAGATCAAACAACTATTACCCAAGAAGATCCTAAAGGCTTTACTTGGCACAAACACTAAGTAAAACATAAAAAACACAATCATAACAGTAGCATAATTGTTCTAACACACAAGAACAGGAAGCAAAAAGCAAAAATATATTTTATTCATTGGGTTGCGTCCCAACAAGCGCTATAGCTTTACGCCCTTAGCTAGGCATATAGCAAGGATCTAAGTTTTGTCATCCTTGTCCAACTCTTCAATCAACCACTTAAAATCCCTCAAAGATTTAGCATAAGGATTTTCAATAACAACACTCCTAGGGATAAATTCAAAGATTTCATTCTTGCAAAAAGGATCTCTTATCACTTCAACAAAATCAGGGTGGATACTAATCATCTTAAGATCTCCTTTATTGCTATCACTAGAAGTTGCACCCTTGTTTCTGGATCTCCTACTCTTTACGGGAGTTTCCTCAATAATTTTCGTGGTAGTAAAAGTCGTGCTTAAATTACTAAAGATTTCTTCCAATTTATTAATCTGAGACGGACTTTCTTCTATTCTTTCATGGATCAAGGTACCCCTCTCTTTTAACAACTTAAAAATATTGCCCTCCTTTGACCCAAGATTAGTAGCAAAATTATGCATCTTTTTATGTATAATTTCCATATTATTTTCCGTGAGCATTTTCTTTTCAATAGCATCTAGTCTTTCCATAACATGCTCAAGAGTCAAAATTGTTTCATTAACCATAAGAGGTGGTGAGCCCACTAAATTTCCCATGTCATTAAGAGCATCAAGAGGGGGACTCATTAAGAAATTTCCACCGGTAATCCTATCAAGGACAAATCTATACCAAGTGGTGATGCCAACTTAAAAACAACGCAAAAGCACAATGGTAGATTGCTTACGGATAGATCTATTATGAGCATTGCAAATTCCATACCAAGCATCTTTTAAACTTTCTCCTCCCCTTTGTTTAAAGTTGAGAACCTCGTTCTCGGGAGTGCAAGCAATAGAGGAGGAATTATCCATAACGGCAAACAAGATCTCACACGCAAAAACAGATCCGACAAGAAAACGTCGAACGAAACAAGAGAGGTGAATAAACAACAATTTTTTGTGAAGTGGGGGAGAGGAAAACGAGAGGAAAATGGTGAATAATGTAAATTTCAAGGAGATGAGATTTGCGATTAGGAACCTGGTTATGTTGAAGATACTCCCCGGCAATGGCGCCAGAAATTCTCCTTGATGGCAGCTGGAACTACGTCGGTATTTCCCCAGAGAGGGAGGGATGATGCAGCACATCGGCGGTAGGTATTTCCCTCAGTTATGAAACCAAGGTTATCGAACTAGTAGGAGAACCAAGCAATACAACGTAAACAGCCCCTGCACACAAATAACAACACCTCGCAACCCGACATGTTAAAGGGGTTGTCAACCCCTTTCGGGTAACGGCGCCAGAAATTGGTGCGTGATGGTAAAAAGGTTGTAATAGATTGTATAAATATATCGGAAATAAAATAAAGTACAACAAAGTATTTCTGTATTTTTTGTTTAATAGATTTGAAATAAAAGTAATGAAAAAGTATACCATAAAGCAAATATATGAGAAATAAGACCCGGGGGCCGTAGGTTTCACTAGTGGCTTCTCTTGAGAAAAATAGCAAATGGTGGGTAAACAAATTACTGTTGGGCAATAGATAGAACTTCAAATAATTATGACGATATCCAGGCAATGATCATTACATAGGAATCACATCCAAGATTAGTAGACCGACTCCTGCCTACATCTACTACTATTACTCCACACATCGACCGCTATCCAGCATGCATCTAGTGTATTAAGTTGATGGAAAAATGGAGTAATGCAATAAGAACGATGATATGATGTAGACAAGATCCGTTTATCTATATGGCGGTAGATATAGATCTCGTCTTTTTATCATTAGTAGCAATGATACATACGTGTCGGTTCCCTTTCTGTCACTGGGATCAAGCACCGTAAGATCGAACCCACTACCGGGCACCTCTTCCCATTGCAAGATAAACAGATCGAGTTGGCCAGACAAAACCCAAATATCGGAGAAGAAATACGAGGCTATAAGAGGTCAAAGAAACTCAAATACTTTCATGGATATAAAAACGTAGATCTGGTCATAAACTCGAAGTTCATCGATCCCAACAGACACACCGCAAAAGTGTTACATCATATGTATCTCCAAGAGACCATTGTATTGAGGATCAAGAGAGAGCGAGAGAGAGATGAAGCCATCTAGCTACTAACTACGGACCCGAAGGTCTACAAAGAACTACTCATGCATCATCGGAGAGGCACCAATGGAAGTGGTGAACCCCTCCGCGATGGTGTTTAGATTGGATCTGGTGATTCTGGACTCTGCGGCGGCTGGATGAATATTTCGTCTACTCCCCTAGGGTTTTGGTATTTTAGGGGTATTTATGGAGGAAAGAGGCGGTCCAGGGGGCACCCAAGGTGGGCACAACCCACCGGGGTGCGCCAGGGACTCCTGGCGCACCCTAGTGGGTTGTGACCCCCTCGGGGCACCCCCAGGTGCAACCAGGGCCCATCTGCTTCCTTTTGGCCCATAAAAATCATCGTAAAGTTTCGTGCCATTTGGACTCCGTTTGATCTTGATTTCGTGCGATGTAAAAAACATGGAAAAAACAGGAACTGGCACTGGGCACTATATCAATAGCTTAGTACCAAAAAATGATATAAAATGATTATAAAACATCCAAGATTGATAATAAAACAACATGGAACAATAAAAAATTATAGATACATTGGAGACGTATCAAGCCCTCCGTGCACTCGCGCAACCGTTACCCTTCGTGGGTTGAAGTCTCCATCAACGAGGATGTACGATAGCACCACCTATCGGAACCACGCCAAAAATCTCCGTGTCTACATTGCGTTTGCTCCCTCCAAATTCCTCCCTTTACCTTCATGTGCAATGTTTTTACATTCCGTTGTTATACTCTTAGACTTGCATGTGTAGGTTGATTGCTTGACTTGTGCTAAGTTGCTAAAATCTACCAAGACTTAAAATTGGGAAAAGGATATATTTTTATTTGGTCAAGTAGTGTAAGTGCATCTAGTGCCACCCCTAGTTGGTTTTGGAGTATTGACAACAAACCTAGTTGAGGGACTAATGTGTTTGTGAGAATTGCAGGATAACACATGTAGAAGTCCCTCATTGATTTGGTTTTACTACCAGAGATGACCCCTAAAAATGTATGAAGACATTGAAGTCAAAGGTGGTATATGAAGATATTCACATTGAAGACTATGACAAAAGAAGACACGTTATGAAGCCTATGGAGCTCGAAGACTTAGATCTTTCGTAGTTCTTTTTCTTTTGTGTTGAGTCATAGGAACCACTGTACTGTTAAGTGGGGTCCACGAGAACCAGTCAGAATGACTGAAGTGATGCCTAAACCAAAAACCTATGTCTTCGAGTGAAGACAATGAGAGCGAATCTTGTCCAGAGCCGGACAAGTCAGCTTTGCTTGTAGCCCAAGTAAAGTTGCCATGAGAGTTTGAAATCTGACCGTTGAGACATGTGTCAGTTCCTTAGTGACCCAGGGTCATTTCAGACAAATCAGGTCGGGTTGCCAAGTGGCTATAAATAGCCCACCCCCTACAACCATAAACGGTTGGCTGCTCAGATTGAGAGTACGGCTTTTGTCGTTTGAGAGCAACCCACCTCGAAGCCTTTGAGAGAGAGAATTCCTTGCGAGGATAAAGCCCTAACCACCCAGAGCCAGAGAACATTGGGCATCACTTAAGTCTTCTTGTCTGTGTGATCTGAAGACTTATTACACTTGAGGACTATGCATCCCCAGACGGTTAGGCGTCGCGTTCAGAGCATCCAAGAGACATTGTGGATTGCCAGTGAACGAAGTCTGTGAAGGTTTGGGAGTCTACCTTGAAGACTTACCAGAGTGATTGGGCGAGGACTATGTGACCTTAGCTCAAGGAGAATACGGTGAGGACTTGGTGTCCTGAGCTGCGTGTTCAGGACTGGGTGTCCGGGACTGTGTGTCCTAAGGTTTAAATACCTAGCCGCTCCAACCAGACGTACAGTTGTCACAGCAACTGGAACTGGTCCAACACATCATTGTCTTCAACGAGTCACTGGTTTCATCTTCACTTCCTTTTACTTACTGATCACTCATTGTGAAGTCATTGCGTGTCTGTTCTATCTTTTGTCTTCACAACGTGAGTGTATGATCTGTTTGGCTTCATAGTATCTTCCTACCTGATCCTAATTACACTACAGCTATTTGTCACTGTGCTTTCACTCTGTTGATACTTGACCATGGCTTGCCTAGTGTAGTCTAACTTCCGCTGCATAGTAATAGGCATATCTCTATTGTTTGTCTTCATAACTTCCATGTTTTGAAGACTTTCATAAAAATCGCCTATTCACCCCCCCTCTAGTCGATATAATGCACTTTCAATTGGTATCAGAGTAAGGTGCTCCCTTGTTCTGTGTGATTCGGTTTAACCACCTGGAGTTTAAGCTATGTTGACTGCAGGGATAATTAAAGTCTCCGCTGCGTTCCCCGTCTTCGATGGAACTGAATATCCCTACTGGAAGAATAAGATGCGTATGCATCTTGAAGCCATTGACGTCGACCTATGGTATGTCATCGAGAACGGCGTTCCCAAGGCTGGAGAAGGTGTCACTGCTGCTGATGTCAAGAAATTCGTTCAACTGGGCTCTACTGCCAAGAACATCATCTGTGGTCATCTGACCAAAGGACAGTATGGCCATGTGAGTGCTTTGAAGACATCCAAGCTGGTCTGGGACTGGCTCTCCAAGGTCAATGAAGGCATCTCAACCCAGAGAGATCAAAGAATCAGTGTCCTTCGCAATCTCTTCAACCGCTTCAAGCGAAATGACAATGAGAATGTCCAGCACACATTTGACAGACTCACTGCCATCACAAATGAGCTTCAAGCCCTCGGTGCTACTGAGATCACCAAACATGAAGTCGTCAAGACGCTGCTGAGATCACTTGATAGTTCGTTTGACATCCTAGCCCTGATGATTCAAGAACGTCCTGATTTCAAGACACTCGATCCATCTGACATACTTGAGAGGCTCAACACACATGAGTTTCAGCTTTCTGAGAAAAGAGATATCTACGGTCCAAACTATGGGCGAACTCGTGCCTTGAAGGCAAAAGCTGTTTCCTCATCTGAAGAAGAATCTGACAGCAGTTCTGATGATCCTGAAGACATTGGAAGGGAACTTGCAATGCTAGTGAAGAAGTTCCAAAAATTCACCAAGAAGAAAGGCTTCAGAAAGTCTTCACGATCAAGCTCAAGGAATGATGAAGCTTCTGCTCATGACTACAAGAAGAAAACATGCCACAAGTGCAAGAAAACTGGACACTTCATCTCTGAGTGTCCACAGTGGGACAATGAGAACAGAAAGAAGAAGAAGAGCAAGGAATATGACTCTGACGACAAGAAGAAGAAGAAGAAATACACAAAGTCTTCTTCCAAGTCTTCCTCAAAGTCTTCATCACACAAGAAGAGCTCATCTGGCAAGGCACGTGCGTTTGTTGGCAAGGAAATGGATTCAGAGGAGGAGTCTGCTTCTGAGGAGGCAGAGGTGGAGTCTGAGGAGGAGTCTGATTCTGGCATTGCAAGTCTGGCTACAGCATACGTCGCCAAGTCCATCTTCAACACTGAAGACAATGACTTCATCACCGACACCGATGCAAATGACAAGGACTACTCCACTCCTACCTACTGCTTCATGGCACGCGGTGCCAAGGTAAACAAACGCACTACTCACTATCAAACATCTAATGACGATGACTCTGATTGTGATTCAAAACCCAGTTACAAAACACTTGCTAAAATTGCAACTGAACAACAGAAAGCCATGGAACATATTCAAAAACTGTTAGACAGAAGCGATGATCTGTTGGGTGCTGAAATGACTCGATCTGAATCCTTAATTGAAGACATAAAAAATCTTCATGTTAAGTATCAGGAACTTGAAGATCGTCATGATACTCTCTCAACAACTCATGAAAAGCTTTCCTATGATTATCTTCAAAGGAAGCAAGAACTTGAGAAATTGAGAGCGGCTCATGAAGATCTTCAAAAGGAAAACGAGTCACTTCGCGTCGAACAGATCAGTTCCGCTCAGGAAGGATTTGAACCACCTTGTCTTAAATGCATTGAGCGTGATAATGCTACTTCTGTTGCTGAATGTTCCACTGCTACTGCTGTTGCAATATCTTCAACTGTTGATGTGGTAACTAACCCCTCTGCTGAGGATACCACTGCTATTGCTGATGAGAATGCTAGGTTGAAGACATTGCTTGAAACAGGGATGTACAAAAGTCTTAAAGGACATCAGACATTATGTGATGTCCTCAAGAAGCAGATTCTGAACCGAAACCCTAGGAAAGAGGATGTTGGGTTCGTAAGGAAAATAAATGCAGATGGCTCCTACTGGAAACCTGAGCAGTACCCCAAAACCAAGTGGGTTGCTGCAAAGGAACCTTCAGCAGATCCATCCAATTTATCTGGCTTCATTTGTGCTAACCCCATTATCATTGATGAATTCTTTGATGCAAACTATATACTGTTTAAGAATCAGAATGGTGAAGTGTTTGCCAGGTACATTGGTACTAACTGCAGGAATGGACCGCCTATGAAGAAGATCTGGGTTCCGAAAAAGTGTCTGGCAAATGTTCCTGTGAATGTCTTCCTGACACCTCACTTGAAGAAGACAAACCTTAGACCAAAGGCTTCATACGGTCCAAAGGCTTCATACGGTCCAAAGGCTTCATACAAACAGAGGACTCACCTGAGTCGCACTAACACAAATGTTTTGCAGGGAGACCATACTCAGTCATATGAATATGAGAGCGGTTCATCAAACCGCTATGTTCATAAGACCAAGAACTATTCTGCTTATTCTTATGAGTACTATTGTCCACCTGCAAGACTGTTTGCTAAGGCTTCAAAGCCAAAATTCTCAGATGCTGCACTTAGACTTATTGCTTCTAAGCCACCCTTGAAGATGTGGGTGGTTAAGAAAGCTTAACTCTCTTTTGCAGGGAAAGGTCTCCAGCAGAAAACCAAAATCTTCTGACGCTATTGCTGGGGACCTTAAAAATCTTGTAGGGCGCAAGATAAAATGCCCGAATGGCATCATTATGTACTTCGTTCCTGAATCGCATGCTACTCTCCCTATTAGTCCTAATCTGGATCTAAGTTTTCATAACCCACTAGTTCGTCAAATGTTTTTGCTTCACAATTTTCTTCATGAAGCCTACCCCCTAACTGCACTATAGGGTACGACACCGGTGTCTTCAAAGTCTTCAGAATGGATTATTGACAGTGTGTGTACAAATCACATGACTGGCAAAAGAAGCCTTCTTATGGACTCAACCTTATGTCCATCCGACAAGAGCCACATCACATTTGCTGACACTGGTAAAAGTAAGGTATTGGGTCTAGGTAGAGTTGCAATCTCAAAGGATCAACACATGGATAAAGTCATGCTTGTTGAATCCCTTGGTTTCAACTTAATGTCTGTCTCAATGCTTTGCGGTTTGAACATGGTCGTAATATTTGGAAAATATCGTTGCCTGGTACTAATGGAATCTGACAAGTCTCTAGTGTTTGAAGGGTATCGTAAAGATGATTTGTATGTGGTAAATTTCTCAGAAGGGCAACAAATTGCAGTATGTCTTCTTGCAAAAGCTTCAGAATGCTGGCTTTGGCATCGGAGGCTTGGGCATGCTGGCATGAGGAACCTTCACACCCTTGCAAAGAAGAAACATGTCATAGGCATCGAGGGCGTCAAGTTCAAGAAAGATCACTTATGCGGTGCCTGTGAAGTAGGGAAGATGACGAGGGCAAAACATCCCTCGAAGACAATCATGACCACTACTCGACCCTTCGAACTGCTTCACATGGACCTTTTTGGTCCCACTCACTACTCAACTTTTACTACTACTGCTTGCCTCTATGGCTTTGTCATTGTTGATGATTACTCTAGATATACTTGGGTGCACATAATCCTTTACAAGACTGAAGTGCAGGATGTCTTCAGACGCTTCGCCAATCGAGCCATGAACAATTACGGCGCCAAGATAAAGCACATCAGAAGTGACAATGGCACTGAATTCAAGAACACTGGCCTTGATACATATCTTGATACCTTGGGCATCACACATGAATTCTCAGCTCCGTACACGCCACAGCAGAACGGCGTCGTCGAACGCAAGAACAGAACACTCCTTGAGATGGCCAGAACGATGCTAGATGAATACAAGACTCCAAGAAAGTTCTGGACTGAAGCCATTAACACTGCATGCCATACAATCAATCGTGTTTATCTTCACAAGCTTCTGAACAAGACATCTTATGAACTCCTAACTGGCAAGAAGCCAAATGTCAGTTACTTCAGAGTATTTGGCGCAAGGTGCTGGATCAAGGACCCACACCACACCTCAAAGTTTGCACCAAAAGCACATGAGGGTCTTATGCTTGGATATGGAAAGGATTCGCACTCCTACAGAGTCTTCAATCTCTTTCATTACAAAGTGGTTGAAACAGTGGATGTGCGGTTCGATGAGACAAATGGTTCACAAAGAGAGCAACTGCCAAATGTGCTAGATGAAATTCCAGCTAGTGAATCAATCAAGCTAATGGGAACTAGAGAGATTATACCTTCTGAAGCTCATCCTGAAGAAGAACTTATCATCTTAGCACCTGATCAACATGAAGACAATGCTCAGCCTGAAGATATTCCTCCCAACAACAACACAGATCAGCAAGAGCAAAGTCTTCGCCCTGTACATCCTCGTGTTGCCAATGAAGTGCAGATTGAAAGAATAATTGATAGCATCAATGCACCTGGTCCACTCACTCGTTCAAGGGCAACTCATCTAGCAAATTTCTGTGGGCACTTCGCATTCGTCTCAATATCAGAACCCAAGAAAGTTGAAGAAGCCTTCATGGAACCTGAATGGATTCAAGCTAAGCAAGAAGAGCTTCAACAGTTTGAGCTGAATAATGTATGCGAACTGGTTAAGCGTCCTGATCCACGGAAGCACAACATAATAGGCACCAAATGGATATACCGCAACAAGCAAGATGAGCATGGTCAAGTTGTCAGAAACAAAGCTCGTCTCATTGCTCAAGGATATACTCAAGTGGAAGGCATTGACTTCGATGAAACATTTGCTCCTGTGGCTAGGCTTGAAGCCATACGCATACTGCTGGCCTATGCAAATCATCATAACATTCTTCTATATCAAATGGATGTGAAGAGTGCCTTTCTCAATGGCAAGATTGAAGAAGAAGTATATGTTGCACAACCGCCTGGCTTTGAAAATCCAAAACATCCTGACATGGTATACAAGCTCAACAAGGCACTGTATGGCCTCAAACAAGCCCCTAGGGCCTGGTATGACACACTCAAATACTTCCTGAAGAGCAAAGGCTTCATACCTGGTTCCCTAGATCCCACTCTTTTCACGAAGACATATGATGGTGAACTGTTTGTGTGCCAAATATATGTGGATGACATTATCTTCGGCTGCACAAATTAGAAGTACAGTGAAGAGTTTGGATATATGATGCAAGAGCAATATCAGATGTCCATGATGGGGGATCTGAAGTTCTTCCTTGGTCTTCAAATACGACAACAACGCAATGGCATCTTCATATCTCAAGAGAAGTATCTCAAAGATTGCCTGAAGAAGTTCGGTATGCAAGACTGCAAAGGCTTCACAACACCAATGCCAGCCAAACATCATCTGGGTCCTGACGACAATGGTAAAGAGTTCGATCAAAAGGTATACCGCTCCATGATTGGTTCTTTACTTTATTTATGTGCATCTAGGCCAGATATCATGCTTAGTGTTTGCATGTGTGCTCGATTTCAAGCGGCACCAAAGGAGTCGCATCACTTAGCTGTGAAGCGAATTCTTCGATATTTGGCTCACACCCCAACTCTAGGATTATGGTATCCAAAGGGCTCAGAGTTTGATTTGGTTGGATTCTCGGATGCTGATTATGCTGGTGACAAAGTTGATCGCAAGTCTACATCAGGCACATGTCACTTTCTGGGACGATCACTTGTATGTTGGTCTTCAAAGAAGCAGAACTGTGTATCTCTCTCCACTGCTGAATCTGAATACATTGCTGCTGGATCTTGCTGCGCTCAGCTTCTGTGGATGAAGCAAACACTCAAGGACTATGGCATTCATCTGAAGCAAGTGCCACTTTACTGCGACAACGAAAGCGCCATCAAGATTGCCAACAATCCAGTTCAGCACCCAAAGACAAAGCACATTGAAATTCGTCATCACTTTCTCAGAGATCATGTTGTGAAGGAAGACATTGATATCATACACGTCAATACTGAAGAGCAATTGGCAGATATCTTCACCAAGCCCTTGGATGAGAAGAGATTTTGCAAGTTACGGTGTGAGCTAAATATCTTGGAATCCTCAAATGTCATGTGATCAGGCACACATCCTAGCACTTATGCATATTGATGACTTAGTTGTGCATCACTTGAAGTAACATATATCTTCAATCAATGAAGACATACATTCTAAGTGTGAATACATTAATGTGGAAATTGACTTCAGAACGCCACGATAATTGTGCGCCGTGTCTGGGTCTAATACTTCCTATATGGTGGGTAACGCCACCACCAAACGTTCTATTTTGAAGTGTTTCACTCTTGGCGTTACCTTGCAATGTCTTCATATTTGGTTTGGCTTCAATCTTAACATGTCTTCGTGATTATCTTCACTATGTTGATTGTATAGATATATATATACTAGTGTTCTGTCCTCTACAACATTCACTTATAGCTATGTCTTCTTGGTTGAATCTTTTTGAACTAAGTGAATGTGATCGGACCCTAATCTCTCTATGCTTTCTATCTCAAATTCTATCTCTCCAAGTCATATGCATTCTATTGAAACTGTCGAATGTCTTCTCTGCGTCCTTGTCAGCAGAAGACACAGAGACAATCTTTAAAACCATTTTCAATGCTCATTCATCCACAAGAAATCCGGAGAAGTAGGAACGACCGCCCAACAATCCAGGCATGCGTGGGATGTGGAACTGCCCCCAAAATACCACATGATGGCCACGTGCTACTCAGATGCGAATCGCCAGGGGCACCTAAGTAATAGCGCAGTGCCGCCCCTGCGCCTATAAATTCACACTTACCGCGGTCATTATCTCCTTCTTCCACCCTCGCACGAACCCTAGCGCCACCGCTAGCTCTCGACGACGCCGGCGACGAAGTGCTTTGCTGCCGCAACCTCTCCGACGCCGTCTTCACGCCGATCGCGGACATCGTCCTCTCCGCCGTCGCCGTAGGTGTCTTCTGTCACCAAGTTAGGGCACGGAGGATTGAACTGCTCGGCATCATCTCCCACTCCGTCTGGCAGTTCCAAGTGTGGTAAATAAAACTTCTTTTTACAGCCCCTTTTGATCTCATGGTTCTGTCACTTTCTACCATAAGAAGTTTCTCTTCACACAAGTTAGATCTCTCAATCTGCATCTCATAACATGCCTAGTATATTCACTTGTGCTTCATGAAGTAGTTAGATTCCTCACTTGTACTGATATGTGGGTTCGTACAAATCTAGAACCAACTTCTTATCTATGAGTGAATGTCTTCGCACGATGAGTTCAATGTCTTCTAAGCTGATTAATCTTCAAAACCTTCTGAGAATGCATATGACCTCTTCTCCTTCCCTCGCACCCTAATGCTGTCACAGGTACATGTTCGTGGGAGAATCCTTTGGTTCTCATAGTCTGCATTCATTTGCAGAGTTCTTACAGCATCACATAAATTCTCCTGAAGCCAGTTCCTGTTGGTCCAGCAAAAGAAAACCTTTGAAGCCTTTGAACGTCTTGAAGCCCTCCAAGTTAAGGTTTATGGCTTCAGAAACAGCAGCAAGGAAGGGGGGCAGACAGAGACGTGGACAAACATCCAAAGATCTGCCTGATGAACTGGCAGAAATGTACAAAACAGATCCTGAAGAGAATTATGGTCAGCGCAAGACCCGAATCCAATGGATTCGACGCTATTGGGCAGAACAATGGTTCCAATACCGCTTCGTCACCCAGGAGTATGCTGAGAAAAGTGCCATCAAGAGACCGTGGGGGACATCCTTTACAAGAACCTCATACCCAGGACCAGAGATGAAGCCATTGCTCAAGGCTTCTACCCATGCATGGTCCGAGGACCACAGCCTGCTGAAGCACATCCGTCGTCACTACTCTGGTGTTGTGACGACAATCTGTTCAAGCGCAACTTCCAGTTTGCCCAGAACTCAGCGAAGCAGAACAAGAAGAAGTTGGGGTTAGACTTCAATCCTGGTCCCTCTGCACCAAGGGCAGATGGCACACGCGACGCAGAACCCAATATCATCGGTCCGTATGCCAACCTTGAGGGCATCATCACCCGCATCTTAGTCCAAGGGACTGCCGTGAATGACCCTCCAGCTGACTCTGAGTCTGATGAAGCTCCTGCTGTACCGAAGCCAAAGCAGTCGAAGAAGCCAAAAGCTTCAAAGCCGGCCCCTTCACCAAAAATCTCAAGGGCGAAGCCATTGGCAACTGCACCTCCTGAAGACAGTATGCAGTCTGAAGACGTATCCCGCGTCTCCAAGCCCCAGAAGGCCAAGATGCCTCAGCCACACACCAGCAAAGAGCTCACAGCTGCTGCCATTCTGTGCAGTGAAGCCATTGATGTGTCAAGTGATGAAGATCTTGGAGATGACGCTCTCGAGCAGCTCATCAAGAGCAAAGAAGAAGCTGAAATCTTCAATAATTTGCCTCTCTTTGATGTCGCCGTCATCCACAACTTCATCGACAAATGGTTTGCCACACCAAACATCAGCTTCGAACATCTGCAGCTGCCCGTTGGCCTCAGCGTCACCTTCCAAGGCGCTATTGCTTCAGAACTTGCAATTGCCCATCGCATTGTTGAACTGAAGCAGAAAATTGATCATGAAAAGGCTCAGTTCAAGAAGCATATGGCCAAGCTCAGCGTGCAAGAAGTGAAGAGCTTCAAGATCATGTTGCACGAACTAAAGGAAAACTTTCTGAAGAAGCGTGCAGAAGCTCAAGGTTCGCGGGAGAGAATGAAGACTCTGGCAGACAGATGTGTGCAGGCCTACAATGAGGCTGAGAAGCGCAAGGCACTTGGGCGTCCTGACATCGACCCCAAGATGGCCGCAAAGAAAAAGAAGAAGACTGTTCCAGCTGAGCAAGAGGCACCAAGGCAGGAAGCAGTTCCGCTTGTCTTCCCAACTGCAACGACTGGCTCGAAGCCAAAGAGCCGGTCAACAGCTTCAGAGCTCAAGAAGACAAGAACTACTGAGGCTGAAGCCAGGAAGAGGAAAAGCTCTGAAGCCTCTCCTACTGCCCCCAGCAAGAAAAAGAGAAAGACCAAGAAATCTCGGGCTGCTCCCACAGAGCCCTTGATAGTTGAACCTATTTCTATGGTTCACCCTGACGCGGAACGTCAACTGACGGTGCATGAGCCTGATTCCACAGAGGCTCCTGTTCCTGAAGACATTCCAGCAGCTGATCCCATCGCTGCTGAAGACATTGGTCATCGTGACAATGTAGAAGATGATGCAGCCCTTCCTCAATTAGAACACAATGAACTCATCAGCATTGGTCGTCCACTGACGCCAATTGCATAGGATGCTTCATGGGCGGATCGCCCTCAAGAGGAAGAAGAAAATGAGGCCCAGCCCACTCCAACCCCACAGGCATCGTCTGCATTCCGCAGGCTTCGCAAAGGTCTAAGGCCTCAAGTCTATGCTGAAGACATTCCGGCTGCATCAGCCGCAGAAGAAGCACCACAAGAGCCAACTCCTATGCTCCACCAAGAAGCAGTTCTCCAGGAGAACGTGCTTGTGACCGACCCTCCAGCTAGTCAAGCGGAGGCTGAAAATATTGAGGCTTCCACAACCAACACTGAAGCCAATGTGGAGCCCTCCCCACCAAAAGCTTCAGAAGACAGCGAAGCTACTGATCCAGACACTTCTATTCCTGAGTCTGCTGCAGGTCCTCAATTTGATTACCATGTTGAGCACAGGCCTCATGTCCAGAAGCCAGTCCCAAGGCTGCCGAGGTTCCCAGGTCCTGCATCAGCACCTGGCTCCTTTAACATCAATAGCTTCAAGGCAGATAATACGTTCTTCAACAGCTCCAAGAACCCCTATTCAAGGGAAAGGATTTCATCAGATAGGTTCTGGAGCTATCCTCAGCGCAGCTACTATTCATGCATCCTATACAACCAAGGTCGCATCTTCCCGCACAAGCGCCTTGATGTTGAAGCCATTGCTGGTCTGCCCTATTTAGAGGAAGCGTTGGATTGCTTCAAGCAAGTGGGTCTGCTGCAGTTTGTAACTGATGAAGAGCACTGGAATGAAGAGCTTCTGCTACAATTCTATGCCACCCTCCACATCAAAGGATACAAAAGAGATCCGAAGACTTGGGCCCTGGAGTGGATGACCGGCAATGTCCATCATGAAGCCAATGCATTTGATATCATTGAGCTCACCGGCCTGCCCACTCCTGGCGAATTCTTCGAGGAAGGTTGTCCACTACACACTGAAGCTCTTGAGAGCATATTCCAGAGGCCTGAACCGAATATGAGTCAAATGCTCTCCATGATGAAACCATTGCCCCACGATGCTCCTTATCCAACAGAGTTCTTCGTTGAAGACTTTGAGTACCTGCCCAGAACCATCTATCACATTATCCGGCGGACTCTCTGGCCTATCAAAGGGCACTCTCCAAATGCCAAGATCGAGGGTGCAATGAAGACTCTGATATTGTGTATCCTTCATGGCAAATGCTTCAACGCACAGGACTTCTTCATACGCCAACTTGCTGCATCAGGCTCAGATTTACTTGGTTTGAAGTTCTATGCTCCTTGGGTAATGAGACTGATCAAGCTTCACTCTGCGATCTCATATCAGCCCTCAGCCCGCAACCATCAGATCTTCTTGCCAGATGTGGATACCTCTGCTGAAGTTATATATCCTGAGCCTGCCAAGCAACCTTTGAGTCTTCAGAATGCAGAACACCAGAGCTTCACTCAGAATGTTGAAGGTGTTGAAGCCATCTCCAGGGTGTATCCTTTGGCTGGCACTACACGTGCACCACACCCTGCTTCAACTGAAGCCACTGACAGTGCCACTGCTTCAAGACCCAAGAAGCACACTCGTGTTCTCAACGACCGAGAGCTTCTTGTGGCCCTTCATCAAAAGCAGGATAGGCATCATGACTGGTTGAAGAGACAGATGAAGAGCCTCTTGGTGGATGTAAATCGCATCCGAAATCTTGCCACCAAGAACGCTTTCGTTGCCCATGAAACCTGTCGCCGCACATGGAAAGGGCTAACGATGATGCTTTCTGAAGCTGATCTTCAAGAGGATGGCTTCACTGAGAGATTCAAGTTTGACTCCACACCTCCTCGAAGAGCTGTGCTGCTGGGGACTCCATCTCTTGAAGACTCTGAGTTTTCTTCCTCTGCTGCCACAGTCACTGCCAGAATCATTGAGGAAGAAGACGATGCTACCTCACCGCCACCTGCTTCAGCACCTCCAAGCTATTCTACACCGCCAAACAACGCCAACAACCCTGCTACTTCATCTACTCCTCATAGGGACGAGTAGAGCCTCTATGTCTTCAAACCTTTTTGGTCATTACTGACAAAAGGGGGAGAAGCATATGAGATTGATAGTCTTCAAGCGGGTTCATATGGGCGGGTGCCTTATATTTTGCTTCATGCTTACAACTCTCGTTTTTTTGCTACATTTGGTTCTTATGAGTTGTAACACTTAAACCAGATGGTCGTCTGCTACTTGTTTGCCACCCTGTTATGCGAAGATAAATTCCGCATGTGCGACGATAAATTCCGCACTTATCTCATTCTGCAGACGTCCATTTTCCATTATGCATGTCATTATTGTCATATACTTTCACATGCATAGTGGATTGTCATCATAAGCTGAAGTGGATCTCCACAAGTACAACCTGCCATGTGCATTTGCATTCCAAAAGCAAATTAACTTATATGCACATCTTCAGGGGGAGCCCTTGCAACTTATGAAGACAATTCCTTATCCTTTACAATTTCACAGACTATATTCCCCGTTGAAAACTTCAACTAGTTTGTCATCAATCACCAAAAAGCGGGAGATTGTAAGTGCATCTAGTGCCACCCCTAGTTGGTTTTGGAGTATTGACGACAAACCTAGTTGAGGGACTAATGTGTTTGTGAGAATTGCAGGATAACACAGGTAGAAGTCCCTCATTGATTCGGTTTTACTACCAGAGATGACCCCTAAAAATGTATGAAGACATTGAAGTCAAAGGTGGTATATGAAGATATTCACATTGAAGACTATGACAAAAGAAGACACGTTATGAAGCCTATGGAGCTCGAAGACTTAGATCTTTCGTAGTTCTTTTTCTTTTGTGTTGAGTCATAGGAACCACCATACTGTTAAGTGGGGTCCAGGAGAACCAGTCAGAATGACTGAAGTGATGCCTAAACCAAAAACCTATGTCTTCGAGTGAAGACAATGAGAGCGAATCTTGTCCAGAGCCGGACAAGTCAGCTTTGCTTGTAGCCCAAGTAAAGTTGCCATGAGAGTTTGAAATCTGA